>NW_018743669.1:0-600000 GCF_001683475.1 Chenopodium quinoa | reverse complement strand
ACTTGCAACTGTCAATTCCACTGACAGTAGATAAATTGTCCTCTTTCCTTGTAGATTGATGATGATGAGAAGGTTACTATGATTGATTTCCCACAGATGGTATCTATATCTCATCGGAATGCACAAATGTGCGTAATTCTTTCCAGAATCTTTAAGTCTTCACTATTTGAATACAAGTGTGCAAAGTGAAGTTATAGAGCTTATGTCTTTTATGCTTATACTCTTGACAACCACAGATATTAATAATTATTACTCTGCCTTGCAGGTATTTCGACCGTGATGTTGAATGCATTTTCAAATTTTTCAGGAAAAGGTAGTGAGATCTTTCAATTGCCTAGGAATAATTTTTTGCTCTTCATTTGTTAATATAGCTTTTCAAGGTTGCATGATTGAAATGATATCTTTTTATGCCAGACCTCCCCTTTACTTTTTTGTTACTTGTTTTAAATTTGCTCTTTATGCCCCTAAAGAACAAAAAAAACTTATTCCTGGACTGGATTAATGTGCCATGCCATTTTGAGTTGGAGGCATAGTGCTTGTATCAAGGCTGCTGGTTATGGGCATGGGAATTTTATGCATGGATGATAAATGCAAATAGATGTTCTTTGTGAAACATTAGGTATAAGTCTCAGTCTGGAGTCTGTAGTTCTGTACAATACAATACAATAGCTGAATGTGCGATTTGTTTGTGTTCATAATAGTTGGTTGTACACCTTGTGGTATGTGGTATTTGGAACTTTCCATTGTGCATTGTATTTAGTGGCAGCTGGCAAATTTATGGAATTATGTAAAGTGCTGCAAGTGTTGAAGGTACTTAGTTTGGGATCCTGTGAAGGGATTTGAACTTCTGAAGTTTTCTTTTGGTAGTTGGAGCTTGGAGGCCTTTAAGCAAGACTAGAATTTTGAATTTTGAGTTCTTATCAAGATGCTCTGTGTTTCTTGTTCTGAGTTTGATATCATTTTTTTATTAAGAATGTGCTGCATGTTTCTTGGCTGTATAAACTCTATTTTGCCATCAACTCCAGTTTCTAATATTTTAATCAGATTATTTGTCTCCGTGATGGCTTGATGTCTTTGCAGTTCCTATTGACTTAGTCTCGATTATTTATGAAACTGGAAGCTTAAAAATAATGCCAGAATTTACTCGTTATGCTGAACTTTCTCTGATCCAACACAATTCTCTGTACAGATTTAAGCTGACTTTTGAACTGCAGTCGGATGAGGCTGATGGTACAGATGTAAATACGGATGAAAATGAAAGCAGGCCAAGCTTCTCCTCTATATTACCTATATCTGGATCCTTAGACAAGGAACTTGCTGCTAGTGGATTTTCAAAAAAGGATCAGGAAAACCTTGAAAAGGTATTGCATCTTATCTTTTTCTGTGTTTGTGTTCTTTTGATGAATTTTGTGCAAGTGGATTTGGTCTGATTACAAAATTGTAAGAAAGAAGAAATTTGTTAGTTTCGTTCTCCATGTTGCAAGACGAGGCTCTATATATGTGGCAGTTTTCTTTAACTTATGTTAAGAAGTTGCCCCTTAAAAATCGCCTTGCTACTAAAACATCCAATTTGTTGCTAAAACATCCTATTTGTATCCATACATATCAATCAAGTAGACGAAGAGGAAGGTTAGGTAATTGGATATCATATTATTTTCAAGATGGTTTTCTTAAGAACCCATAACCCAACTCTAATATATCTTCAATATCCAAAACAATCCAGAACCAATCAAATATCTCCCAAAAGTTACTGAATCCTAGAACTTAGTCCTAATAGAAGCAGTCCCTGAAGAAATGAGAAGTTTGTCCCAATAAAAGCCTCCACTTTATGATATTCTACCAGTGTTTGTTTCAAAAACAGGGAATATGGTGATGATTGGTAATGTTTGCAGCATGTGAGAGGATGTACAACTAGCCGTCAGTGGGGTTGGGTTGGGGGATTAGAGGGGAGGGGGGTGGGGGAATGGGAAAAAAGTTTGTGAGCTTGGGTTGGGGAAGAGAAAAAGTTATGATTTTGCTCTACATTTCTCTTTTTTTCTAATAAATCTCTAGATGATGTTGCAAACTTTGTGGTGCTAGGTCTCATTTTTGTGGAATACTTAACTAGAGTTGTTGTCTCATGTGACTTTGTTTAGGGCATCTCTTTCTTTTAAGTACTGTTTTTCAATGTAGCCGGCTTCACTTGTTGTGTCACTTGTATCTATTGCTTTTTGAAATTCTTATTTTTTTTTTTTCACTCACAGTTTATTGAAGGGACTTCTAAGGACTCAGATTTTAGTGATGAGGCAAACACAGATGATGATTCAGGTGTTGATGAAGATGACGAGCCAGATGACGCAGACATCAAGAAATTTGAATCATTGAGCTTAAAAAAGCAGGTACTGTCTAGTGTCTACTCTACTAATCATCAGTCACCATACTTAAGGGTCTGGTGCTACTACTACTGCTGCATGTCATTTATCCGTCGGTCTCTAATTTCATAGGGGTTTTTCTTGTGCTGTACGACAATTTAATGATTTGTGTTTTACCAGAAGTAAATCTGATAGAAAACTGTCCATGAAAGGGTTAATTATGTACATCTTTGATTGAGCATTAGTGAATTCATGTATGAGTTGTGCCTATGGCCCAATAAGGCTGTGATGAAGTGCTCCTGAAGCATTTAGCTTATCATGGCTTTATATCTTGCATCAGCCACAGAACCACTTTTGCAGGTAATGTGGATGGTCTGTGGCTGCTGCGGCTTAATATCTAGGTAATGGTAATTTCAAAACCCTTCATGGTGGGGCCATGATGGGCCAATATCTAGTTCGTGTAGATATTATCATACTACTAATTATCTAATCATAAACAATGTTTTTTTAATTGTGACTTTTGCCGATTATAACCCACAAATCAGCTCATCTTGTCACCTTGAATCTTTTCTTTTTATTTTGGTTTAATTGTGGAAGATTGTATATGGTATTGGAATAGGAATTAATGGCAGTTGCCTTAAAAAGATGAAATAGATATGTTTTTTTGTTTCCCTATACTTCATATGTCATTGAGTCTGGGAAACTTTATTGCACCTAAAATTTCTCTCATGATTCACCAGCTTTTTAATCTGCTATACACTTTTGAAACTTTCTGCCATCTGTATTTTTCTTAATACCATTCTTAATCTGTTTTTTTTTTCCCCTTCTCTTCTTTGGATGAATGGCATTTTCAATCTGCTGACTAAGATTTTGTTTTTATGTCTTGGACTCTTTGTTGTGATAGGACTCAAGAGAGGAGGAATGTGATACAGTTGACACTGAACAAATTTCTTCTATAGCTTCTAGGAGTTTTGAGGTGCAGAGTGCAAGTGACGAGGTTTGTAATTATTTTAACTTTGTGTTTTCACTATGATGTGAAGCTATAATAAGAAGAGTGGCAATCACTTCACGAATGCAGTTAACCTCATTATGCACAACGAGCTGAATTTATTTGTGAAGCTAACCTCACTCAATTGGCTCAGTGATTGAAGTTTGTTTAGATAATTAAACTTGTGTTGCCACTTTTTTAAGTGATGTTTATGCGTATGGGTCTATGCTATAAGTTTCTCTGATGGAACTCATTCAAGAAGGCTTGGCTATCTTGAGAATGGTTGAACTTATCTATAAACTGCTAAGTGAATGCTCTCTAGCTGCCTTCTGGAAATGGAAT
Organism: Chenopodium quinoa; assembly: GCF_001683475.1. NCBI lineage: Eukaryota > Viridiplantae > Streptophyta > Magnoliopsida > Caryophyllales > Amaranthaceae > Chenopodium > Chenopodium quinoa. Next base: position 596,319 of record NW_018743669.1, on the reverse strand, counting down.
TTTTTAAACTCTTCTCGCTCTATTTATCTACACTAGATGAATTAGAATATATCTCATGTGCCCAGTGCCACCTCCTTAATCCCCCTATGAAAGTGGAAAAGGTGTTCACTGGTGATACCATTTCTGTAAGATGAAAAAGAACCACTGAATACTGGCATATATGACTAAAATGATGGTCCTTTAGCCCTTTGGGAACCTTGTGTAAATGGGTTAGAATATGAGGTGCTTGATTTTTCCAATATTTGGAGACCCTTGTATAGTAGGATGTCGACTTTACGCCCAGGTGTACCATGAACACAGTGACACTGTGCAACCACACCCATTAGTTGTATATGTGTTCTTTATTTACTCTTCTAATTGAACAAAAAAGATGTCATTGGGTGATAATGTGCATCCTCTAAATTTGCAACTCCAAGTTAATCTCAGCTAACTTCCATGTTGATGCTTTGGATTTATGCGTTGTTCTAATACAATATACTTTTCACAGGAGAAAAGTGATGAAGAAAGCGATACTGAACTAGCAAAGCGCCTTGGCAAGCAAAGGCGTAGGGCCATAGCATCTGCACATAGGAGGCAGCACCTGACCTCCAGAAATTCCTACAAAGATAAAGGTGGCAAATCGTCACAGAACTCTAAGATTCAGAAACAGTTAGGTGCTTGGTAGGAAGCTAAATAGTACAAAGTGTTAAACTTCATGCTACTACGTAATCAGCCAGACATGAATCGGTTATACAACCTTCACAGTTGCAGCGTGTGATGTACGAAAATAGATAAATTAGTGATAATATCAAGACTTCTTAGTCTTGGATCAGTTGTCTTAGCCGCAAAATAGAAAGCTTTTGCAATTGTATCCTTACAAGTTTTGAAGAGTAGTATATCATACGGGCTAACAGTCTGATGACCATTGTTGTAACATCTTTATTTTTACAAAAACAGCAGAGGGTCTTTATAAGTGTTTTCTTTATTTTCTTCTCTCTACTATTTGATTTTAGTTTGAATGCACTAAACCAGGGCAAACATGCACACAGGCTCCTGCAAATAATATTACTCTGTAATCAAATGCTGTTTTGTTCCTCTTGGCAATGAGAACTCAATGAGAACTAACTTAAAGAACATTTTTTTTTGAAAGATAAGTTAAAGAACATTTGATACTCTGTTTGGCTAGGACTTAGGAAAACAAATTTATTTAACAAGTAACAAGTTATGGGCAACAAAGGAAGGCATATAAAGGCTTTCACAAAAAAAAAAAAAAAAAAAAAAAAAGAAAAAGGAAGGCATCTATAAAAGAGTTTATAGAAAGCCTTAAAGTTCTCTCGAAGGAACTAGGAGACTTGACTCATTTAATCTGGGTCCGAATTGTACCGAGTAAGTGTATTTAGCTCGATGTTCCCTTACTTCACCCATTATTTTAACTTCCCAAATACTTAATCCGTTTGAAAAAAAAATAAAAAAATTTGACATATAAGATTGAAAACTAGCCTAAGTTAACAAATGCCCTTGTATGAAAAAAAAAACTAATGAAGGTTGGAATTAAAGGCATAGTCAAGCACTCAAATCTAAGGGTAGAGATGACTATTTCCTCTATTAAGGCTGCCATTGAGCTTGATTTTCTCCATTAACATTCTCCATTGTTTCTTCTTTATTTTCTGTATTAATATCGTTGTCCAAGAGATTAACAGTGTAAACATTCTTTTATACCCGAAATTACAAAATTATCCATATTAAAATCATTAACGTGGCGTTTTTAGATAATCGGATTTATATCTTGTATTTTCTCCCATTGTATCTCTACTCCATAGTTAGAGAGCCCGCAAAACCCCAAATCAAGTGCAAAAAACCCAAAAAATTCATTAGAGTAACAGCAAAACACTGAAACAGAGAAAATAGAAGAAGAAGAAGAAAGAGCGTGATGCATGGATAGAGTAACAGTAGCTAACGATTTATCATTTCGGGTCGGGCTCACGGGTCACAGCGCCCATCTTTCCATCGAACCTCTTCCTCCGGTTCAATCCCACAATCCTCTCGACGACCTTCCTCAATTCATTCTTGTCGGTATTCTTAATCTTCTGTTGATTTTTGTATTAGAATTTCGTTATAATTGTAGCAATCAAGGTCATGAATTTGTTTGCTAATTTTTCCAATTCTAGAAATACTGTAATTTTGATTGAATTTCAGAGAGTTTAGGGGTTTGAAATTGATTATGCTATGCAAAAGTGTTTATTTTTTATTTATTTTTTTGGTAATTTTAGTGATTTGTTAGTGTTTTGATGATTAGGGTTTTAGCGGGCAATTGAAGTTTTTGGTAAATGTGATAGTGTGATACTAATTGCTTTTTCTAGTTTCTACTATACTCATTGTGTGATATAGCTATGTTCATTGTGCTCTAAACTTAAATGTAATTATAAGTATTTGAACTTGATCAGTTTGAATTTTGTGGTTACCGTATTTGAACGAGATGTACAAGGGGAACAATTTGTGGAGAATTTACTCGCGATGTAAATAATTGAACACTAGAACTATATAATGCGGGGTCATAACTCATAAGTAATATACTGTATTATGTTTTCGTGGGTTGGACAAGCTTTTGTTTCAATTTCTGTATGTCGGTGATCTAGAAAGAAATCCAATCGATGACAATCGAACATTCTTCAAATTTTAAAGGCATTAGTTTTCCTAATTTGACAAATCGGGGGGGGGGGGTTGATAGTTTATATTTTTTCTTCATGCTCCAACACCAACAATCCATTTCTCAGGATGCTGTAGGCTGACATACGCTGCCAAAATCAAAAGATTCATCTTGGTAATTAATTATAACTCTATCAATTTCAGCCGCCTGCATTTCCTGAGGAAACAACAGAATCTATTAAGGAATATATAGAGGAAAAGTATCTAATACCAAGATTGGACCCCGATGAGTTCTCTCCTGAGAAAGCTGGAAGAGACTGGGATTTTGACTGGTTCAGCAAGGCCAAAATACCTGTGGAACCATCATTACCTCGGACAGCTGTGTTTCCTGAATGGGAGCTTCCATTTAGGCGCCATAAAGGACAGGAACAAGGAATTTGGGAGCCTCAATCCGTACAGGTCTGTCCTCTGACTTGCGTATTTTGTATCTTTGGTGTCATTTACGCATTTCTTACAGGATGTGAATTTAGCTAGACTTAGTAGAGGCTAAGTATTATGCTACTGATGTGAACCACATCACTATGATGTTACAACTGTGTTTGTGACATAATCTTTATGCTTGGTCCAATTTACTCTAGGTGGAGATTTCAGAATTAACTGCAGGGATAGAGGACTCTAGTGCTTTACCACGAATTACAGGGCCAGCAAAGGACTTTGTGAGGGGGAGCCTTCATAGTCGCCCTTTTCATCCAGGTGGGTTAGATGGATCTCAGTCTCTGCCCAGGGTTGTTCCTGAGGGTTCATTGAATGGTGACTGGATTCGCGAAGTTCTTGAGGGTGGTCCTGCAGAAAAAATTCCTCCAAGCTTTAAGCAAGGATTGGATTCTGGTGATCTTAAGGTAAGTTGAATTGTACAGTGTTTGAAATAATAAAGTATACTTATATATGGGATGATATGCTTATGTATTTGAGGGTAATCCAGTGTTTTTTTGGGTGTGTTTGTGTGTGAAAAGTATTTATGATGTGGAGACGACTATATCTTACTGATTCCAAGACCTGTTTTGATTTATTAACTTTAGGCATATCCTTCTTCATGGAGTGTGAATGAGTGCCACGCTTCTCCAAAGGTTGTATCAGATGAGAAGCAGGTTAGTTGATGTTCAACATGCTGTCTTTGAAATTGGTAGTAGCTGGATTGCATCACTTAAGTTATTAATATTTGGATTGTGAAGTTTCTAGTTCTGATGATTTGTTTGTTTAGTTGGCTTTCATTTTTACTATTTTTTTTCCCTGCAATTGAGATAGGTCTTTGCAAGCTTACCAGTTACAGTGGCTAAATCCTCATTGCCCTTTTATTTGTAGAGTAAACTGTCACTGCAATTTGATGATATGTTCAAGAGAGCGTGGGAAGATGATTTTGCTGAAAATGACGAGTCTGATGGTATGCTCTTTCCACCCCTTTTCACTCCACTGGAAGTAGGGTTCTTGATATGGCTAAATTCAAGTGTCTGTCCTCAATTAAGGTTGCTGATATTCTCATCTTCTCATCTTAGACAAAGATATATTGTAGGGAACAGCTGAAAGCAAATTATGTGAACATCAAATGAAACAAACCTATGAAAAGGATAACTCAGTTTGTATACAGAGATTTCAAGTAATGGCGTATTAGTTGTGAGTACCATTGCATGTACATTGGGAGATTAAGAGGCATATATAATTAGAAATGTCACACTTGACTTCAAGTATCTTTTCTGTGTACTCCCTCCGTTCTAATTTGTTCTACTCACTTGTCTTTGTAGGCCATTCGTTTATGTTCTACTCACGTTGCTTTGTTCTGTTATGGCATACCCCTTTTACCATCTTAACCTTTCAATCCCACAAAGATTACACCTTTCCATACATTCTCTCTTACTTTATTCACCTATTTATATTCTCTCTTTTACTTTATCTTATACCCACTCACATTCATCTATAATTTCTTAAATTGTGTTTTCATAGTAAGTGAGTAGAACATAAAAGAACGGAGGTGGTATTTAACAGAAATGGCAACCTTTTTAGTCTTTGATCAGTTCGATACTTTAGTCTTGCATGGCCCAAAATCCCTGGCTTGTTAATCATGGGAATATTAGTAGTAGAGAGGGGCTCTTTTTTTTCTTTTACAAAATATTAGGTGGGGTTGTTGACTGTACTGAAATTTAAAATCATCTACCTTTTTTTTTCCCCTTCCTATTAACTTTCTGCCACTAGGCTTCATGACCATGGTAAATTTACTCTCTAAACAACCTTTATTAAAGAGGTATTAGACACGGACACATGTCCGATCCGGCAAGTTCCAAAATTTTTAGGACACGGGGGACTCTGTCCGTTATTTGGACATGGATACGGGGACACGTCAATACGTCACTTCAATTTATATAAATAAATTATATACTACAAAAGCTGTAAAAGTTTTAATTACGTCCACCCCTATTTTTTTTTACTTTAATTCTTCCCTTGGTAAATTCTCCCAATAAATGGTTGTCTTCTTCTCTCCATCGTTTCTACATCAATGGTGGTCTTCGAGAAAGATGTGTTTTTCTTTCATGCTTCTCCTCTTTTTTCCTCTCCACTCTTAACGGTAGTGTCCAAGTGCACAGTAAAGGATCGGACACGGGTGTCGTGCCGACACAGACACTGCGATTTTAGCCGTGTCCGATTAACATAGTTACATAGCTGTAGTGTTTATTATAGTCTTTAGAGGAGTATTATACTGAGCATTAGATTTATGATCTTCCCTATTCTTTGTGACTGTGTATATATAAGTTTTACCTTTAAAGCCTGTCTTTTATTTTTATTTTGTACTTATCTGTGTCAAGAAAGGGTGGGGGCCTGAAAGATAATATCAGTTGCATAATCTTTTGTGTTTATGTTACTACATCACGATACTAATAAAAAACTGTTGAACGATGATACTTTTACCTCCATTACCCATCTTTAGATTGTAGATGATAAAGAGACTTGATTTCAACAAAGTTGAGAGTCACTATTGGGTATTTCTTGGACTATAATGGACTATGCTTAACATATAAATGGGTGAAGTAGTTAAATTTGTTGACATTCATACAAGGGTTTAAAGAGAATAGCCACTCAGGCCCTCTTTGCATGCACTTGCCAGATAATTTACTAGCTGCAGGCGTTAGCCTTTATAGAGGAAATGTTGTAACGATATTGTATGGTAGAGCTTCAATAGTAGTGAAAATGCTTCAAAATACAGCTATTTATTGTTGTTGCACCGGTCTATTATTATCACTGTTTTTTTCCCTGTCCACATTTTTATTCAGTCTGGTGTATTTACTATACTTACATCAACATCATTACATTCTTGTAAGGTATTGAGTCAGAAGCAGAATCTAATGAATCAGAGATACAAGTCAATAGAACTGAACATGAAGGTGATGTTCCTGATGTTAAATTATCGGAATTAGATCAAATTTTGTCTGTGGACTCTGCTGTGTTGGATATAAAGGCAGATGTGAAAAATGAAGAAGGTGACAATCAGGGTAAAGAGGTAGACTTTTACCCAGCCTTCATCAACCTGTTATTTAAAAAGCTGTACCCACATTGCAGATCTCTATGTATTTATGCTGCTTTAATGAGCTTGCTATCTGCAGTCCTGGGCTATCCGTGAAAGCAACAATGGTATCGCAGATCGTTTTCATGAACTTGTTCCTGATTTGGCTCTCGAGTTTCCGTTCGAATTAGATAGATTCCAGAAGGAGGTATTGCATCTAAACTTGGGTAGCCCTTATCTTTTTCCATAACTTATTTTACTGGAATAAGGTGAGTTGAACAAGGCCTACTTTTGAGACTGGTGTTTAGGAAGTCTGTTTCTCTGCTTATAGCATTCCTAATGGGGTTGCAGGAAACATTGTACATCTTTAGCTTTTAATATGCTTTTATTTTGCAAGCCACCCAAAAATATAAAATAAAATATAAATTAAAAAAAAAAAAATCAGTAATTTGTGGCTAACCCAATTATAATGTCTTCTTCAAGCTGTCTGTTTCACACCCTGGATACTGTGTCCAAGAACAACCTTCCTATCAATATATGCAACCTAACCCCACTATTTAACAATTCAAATACATAGTATCGTTCTGCTAGATTTGGATACACACTTGGTTATCCCTTTGCACTATCAACTTTGTTGTCCCAAGTTCCCTATCTAACTCCAATCCTCTAGTGACAGCCATAAGGCTAATTTAAAAATTTCATGACTATATCTAACTTATCCTGCCAATCCTGGAGTTCCTTTCACCCAACATCAAATTTCAATTGGTGGAGGGGCTCTCCATCTGATGTATTTTTTTTTTTTGTTTTATGGAGAGCCATCTAATGTATGCTTTTGGTTACATGTGATGTTGGGTTACCTATTTCTTCTATATAGTCTGTCCACATGGATGATATCCCCAAAATCACTTGTCTTTGATCTCTTCCCTACTTTATTACAGGCTATCTACTATCTTGAACGAGGGGAATCTGTTTTTGTGGCAGCTCATACATCTGCTGGAAAGACAGTTGTTGCTGAATATGCATTTGCATTGGCATCAAAGGTATGGAATAGTATTGCCTACCTAAATGACTTGTACTCCTATTCTTTGTATATGATAAAAGAAATCCCTTTTCTGATCTCTGGATGATGTTTAATTCTGACATGCCCTCTGTATGATATGCCCTTTGTTTCACATTTCATTTTCCTGCACTGATTAAGTTATGTGTGCAGCATTGTACTAGAGCAGTGTACACAGCTCCAATCAAGACAATCAGCAATCAGAAATACAGAGATTTCACTGGAAAATTTGATGTTGGCCTTCTCACTGGCGATATCAGCTTGAGGCCAGAGGCGTCCTGCCTCATCATGACTACTGAAATATTGAGGTCAATGTTGTATAGAGGTGCTGATATTATCCGTGACATTGAATGGGTAAGAGGGTAGCTTCTTGTAGCATTGTCCATGATGGCCTTCCTCAGTTTTACGAAAATGGCAACACTCGCTACTTTAGGAAGTTTTAATAAATTTGCAACACTTTCTTTTTTTGGTAACTTTTACGAGTTAGTGTTTTACTTTGCTCATATTTGACCCTATATCTCTTACCTCTCCTCTCTTATTTTCCTTAAAATAAATATTTTTGCACTTCATATACTTTTTGTATAATCACATGGTTGTTTCGCCTCTCTCCCTTGCCTAAAATAATGTGCCATTTGCAAGTGCAAGTGCTGCCATTTTAGTGAAACAGAAGTATATATTTTTCTTGCACAATGTTCTTATGTTTCTTCACATTGATGGTGAATGCTATAGGTTATATTTGATGAAGTGCATTATGTCAATGATGCTGAAAGAGGTGTTGTCTGGGAAGAAGTTATAATAATGCTTCCTCGTCACATTAATTTCGTTCTCCTCTCTGCCACAGTAAGTATTGTATTACACATTAATTACTGTGTTGAATGTGCTACTTGTTACTTGCAACTTGATCATAGAGTTGTTGCTTTTCTTCTCCTGTATTATTGTTTAGTGTATATGATTTTTTATATGATTTTTGCAATGATAGAGAAGTGATTGCAAACTTGCGTTTGGCTTTTCTAGCTTGCTTGCTATAAGTTGGAGAGTAATATCTATACCCTGCTATTGGATCTTCTGGAATAGGTAGGCTCCTATGTATCATAGGCTGGAACCTGTCAAAAGTCTCCATGTGTGTTAAATTGAATAATGTATATTGTTGTGGATGATTGGTTATTGTTGATACCGCTACATAGAGCACATAGTTAACACTATATATCTGCTTTTGATTTCGAAACCGTGTGACTCTTTGCATTGAGAATCATATCTTTGGTGGCTTTGATTTGGATAAATTCTGTTATGTAATGTCCCTTGAACTATTTATTCATGGCTACATTTGTTTCAATTGACAAATTTAATGTAATGTGAAGAAAAATATAATTTATGCTAAATTAATATATGTTAGGAAATATTTTTTATGATACAAGCCATGACATCAATAGACTTGTGGACTAAAGAAGAGAGTATCAATTCTAGACCAAGTAGGAGCAGAAGAGGCCCATATTACAAAAATGATTCGCTTCCTCTTTCTAGAATCTTGATTTTGGAAAAAAAAAATTGTAACATTGTTGACTGCGACTGCGAGTACTACAAGTTGTGGGCTCAATGATGTTGGTGACTATAAATTCTATAGAGGGTGGACTGTTGAGAAAGAAAATTGAATGAGATATGGGGGTAGGAATAATAAATTGTTGTCGTTTCCTCCTCTCTTTCTTTTCCCACTTTTTACCATAATATCAATCTATTGGTTGTAATATCAATATGACATATGTTAGCCGTAGTCTAATACTCTAAGCCCTAAAAGCAGTGAGCATATTTAATTATCTATGGCAACTGGAAACTACTTTGTGGCTTTGTGCCGTTTGAGCCATCTGCTTTTTTAGTTGTGAAACAGTTGTTATCTCTGCTGAAGACTTTCAAAGTCTCCTCTTTACTAGAGTAGATTGGTTAAGGGTTGGGTAAAATCCTTGAACTTTTAGATCTCTGACCCTTCAATGTGATTTGATCCATGTTGGTGGTTTTCAATGTTATGATATAATTGCATGAATTAAATTGACTTCTTCTTTTCCAGTGATCAGAATCTAATATGATACTTTTCTAATATTATATTGTATATGTAGAAGTTAAACATAGCCGAGTACTTGAGTAGTAGAGAATGCAAATATGAATTTTTTGTTACTGTTTTCCTTATTTCTCCAGCACCTCTAGAATTTTGATGTATGTTGCAAGCTTTATCTTGTAGGTTCCAAATACAATAGAATTTGCCGATTGGATCGGCAGAACAAAGCAGAAGATCATCCGTGTTACCGGGTGAGTTGTTACTTTATGATAATGGTGCATTAGTGTTAAAAAAAAAAAAAAAAATTATAGGTATTTGTTCTTAATAGGTGTTCAGAGAAATGAAATAATATTTTTGCTTGTATGCCAATTTTAGTTTTCTTAACATAAGTTTTGGATATCAGGACCACTAAGAGACCAGTTCCGTTGGAGCACTGCCTGTTTTACTCAGGAGAACTCTACATAATTTGCGAGAACGAAAGATTTTTAGAACAGGGCCTAAAAGCTGCTAAAGATGCATACAAGAAAAAGAATTCCAATGCAGCCAGAAGTGGCCCTACAATGCATTCAGGATCTGCAGCTGGTTCTGGTGCGGCTAATGCCCAGAATCGTGAAAATTCTCATCGTGGGAAACAAAAGCATTCTGGGTCTCGTAATTCTGGGAACTTCAATGGGACGGGCTCAGGGAACTTTACAAGTGGAAGCCAACCCAACTTGGGCTTGAGAAGACCAGATGCTTCTTTGTGGTTACAACTTGTGAACAAGCTCTTAAAAAAATCACTTTTACCGGTAAGTGGTATTTATACTGATTAGAATATTCCAGTGATACTTGAGTTTTGTACGAACACGCTCCTTTAGGGTTCAGAGAACTAATCAGTCTGTTATGTTGCCTAGACAAGTTGATTTTTGTCAGATTTATGTTTGTTTATTCTTTGATGTTAATTTCATGATCTATTTTTCTTTTTGGTCTTTAGGTAATCATATTTTGCTTTTCAAAGAACCGTTGTGATCGATCAGCTGATAGTATGATGAGTATAGATCTTACCAGTAGTGTGGAAAAGAGTGAAATTCGTGTTTTCTGTGACAAAGCATTTTCGCGGCTGAAGGGTTCTGACCGAAATTTACCTCAGGTTGTTAAGGCTTTTCTCATGTCATCCTCATTATGGGTTAGATAGAGTCTTAGAATTTATTTATGTTTTACATGTTCACAGATTCTCCGAGTTCAAAGTCTGCTTCGTAGGGGTATCGGTGTCCATCATGCTGGGCTTCTCCCTATCGTGAAAGAAGTTATTGAAATGCTATTCTGCCGTGGTGTAATTAAGGTAGGTGCATTTAATGTGGCTAATATTTTCTCAATTGGATGGTTATAAGCATTCCTCGTATTATGCTATCTCTTAAAAGCTGATGGGAAAGAAGTGGCAGTGCCTAGTTGATTTTACCTGTTTCCAGAACTTCGTTTTGTAGAAATAACTGGAACAGGGAGTTTGAGGGCATGAGAGTCAATTATAAAACTTATGGCTTGAAAATTGGCTTTGTAAATTGAAGTTAAATCATTTTGCAGCGATCTTTCCTGTGTGGCTGTGCGCCTTTTGTCCTTCTGATGTATTCTATATTTTTGGTTCTGAAAGTGTTTTTTTTTATCCACAATATATTGCTCCATGCCACCAATATGAATTTTTTTTAAGCTGATAAATGATGCTGGACTCTCATTCCAATTCTTCAACCTTACAATTCTTTTCATTTATTATTGTTGCTAAACATGACAAAGATATTTAGCAGGGACCAATATTGACAAACATTTATGTCCATCTTTACTATAGGTTCTATTTTCAACGGAGACATTTGCTATGGGTGTCAATGCTCCTGCCAGAACGGTATGTGTTTTTATTGAACTTCTTGGCATTATTAACCTACATGATTGAATGTGCTCTTTACTTCAGACTTTTGGTTTCCTTCTTCAGTCTTATATTATGGATCTACCGGTTTCTATCTTTTCCCACAGGACCCTTTTACCAAAAAGGATCTTAATCACATTTTTCAGTGGCAAGGGATGTTTAGTTAGCCAAAAATAAGAACTTGACCTTTCACCATCAATCTTTTCTCTTCTCTTCTCTTCTCCTCCTGTTCTTATTTATCTCCTCTTTACTCTTATCTTTTGCTTCCTTTTTTGGTGGGAGTCGGGAGATCATTTTAAGGGGAGGAGTGGAGGACTGAGTTGATATTCTTGTTCTGTTTAATTTCAATTTTAAGGTTGCTACACGTTGGGGTTGTTTGGCTCACTCCTCACTGTTGGATGTTTAGCTTTAGGTAACTCTAGGTATTGAATTGAACCTTTGTTTCATAACAACACGAAGTTTTTTCTTCTAAAAGGAAGAATCTTCAAAAGAGGTTCAACATTGAGCCTTCTTCTAAAGGAGCTAGAAAGGACCATTGTGATGATATTCTTCTGACGAAAAGAGAAAGCCCCTGTAATGTGCACTTATTTTGCAAATTAAACTGCTACTTTGTTGGTCTTCCTAAAAGAAGTGGTAATATTTGCTTCCTCAAAAGAAAGAATTAGAAATCATGGAATTTAATCAAGATAATTTTTCCAATTACACTATTTTAAAGCCATCTTGCTACTGATTATATGTTCTGTGATAAGCTTTGTTGTAAATTGTAATGTGTGTTAAAATCACACTATTGATTGCATTAAATTACTGTATCATTTTCTAGATTTTGTTTATAAATCTGTTATGTTTGGTGGCACAATTCACTAAAAAAGGGGGTACTAAGTATGTTTTAAGTATAATTTGAAAGCATGTTCCAATAATTCTTAGATTAATATAGAGTACTTTTTTTTTTGGTGCTTGTCTGTTTCCACTAATGGTTGTCAAATGTGACGTATGTACTTGAGCAATGCAGCTCATTTTTGGTGGGGCTTGAAAAAAATTGTGAGGCATTTGTTATCACACCGAAGTTTCTGAAAACCTAATTTCTTAGCTTGGATGATTTCTTCTTAAAAGTTTTAGCTTTTGCAGTGAGGATTGACCATCTTTGTATTGCTCCCTGTTCTTCTGTATTTCTTGCATTGATATACGTAGTATTTGGCTGCTCCTTCATGTCTAATGATTCTAATTCTAAATTTATGTACTATGAAAGTTTGGACATAGGACATTACTGAATCTTGACCCAGTTAAATTCAACTCTATGAACTTATCAGAAGCTTTTGAGTAGCTTGTGCTATTTAGTCTACAATTTTATATCTTAGATACAGAAAGGAAGTCCACAGTATCATCTTCTTGGTTCCATGAATTAGCAACAAACAGCTTGGATAATAAATTACCTTAGAGCAACTCCAAAGGTTGGCTAATTCATCTTATAGCTTGCTATGACACATCTGTTTTTCGATCTACACTAATTCTAGCTACCTTTTGCTCCATTGGTCAAGCCAGCTTTGTAAAAAAAATATATATAAATTTTATATCTGATTAATATTTACCAATCTTATTCCTCCACAAAGCTAATTTGCTTGCCAAAGCTTATTAACAAGATGTGCGACAATGGTGTAGCAGTTCACTAAAGATTTTTAGTATTTGCGAGCAAGTCCCTTTTCCCAATCATTGGAGCTGTGCAAAAATGAATTTAACTGGGTTAAGATTAAGTAAATGCCCAAACTATATTGATTTTAAAGAAGGCTATATTCTTTATTTTTTGTATTCAAAACTAAATTTCTTCATGCTTAGAGCACGTGAAAGGATCGATGAGTTGAAGTTTTGGCATATTGGTGTTTGATCACTTTGTGGAATCTGAATAGGCTATATTCAGCTGTATCTACTTCTCCTGGTAGCCTTTTAGACAAATTGTCTGAATGCAAATTTTGATTGCATTAGTTACTCGAAGGGTCCCTCAAGTTGGGACCTTTTCCACTTTTAACTCCAAAGCCTGGTTGACAATGCTGCTAACTTACCAATGAGCCATCTATCCCAACTGTTTCCCAGATTTCTCTTATCTAGAAACAGCCTCTTGTATTACCTCATGTAGAGCTCTCAAAAGTTGACCCGACCCAAAATAACCGACTTAAACCCGATTATTAACCGAACCATCTGAACCCGAAAAATGGTGACCCAAACCTGACTTGACCCGACCTGAAACCAACCCTAGACCCGAGTTAACCGAAGTATGTGAGACCCAAACCCGAACATGAAATGACCTTGAGAAGACCCGACCCAAATGTAACCCGTATTTATTGACCTGAACCCAACCCGACTTGAACCGAAATTGACCCAAACCCGTTTTAACCCGTCAAAACCCGAATTTAACCTGAGTTATAACTAATATCACGTGACCCTTTCCTAACCCGACCCGAATTTAACCCAACTTGTTACAAACCCGACTCGAAATCAACCCGACTTGTTATTGACCAGACCCAAATTAAACCCGACTTGTTATTGACCCGTCCCGAATTTTACCAGACCTATTACTAACCCGACCAAAAAATTAAACCCAATCTGTTACTAACTCGACTCGAAATCAACACGACTTGTTATTGACCTGACCTAAATTCAACCCAAATTGCTCTTGACCTAATTTCAAATCACCTAAAATGCAATTTAGACCACCTTATTATTGTTGATCAAAGCATTTTGTCTAGTGAGACCAAGTCGGTCCAGGCCAGCAAAAGAAAGGAGCATTATCCTCAAATTTAAGAGTTAAATATAGTATATATTTGTTGTATGGTCAAAGGATATAATTATCTTCCTAAATTATAGACTATAGTTCCCTAGTATATTGCCATATATATTATAGTCAAAGGAAATAATTAGCTTGATAAAAATGATAATTATCTATTTATAGTTAGCTGAACCCGAATATGACTTGAGTTCGAAATGACCCGACGTGATTGTAACCTGCAAATTATTAACTTGAACATAACCCGACTTCAAAATGACCCAACCTGATTATAACCCGCAAATTATTGACTTGAACCGAACCCGACTTGAAATCGAAAATGACTCAACTTGAAAGTGACCCGACCTAATTATAACCCGCAAATTATTGACTTGAACCGAACCCGACTAAAACCCGAGAATGACCCGACCTGATTCTAACCTGCAAATTATTGACTTGAAACGAACCCAAATTGAACCTAAGAATTACCCTAACCCTTTTTAACCCGAATTAAACCCGACCTATTGTTCACTGACCCCGAATGTAACCCGACCTGTCATTAACCCGACCCAAACCCGATAATAAGTGTGACCCGACGTGACCCGACTCAAGCAAGACCCAACCCAAACCCGACCCGCATAGGTTATAGAATTAATCCGAATTGACCCTACCCGAGTTGACCCGACTCACTCTTACCGATCCAAACCCGACCCGTTTACCCAAATTGAAAACTCTACCCGAAACCTCCAAAATTTCTAAACAAGCGTGCATCTTAGCCTTCAATTTTGGAATTTTTTGACTTTTTTTCACCCGTAAGTAAAAATTGACGAAATATTTACCATGGTCCCTCATACACTCTGGGAGAACAATTGGCTAGGTGGAACCATCCAATTTGCCTTTATACGACCAATTTAACCCGTTTACAACTCACTGATTTCATTAACTCAAACCTACCACGAATATTTATGACAATATATAATGATCATAAATGGTTCCAAACAGCATTATATGACCCCGAGATGTATTTCCTAAAATCTCAATTCTTTTCGACACCGAGCCCCGAAACATTCGAAATTTCTCAAATAGCGTGGATATTAGTCTTTAATTTTTAAAAATCTTGACTTTTTAATCTCCCGGAAATAAAAATTGCCAAAATGTTTAAGATGGTCTCTATTACCCTCCGAGAGTCCAATTGGTTGGGTAGGACCATCCAATTTGCCTTTAAACGACCAATTTACCGGTTTAAAACTTGCGCCGATTTTATTAACTCAAGCCTACCCCAAACATTTATGACAACATATAATGATCATATATGGTTCCAAATGACATTATATGACCCTGATATGTACTCTTCAACACAGGACTCCGAAACCTCTAAAATTTTTCAAAAAGTGTGGATAATGACTTCAATTTTGGAATTTTTTGACTTTTTCTTCGCTCGAAAATAAAAATTGCCGAAATGTTTACCATGGTTCGTAATACTCTCTGGCAGTCCAATTAGGTGGGTGGAACCATCCAATTTGCCTTTAAACGACCAATTTACCGATTTACAACTTTCACTGATTTCATTAACTCAAGCCTACCACGAACATTTATGACAACATATAATGATCATATGTGGTTTCAAACGGCATTATATGACCCCTAGATTTATCCTCTAGAATTTCAAGAATTTTCGACACCGGGCCCCGAAACTTCCAAAATTTCGCAAATTGCGTGGATATTAGACTTCAACTTTGGAATATTTTGACTTTTTTTCGCCCGAAAATGAAAATTGCCATAATGTTTACAATGGTCCTTAATACCCTCCGAGAGTCACCCTAGCTAAGTGCAACCATCCAATTTGCCTTTAAACAACCAAGTTACCGGTTTAGAACTTGCACCGATTTTATTAACTCTAGCCTACAACGAACATTTATGACAACAAATAATGATCATATATGGTTCCAAACAAGATTATATGACCCCGAAATGTATTTCCTAAAATTTCAAAACTTTTCGACACCGGGCCCCGAAGCCTCTAAAATTTCTCAAAAAGCGTAGATATTTAGACTTCAATTTTGGAATTTTTTAAACTTTTTTTTCGCTCGGAAATAAAAATTGCCGAAATGTTTACCATGGCACCTAATACCCTCCTGGAGACCAATTAGGTGGGTGGAACCATCCACTTTGCCTTTAAACGGCCAATTTACCGGTTTACTACTTGCATCGATTTCATTAACTCAAGCTTACCACGAACATGTATGACATCATTTAATCATTATATATGATTTCAAACGGTATTATATGACCCCTAGATAAGTCCCTTAAATTTTCAAGCTTTTTCGACACCGGGCCTCGAAATTTCCAAAATATCTCAAAAAGCGTAGATGTGCTCGGTTTTGTAATTTTATGATTTTATTTCGCCCGTAAATAAAAATTGCCGAAATGTTTACCATGGTCCTTAATACCCTCCGAAGTCCAATTGGCTGGGTGGAACCATCCAATTTGCCTTTAAAAGACCAATTTACTGGTTTACAAATTGCACCGAATTCATTAAATCAAACCTACCACAAATATTTATGACAACATATAATGATCATATATGGTTTTAAACAATATTATATGACCCCGAGATATATCCCCAAAAATCTCAAGCCTTTTCGACACTGGGCTCCGAAACCTCTAAAATTTCTCAAAAAGCGTGGATATTAGCATTCAATTTTAGAATTTTTTGATTTTTTTCGTCCGGAAATAAAAATTGCCGAAATATTTACCATGGTCCTTAATTTCCTCCGGGAGTCCAATTGGGAGGGTGGAACTGTCCAATTTGCCTTTAAACAACCAATTTACCGGTTTACAACTTGCGCCGATTTCATTAATTCAAGCCTACCATAAACATTTATGACAACATATAATGATCATATATGGTTCTAAATGACATTATATGACCCTGAGAAGTATGACCTAAAATTTCAATACTTTTCAACACAGGACCCCGAAACCTCTAAATTTTCTCAAAAAGCGTGGATATTAAACTTCAATTTTGGAATTTTTTGACTTTTTTTCGCCCGAAAATAAAAATTGCCGAAATGTTTACCATGGTTCCTAATACTCTCTGGGAGTCCAATTAGGTGGGTGGAACCATCCAATTTGCCTTTATAAAACCAATTTACCGATTTACAACTTGCGCCGATTTAATTAACTCAAGCCTACCAAGAACTTTTGTGACATCATATAATGATCATATGTGGTTCCAAACGGCATGATATGACCCCGAAATTTATCCTCTAGAATTTCAAGAATTTTCGACACTGGGCCCAAAACCTCTAAAATTTCGCAAATTGCGTGGATATTAGACTTGAACTTTGGAATATTTTGATATTTTTCGCCCGGAAATAAAAATTGCCTTAGTGTTTACAATGGTCCCTAATACCCTTTACCCGGCTAAGTGCCACCATTCAATTTGCCTTTAAACAACCGAGTTACCGATTTAGAACTTGCACCGATTTTATTAAGTTAAGCTTACAATGAACATTTATGACAACATATAATGATCATATGGTTCCAAACAACATTATATGACCCCGAAATGTATTCCCTAAAATTTCAAAACTTTTCTACACCGGGCCACGAAGCCTCTAAAATTTCTCAAAAAGCGTGGATATTAGACTTCAATTTTGGAATTTTTTTAACTTTTTTTTCGCTCGGAAGTAAAAATTGCCGAAATGTTTACCATGACCCCTAATACCCTCCTGGAGTCCAATTAGGTGGGTGGAACCATCCAATTTGCCTTTAAACGGCCGATTTACCGATTTACTATTTGCATCGATTTCATTAACTTAAGCTTACCACGAACATTTATGACATCATTTTATTATTATATATGATTTCACACGGTATTATATGACCCTTAGATAATTCCCTTAATTTTTCAAGCCTTTTCGATACCGGGCCTCGAAATTTCCAAAATTTCTCAAAAAAGCGTGGATATTAGTGCTCAATTTTGGAATTTTTTGACTTTTTTCACCCGAAAATAAAAATTGCCGAAATGTTTACCATGGTCCTTAATACCCTCCGAAGTCCAATTGGTTGGGTGGAAACATCCAATTTTCCTTTAAAAGACCAATTTACCGGTTTACAACTTGCACCGAATTCATTAAATCAAGCCTACCACAAACATTTATGACAACATATAATGATCATTTATGGTTCTAATCGACATTATATGACCCCGGGATATATCTTCTAAAATCTAAAGCCTTTTCGACACCGGGCTCTGAAACCTCCAAAATATCTCAAAAGGCGTGGATATTAGCCTTCAATTTTAGAATTTTTTGACTTTTTTCGCCCGGAAATAAAAATTGCCGAAATGTTTACCATGGTCCCTAATATCCTCCAGGAGTCCAATTGGGAGGGTGGAACCATCCAATTTGCCTTTAAACGACCAATTTAGCAGTTTACAACTTGCACTGATTTTCTTAATTTAAGCCTACCACAAACATTTATGACAACATATAATAATCATATATGGTTCCAAACGGCATTATATGAACCCGAGATGTATCTCTAAAATCTAAAGGCTTTTCGACACCAGGCTCCGAAACCTCTAAAATTTCTCAAAAAGCGTGAATATTAGCCTTCATTTTGGAATTTTTTTACTTTTTTCGCACGGAAATAAAAATAGCCGAAATGTTTACCATGTTCCGTAATGCCCTCCAGAAATCCAATTGGGTTGTTGGAACCATCCAATTCGTATTTAAACGGCCAATTTAATGGTTTACAACTTGCACCGATTTCATTAACTCTAGCTTACCACGAACATTTATGACAACATATAATGACCATATATGGTTCCGAACGACATTATATGACCGTGAGATGTATCTCCTGAAATCTTAAGGGTTTTCAACCTGGGCCCCGAAGCCTCAAAAATTTCTCTAAAAGCGTGGATATTAACCTTCAATTTTGGTATTTTAAAACTTATTTTCGCCTGGAAATAAAAATTGCCGAAATGTTTACAATGGTCCCTAATACCCTTCGGGAGTCAAATGGGTAGAACAATCTAATTTGACTTTAAACGACCAATTTAGTAGTTTACAAGTTTAACCGATTTCATTAACTCAAGCCTACCACGAACATTTATAACAACATAAAATGATCATATATGGTTCTAAACGGCATTATATGACCCTCAGATGTAATCCCTAAAATCTGAAGGCTTTTCGACACTGTGCCCCCAAACCTCCAAAAAAAAAAAAAAAAACTCAAAAACTCAAAGATGGTCAATTTTGGAATTTTTTGACTTTTTTTCGCTTGGAAATTAAAATAGCCGAAATTTTTACCATGGTCCCTTATACCCTTCGGGAGTCCAATTGGGTGGGTGTATCCATCCAATTTGCCTTCAAACGACCAATTTATCGGTTTACAATTTGCACCAATTTCATTAAATCAGGACTTCCAAGAACATTTATGACAACATATAATGATCATAAATGATTCGAAACGGCATTATGTGACCCCGAGATGTATCCCCTAAAATTTCAAGGCTTTTCGACACCGGGCCTCGAAACCTCCAAAATTTCTCAAAAAGCGCGGATCTTAGCTTTTAATTTTGGAATTTTTGACTTTTTATCGCCCGGAAATAAAAATTGCTGAAATGTTTACCATGGTCCCTAATACCCTCCGGGAGTCCAATTGGGTAGGTGGAACCATCCAATTTTCCTTTAGACAACCAATTTACCGGTTTAATACTTGCAATGATTTATCGGTTTACAACGGCTAATTTAATTAACTTGCACTGAACCTGACTTGAACCTAAATTGACCCAAACTCGTTTTAACCCGAATTTAACCTGAGTTGTTACTAACCTGAATGAATTCAATCCGACCCGTTCCTAAACCGACCCGAATACCAACCAGACTTGTTATTGACTTGACCCAAATTAATCCCGACTTGTAATTGACCCGTCCCGAATTTTACCAGACTTATTACTTACCTAACCCAAAAATTCAACCCGATCGGCTCGAAATTAACAAGACTTGTTATTGACCCGATCTAAATTCAAACCAAATTATTCCTGACCCGATTTCAAATCACCTTAATGCAATTTAGACCACCTTATTATTGTTGATCAAAGCATTTTGTCTAAGGAGACTAAGTCGGTCCAGGCAGCAAAAGAAAAGAGCATCATCATCAACTTTTTATTTTTTTTTCAAGAGCAAACTAAAAACCAGAAGCATAAAACTCAGGTAACACTAAAGCTAATCATACTAGTCCTACACTTATTTGCTAAATCGTGTGTCTTCCGGACTTGATCCCTGCTTACCTTCTAAACAACACAACTTTGTAAGAGATTCCCCTGCTCCCTAAGTTCTCGAACAATCCTGAAATAGCGCATGTCACCCCTATTTTGGTTTTGAATCAAGTTAACCACTTCACTTGGATCCGTATAGACCCAGATGTCGCTATAACCTCTTTGGATTGCCCAACAGATTCCTCCTAGACAAGCCCTAAGCTCAGTATACAAAGCCGCACTAGCCTTGCAAAAGCCGCCACCCCTTTTTCATAGTCCCCTCCATGGATCGCAAAGGCCCATCCAAATCCTCCATTTCCTGTTTGCTTATGCCACGAGCCATCACAAATGATTGTCACCTCTCGATCATTACCTTCCCACCTATGGGTCGAACTACTTCTGCAACCCAAATGTACATAATGTAAGCTTGGAGGTCCCTCTATTGGCCTCATAAACTGAATATTCCCTAGGCTGCTCTTATCTGGGTTTAAAAAAGACATTTAACTCCTAAGAGGCTATCTCTAAATGTCTCATGAGGCTTGTTGTATGGTCATCTTCATTTCTGAACACTCTTCCATTTCTTGCCGACCAAAGCCCCCACAACACCCTTATAATAATAGTGTTAATACAGTCACTAGTAATGCCATCCTCGCTGTCTCTGGATCCATTGTCGCAAAGGAGTAGATCCATCAATTTCAGAGCTATATGCAGCGAGCAATTAAGCCAAGCATACCTAGCAATCCTCGTCAACATCACCACAAATGGCACATAGATTGTCTACCGGAATTCCCCTATGTTGCAAATTTGCCTTTACAGCTAACCCATTCAAAACAAGCTTCCATAAAAATAGGCTCCACTTTGGTGGAACCTTTAAATTCCAAATGAGTTTAAACACCTGTTCTTCTATCGAGCTATTAATAGCCTCCCTCCCATCTTGGCATAAGAAAGCATACCCTGTCTTAACCGTATATCTCCCCGACTTGTGCCTTTGCCAATACAAGATGTCCTCTTGTTCAGTGGCAGGAAGCTCCATGTCTAGAATCTGCTTTGCCGATTCCCATTCAAATTTCTGTCGAACCACCTCCGCCTTCCACATTCTTCCCAGAGTATGGGTCAATAGATCTTTGACCTTCCCTATCCCTATTCCCCTCAACACCTTACTAGATTTGAGGATCGGTGCATCTCCGTTCACCCACTTCATGCTTGCATATTTGACCTTTTCTCCATTTCCAATTTTCCAAGCAAAACCTGAAACAAATCTGTTTGCTACATTATAAAACCCCTGTCTTCCCCATGAAGGATTTCCTCGAAGTATGTCATGTGATCGCCCATCACACATGGTGAAGGAGTGCAACGACGAATAAGAACGAGCTAATAAAAGCTGCGGATTACAATGCATTCGGGCCACCTGTTTAAACAACAAAACATCGTTGAGGTTTTCCATTGCCCTAATACCAAGACCTCCCATTCCTTTTGGAAGATGTAAGGTCTCCTTTTCAACCTAATGCATACCCTTTTCCCCATTTTTAGCCCAAAAGAACCTTGTAATTAGTGAATCAATTTTATTCACTATATACCCCGGAAGCTTGAAGCATTTCATAACGTGAGATGAGATGCTGATTAGAACTGAATTTATAAGGATTAATTTCGCCGATTGAGAAATCCGCATCAACCCCCAACTTGTAATCTTCTGCACTACCTTATCTACCAAATACTGAAAGGAATCCTTCTTTCCCCGAGCAAGATCAATTGGTGCCCCTAAATGGAGGCCCAAGGTCTAGACTTGACCTATTTTGAGAATTCCCTTAAACTCTTCCATTTGAGGTCTAGGAACCAGCTTGCTGAACTTCAAAAAGACTTCCCCAAATTTAAACGCTCACCTGAAATATCTCCGAATCTATCAATAATGGTAGTTAGATTCTTGTATGATTCCTTAGTTACCTGCAAAAAAATATAGCATCGTCAGCGAAAAATTAGTGCGAGATCGAGGGCGATGTCCGCGTTACCTTAAGCCCTTTAAATTGGCCCAGATTTTCCCCCATAATCAACATTCTTGAAAGAATATCCATACAAAATAGGTAAAGATACGGGGATAGCAGATCCCCTTGTCTTAAGCCACTGTAGGAAACCGTCGAGATACATTGAGAAATCCACTGTATCCATCTTGGTGGGAAACCGTAAGCCTGTAAAACTTTTAGGAGAAAGAGCCAGTTCACCCTAACATACGCCTTTGACATGCCAATCTTTGTAGCCGCCTTATAAGCTTCACCTTTGTTAGTATTGATTAAATGAAGTAATTCATGTCTTAGAAGGATATTATCCTCCATGTATCTTCCCGGGACGAAAGCATGTTGAAACTCCAAAATTAGATTCTGTAGCAGACCCTTCATTCTAATCACCATACACTTAGCTATGCATTTGAAAATAGTGTTGCATAAGCTAATCGGACGGAAGTGAGCTGCCACCTCCGGAACATCCACCTTGGGAATCATGACCATAGAGGAATTAAATTCCTTTAATAAGTATCCCGTGTTGAAAAAGGATAGGACCGCTGAAACTACTGTATCTCCCACCTTGTCCCAAAGGAGATAATTATCTTCCTAAATTATAGACTATAGTTCCCTAGTATATTGCCATATATATTATTGTCAAAGGAAATGATTAGCTTGATAAATATGATAATTATCTATTTATATTTAGTTGAACCCAAATATGACCTGACTTGGAAATGACCCGACGTGATTGTAACCTGCAAATCATTGAGTTGAACATAACCCGACTTGAACCCGAGAATGACCCGACTTGGAAATGACCCAACCTGATTATAACCCGCAAATTATTGACTTGAACCGAACCCGACTTGAACCCGAGAATGACCTGACTTGAAACCTGACCGGATTCCGCAAGTTATTCACTTGAACCGAACCCGACTCAAACCTGAGAATGACCCGACCTGATTCTAACCCGCAAATTATTGACTTGAACCGAACCGGACTCAAACCCAAGAATTACCCTAATCCGTTTTAACCCGTGAAAACCCAAATTAAAACCGACCTATTGTTCACCCGACCCCAACCCGATAAGAAGTATGACCCAATGTGACCCTACTCAAGCATGACCCAACCCAAACCCGACCCACACAGGTTGTGGAATTAATCCGAATTGACCCGACCCATTTACCCGAATTGACAGCTCTAACCTCATGGTAGCTAGGGTAAAGATGCTTTTACTTGATTAATTTATTGGCCGAGTATTTAGCCTTGTACAGTGGGTTGCTGCATTTCTTATTTGTCTTATGATGATTATACTTTTATACTCTTGAAGAGAAGGCAGGTGCAATTTTGTGACTTTATGCATGAGTTTTTAGTCCATGCTCCTTTCATGTTTTTGTTTCTTGTGCACCTTCATATCTACTAAATCAAAATATATAGATCGTTTTACCAGTCTGTTGGCTGGTAAATACAATTTCTAACTTTTAACATTTCTCTGCTTTGAATTAGATTTATGAGTCCCTTGACACATTGTTAATTGCAGGTTGTTTTTGATACTTTAAGAAAGTTTGATGGAAAGGAATACAGGCAGATAATTCCAGGGGAATATACACAGATGGCTGGTCGTGCTGGCAGAAGAGGGCTTGATAAGTTTGGAACAGTTATAATAATGTGCCGTGATGAGATTCTAGAAGAACGAGATCTGAGACGCGTTATTGTTGGACATCCCACCAAACTCGAATCTCAATTTCGACTAACTTATATTATGATCTTGCAATTACTTCGTGTTGAAGAATTGAAGGTAAGCTGTATGAAATTTAATTTATGGGGCAGTTAAGATCTAAAATCATCTGTGTGGGAGTTAACTTTCTTAGTTGGCAAAATACAAATCAACAATAAATTATTTTTTACGATCTACCAATAGGAGAAAGTATTATCTTGCACATTTATTTAATTATGTTGGTGAGTCCAAAATTTTTATTTTGGGAGGTCTGTTTTGATTCTTTTATGAACTAATTTATCTGTTAGGTGATTTCTTTAAAATCTAAAGCATCCAATATCACATATTCACATGTATGCTGTTACGTGCAATAGAAGTTAACCAGTGTTGATTGTAAACATCGTCAGTCAAACAATTCTATAGGAAAGATCCATACTTCCAATTCTTTGCATAAAACTTTCACTGATCTTAAATATGGCTGATGAAGGATTATTCTTGGGATATAAATTGAATAAGGTTTGTTTTGTTAGCTCTTAGCACTAAACATAATAAATTTGAAAAGTTCACTGTCATATTATGCCCTCTTTTGGTCCTGTGAGTTCATATCATCTGTACCTTAATATTGCAGATAGAAGACATGTTAAAGAGGAGCTTTGCTGAATTTCATACACAAAAGAAGCTTCCTGAAAAGCAACAACTTCTGATGTTAAAGCTTTCACAGCCCGAAAAAACAATAGAGTATGTTCCTTCTCTGACTAAGAAGCTTACAATTCTTGAAAATCGAATTTGTACAAGTGTGCATTGTCTGAAATAGTCAAATCTTTGCCCAGTCTGCTGAATCTCAAAGGTTGAAGGCCTCTGGTTGGATACGGCAGATTATATTCATATTGATGGCTAGACCAGTAGACCATCTTTTCAGATGTTTTTATCACTTTCTATTTCGCAGGCATATAATAATAATTATGTGAAACTACTCATGCTCGGAAACTGCAAGGTAGTCCTAGGTTCCTATGCTCTGCTAGGAACTGACATGGCTTACAGCACTAACAATGACAGAAAATTAGAAGAAAATGATGATTATATTAATAAGATGAGAATTACAGTAAATCAAATGATAATTCCATTTCGAGAGGTGGATTCTCTCCTAAGCATGAGCTTTCGAGAGGCTCACTCTCACCCAATGACAAACTCACATAATACTCAACATGTCCTCTTTCCTCCTAATGAGACCTATTTATAGGAAATCCCTCCTAACAAACCTCTAGCTTATTCCCAAGTTACTACTAGTAGAATTTGAGTCTATGATTAACATACCTTTTCCCCTAAATATTGATTCCTTGCATGCTTCAAATGGCTTAAAGAATCTTTTACTCGCTTAAGTGTCATGGAGTAGGCTTTGGTTTTCTTGTCCAGGTATCATAAATTGAAAAATAAAGTTGGGGGAAAGAAAAGTAAAGTTGTAAGTAGTAAGATTATTTAGAGCACATGCTACTATGAGTTTGTATTGTTTAGGCATTAACTTGAATTAATGACTTTATATGGAAAGAAAACTAAGAAAGTGAAATTGGAAGCTTGATGTTTTACTCAGTAGGTTTGGGAGACCATGCTATCTGCAATCCTTTACTCTCTTTTTTTGGTTTGTTCATTAGCAGTTACTATATTTTTTTTTGAATTCTTTTTTAACCTACTCTCTATATTTGAGTGCTTTCTACTTCTAAAATCCTTTCTGTGAAGGAACTTCAATTAATCTCACAGTTAATAGTCTTGGGAGGCTGGGACATTTTCCTTGTTTGGTCCTGTAGTAATCCCATGTATGTTGCAACTATGAAAATTTCCTATTTTCCTATGGAGTATGTAGTTATTGAATAACGAGTTTATATGCATTTGGCTATCAACAATTCAACATGATCCTGCTTTTAAATTAAGTTGGAACTTGGTGATAGTATATGGACAAGAAAAGGGGCTATTCTATCTGTAATTGTTGTAGCATGATGTGGTTAGAAATCATAATGAATGGAGATTAACATTTCACCTCATAATGAATGGAGATTAAGATTTTGCCTCTCTCCCTCCTGCTCCCGCTTTCTCTTGGCATACAGTTTCTTGAAGTAGGAGATTCTGACTAATGGTTGGTTGTTTGTAGATGCATAAAAGGTGAACCATCTATTGAGGATTATTATAAGATGTATACAGAGGCTGAGAGTTATTTGAACCAGATAACAGAGGGCGTCATGCAGTCTCATACTGCACAGCAATTCCTTGTGCCTGGAAGAGTGGTAGTTGTTAAGTCCCAAACGGTGAGTTAATATTGAGAAAATCAGCTTCCATCACTTCATCTTACTTTTCTTGTAGCTAGTGCAGATATTATGTCTATGTAATTGCTCATCCGTCTTCTTCATTTGATACTTTTGAAATATGTGAGCTCTTCGCAATCTTTTATCATGTCCATTTCAAATTAGTGTCTAGTGGGCTACATTTGTTTCTTTCGCTATAGCTTCAATGTTTTTAACTTACGAAATATGCTGATAATAATGAAACATGTATCAATTATAGTTTTCCGCAAATAGAGGTTTATTGTATGGTGGATAAAGCAGTTGGATGTTATAGTATTATCTCGTCTTTAGCCTCTTACATATTGTTTCCCCTTTTGGGTAAAGTCATACATGTGGCCTTAGTAAAGCTCTGACATTTACCTGTCAAGATGTTTGGTGAATGAGCCAGGGATGCTGATGGCATTCCAAGCATAAATTTAAGCAGCTAGACCTGTATCAATCTCCATGATGTTTCTGGCAACTTGAATGTTTAATGTTCAATGCAATTTTCTTGAAATCTATCATCCTTTACTTGTGTTGTTGTGTGATTAGTGATTTTATCTTCGTTGTCCATGATTTACAGTCTCAGGACCATTTACTTGGTGTGGTGGTAAAAGCACCGTCAGCCAGCTTGAAGAAGTACATAATTTTAGTTTTGAAACCTGAATTACCTCCAACAATGCAATCCCCTACTGGCAGTGGTGCAGTCCTTGACATAGGGAGTAACAAATCTGGAGAAGGTTTCTTTGTGTTGCCCAAGGGAAAACGTGCTTTAGACGATGAATACTGTTCTTCTGTCACTGCTCGGAAGGGTACTGGTGTAATCAACATAAAATTGCCTTACCAGGGGGTGGCTGCTGGTGTGAATTATGAGGTCAGAGAAGTGGACAATAAAGAGTTCCTTTGCATCTGCAATTGCAAAATAAAGATTGACCAAGTTCGGCTTCTTGAAGATGTTAGCACTGCTGCCTATTCAAAAACTGTTCAGCAGCTTTCTGAAAAGAAACCCAATGGGAGTAAATATCCTCCAGCATTGGATCCTAAGAAGGGTATGTCTGACTGTCTTCCTACTTTCTGTACAGATAAATTAGTATTTAAGATGATATGCATTTTTCTAATCATATGTTTTGCCAATTGTCATTTGGAGAATTTGAATGTTTGATTTTAAAATCAGAGAGAGAAAGAGGAGGGGGGGGAACCAGTTGCAAAGGCATGCCTAGGCGCAAGGCATTAGGGATCATGCGCCTTTTGTGGTCTAGGCAAGGGTATTTTGATGAGGCGCACCAAGGCACGGCTTAAGGCGCATTGAGGCGTACCCCCTGATTTTATCATGTTTATTATATGCCCCTCACTTCAAAGAGACGTGCCTTGGGCGTAGGCAACTCTGAAACGTCTTGGTGTGCCTTGAGCCTTTTTATACACTAGGGGAGACAGAAACGAAAAGCAATGCAATCATGAACCTCATGCTTTTTTTTCTGATTATGATTCAGATCTGAAGCTGAAAGATATGGAACTTGTTGAAGCTTACCACAAATGGGACAAGTTATTGCAGAACATGACTGAGAACAAGTGCCACGGATGTATAAAGTTGGATGAACATATGAAATTAGTTAAAGAGATTTTCAAGTACAGAGATGAAGTCAATGATTTGACATTTCAAATGTCTGACAAAGCACTTCAACAGATGCCTGACTTTCACGGACGGGTATGGCTGGTTAATTGTGATCTGTTTTGCTTTGTTGCAAATAAGTAACTGATCATTATATTCCTCTTCTCTTTCGTACAGATAAATGTTCTTAAGGAAATTGGCTGTATAGATGATGACCTTGTAGTTCAGATCAAAGGACGTGTTGCTTGTGAAATGAACTCCGGAGAGGAGCTTATATGCACTGAGTGTTTGTTTGAGAACCAGTTAGAGAACCTAGAACCAGAAGAAGCAGTTGCTGTAATGTCTGCATTTGTTTTTCAGCAGAAGAATACTTCTGAGCCTTCTCTTACTCCCAAGCTATCTGCTGCAGTACAGAGGTTAGCACCTACTTTGCTCATTTAATATGTACTCTTGAATTCTTCCATGCTGTATCTATTAGATATCTGTGTAGGTCAAGCTGGTCTCAGGTAGATGCCAAGATTTTGCAAGGAATCAATATTTAGGGGAGGCCATGTTAGTCACAGTTTATTAGTAGTAACTTAGTAACTTAGGGAATAAGCTAGAGGTTTGTTAGGAGGGATTTTCTATAAATAGGTCTTATTAGGAGGAATAAGGAGATGTTGAATGTTGTGAGGTTTGTTATTGGGAGAGAATGAGCCTCTCAAAAGCTCATACTTGAAGAGAATCCACCTCTCGAAAGTGGAATTATCATTCGAATGAGTATAATTATCATCTTATCAATATAATCACCATTTTTTTTTATTTTCTGCCATTTTTAGTGCTGTAATCATGTCAGTTCCTAGCAGATTTCTAGGATTTGATATAATTGGGCTAGTCAAAGGGAGGATAGAGAAATGTGTGTGTCGTAGAGTAAGAGATCATGCCATGGAACTGAAAAAGCTGCCCAAGCTGTTATCGCTAGCTGGGTGTGGGAGGACTTGCAAGAGACTAGGTTTTAGGCCTTTTAGCTATCTATAGATGCTTCATGATCTCACCTAGGGGTACACTTGATTTTCTTGTATCTTATTAGATTCTAGTTTGTCTTTAGTTTGTTTATTAAACTAAATCTTCTTGCAGATTATATAATACAGCCATCAGACTGGGCCAGTTACAGGCAAGCTTTCAACTCCCAGTTGACCCTGAGGAGTATGCTCGGGAAAATCTTAAGTTTGGTCTTGTTGAAGTGGTTTATGAATGGGCAAAGGTAAATAATTTTCTGCTGATGACACTCGTATCTCATGAAATCCTTACATGAGAATTGATTACTCAATGCTTCATTTCATGGATCCTTTGGAAGCTAAACTTTTGAAGCATCTTTGTGGCAGGGCACAGAATTTGCTGATATTTGTGAGCTGACAGATGTTCCTGAAGGCTTGATAGTGAGAACAATTGTTCGACTTGATGAAACATGTCGAGAATTCAGAAATGCTGCAGCTATTATGGGAAACTCAGCTCTACACAAGAAAATGGAAGCTGCTTCAAATGCCATCAAGCGTGATATTGTCTTTGCAGCTAGCTTGTACATCACAGGAATCTGACTGCATGTTTATGGTGCTTTCAACTGACATCCCCAGTGTGACTAGTTGTATTTCAATGGGTTTTAAGAAAGAGGATTAAGGAGATTACTAAAAGATTTGACCTTGTATGTTAGTTGTAATGAATGATCATTACTGGAGAATTATATATATATATATATATATATATATATAACAAAAACATTTTTTTTTGCAAATCCAGGATCTTATACTGCAAATTAAGGATTGTTAGAGCTGTGTTGTATGTTCCTTCGCCTGGAATTAGTTGTCCTTTTTTTGTTTTAAACCTTGAAAATTCCTGGACGGAGGGAATGGTTGATCGAATGAATCAGGCAGGTCAGGGACTCAGGGGTACAGGGTACTGCTGCTGTTTGTAATCCTTGTAGTGAAATTGATTCTTAACAAGACAAGTGAAGGTAATATACCAACAGAATTTTCTGTAGTGCCTAGAACTGGGAACTGTCAAATATAAAACTGATAGATAGCATAAGTGTCCAGGTAAATAATCTTATTATTGAGATACATAGGTACTTTGAATCATACTAAAATTCTACTTAAGAACTCCCACAAGCAGCAAGAGACAGCAGCTTAGTTGTCGCTCCTTTTTGGCTTATCAGAAGCAAGAGTAACCTGTATCAGTTGCAATTTTTCAATTTAAAACCTGGATATATTACTGTATGTAACAAAGGTAGTGTTTTGGTTCAGGTTTCCAATGTTACCTGATCATCTGCAGACGGTATCCAGTCATTCGTTGCTGGATTTCCCTGGGAAGAAGCGTGATGGGCGAGGTCGAGATCAGGAGCAATGTAGTAAGATTTCTCATTGTCATTCTCCATCTTGATGAATCCTTTTCCTGTCTGTAATACATACAGTATATTTATCAGTTGGTTATACTACTCGCTAGATTTATCCGACACTAACAAAATTTTCCAATTCCAAATTCTATCTAATATCATCGTAATATAGATCCATCTATTATCTATATTTATTAAACTTAATTTTGCCCCTCGAAAAAACTACATATTTGGATTTTAGAATCATTTAAATATCAGTATTATTGTACAAACATTCTGAATATTATGCTCCTAATTCACAACTACTATGTTAAGACGTTAACAAGGCTTCAAAGGTAGGTTTCTTGTGCAGACTCATAATGAACACGACATAATGGAAAATCATAGCACGATTTTATGAATTTTCAATAGCAATGAACAAATGAACTCCACACTCACATACCGTGTGATGTTGCTTATCCACACAATTCAGATCCTTGTAATACTCTGTCTCCACAAACTCCTCACTCGCTTGGCTTTCATTCTCGTACTCTTTTTTCTGCAACAAATAGAAAAAAAAATTGTTAGAAAAAGATGAACATATTTTGTGTATGTTTGTTGATTACTACGTCATGATATAAGATCAAGTTTGATGAGCACCTCTTGATCATTTTCGAGGCATTGAAACTTGACATATTCAGGGATCGCGGAGGAATCGTTGTTGTTAACATCGACGTATTTGGTGGAATACTCGCTACGTTGTGGCTTAGTGTGACGCTTAGGAGCTAAGCCATCAAAATACTCCTTGGTTTCTTCCTCTATTTTTGCTTGTTCCTCTTTGCTCAAGTGTGTGTCACTCCTATTTGGCATCCTCGAAGACTCCATTTCTCTTGTTCTTTTTCTTTTTCTTTTTCTTTTTTCCCCTTATATCATTCAAGATTTTTGATCTTATGATATGAATTGAGCAAAGTTATAGGATAAGGTTTCAGTACTCTTAGAAATGAAGATATTTTCTGAGTTAGTTGGGTTTTGATATTCATAAATTGTAATTATTTCAAAGATGTACTAGTGTAGTGTAAGATATTTGAACGAGTGGCTAAATTTGTCCATTGCTATTTGTTAGGTTTGGTAGGGAATTTGTTCTTCAATCATTGGCCCCATACCCTGTGGATTGTGGATTCGTTTCTTACTTGCATGGCTGCACCTCAAAATGGGGGCTACTTTAGTCATTTTGTGTTTGCTATTAAAGGCATTTATGGGATACATTTAGTGCTTATATATCTCCTCCGTTTTAATATACTTGTACTCGTATCACATTGTTATTCACACACTCTTTATTTGCCTATTAATTGCAATTTATATACAAGGGAAAATGTAATTATATAGGAATTTACAACTTCTTAAAAGTACTTTTTATAATTTTTACTTATATATGTAGTATAAATAAAGATGTGGAGGGTTACAAATGTATTTTGGGAAGCATTATACTTTATTCCCTCGTATTCCAATACTAAAAGAGTAAAGGAAGTTTAAATTAATTGTTTCTAATACACAAATGATAAAATATTAAGATTATATATTTAAGTTCAAACCTATGGTTTCGGGCACCAAATAGGTCTCTGAGTGCCTTTGGGAACCTATAGAAGAACCATGATGCATAATCTTGTCAAATAAAAAATGTTCTCAAGTAGCCTAATTTAAAGGTTATAATACAAGAAATTGAAGTAACTTCAAAAATTTCGGGACTCAATGTCAAAAACTGACGGAATAGTATGGATCGCAACCTGTAGTCATATAATGTTGTTTGTAATCATATGTGACCATTAATTAGTCACATAAAGGCTCTTGACGGCTTTGATTCAATGGAATGAGGCATATTTGTACATGGTAAAATTAAAAGTTTAAAGGCAAAGTGAGAGGTTCTAGACAACCAAATGGGTACCTAAGGTGTTGTGGGGTCCGTAGGAAGTTACTCAAGCTCTTATCTTCTCGGGTTTGGGTAGGTAAGAGTGGGTCGGGTCAATTCGGATTAATTCCATAACCTATGTGGGTCAGGTTTGGGTTGGGTCATGCTTGAGTCGGGTCACGTCGGGTCATACTTCTTATCGGGTTTAGGTCAGTTAATAACAAAGTCGGGTTACATTCAGGTCGAGTGGTCAATGTTTAATTTGGGTTTTCACGGGTTAAAAAACGGGTTAGGGTAATTCTCGGGTTCGAGTCGGGTTCGGTTCAAGTAAAAAATTTGCGGGTTAGAATCAGGTCGGGTCATTCTCAGGTTTGAGTCGGGTTCGGTTCAAGTCAATAATTGCGGATTATAATAAGGTCAGGTAATTTTCAAGTCAGGTCATTCTCGGGTTCAAGTCAAGTTTGGTTCAAATCAATAATTTGCGGGTTAAAATCGAGTTGGGTCATTTTCAAGTCGGGTCATTCTCATATTCAAATCGGGTTATGTTCATGCCAATAATTTTTAGGTTACAATCAGGTCGGGTCATTTCCAAGTCAGGTCATATTCGAGTTCAACTAATTATAAATAGATAATTATCATATTTATCAAGCTAATTATTTCCTTTGACTATAATATATATGGAATATACTACGGAACTATAGTCTATAATTTAGGAAGATAATTATCTCCTTAAACCATACAACAAATATATACTATATTTAACTCTTAACTTTGAAAATGATGCTCCTTTCTTTTGCTGGCCTGGACCAACTTGATCTCCCTAGATAAAATGCTTTGATCAACAATAATAAGGTGATCTAAATTGCATTTAAGGTGATTTGAAATCGGGTTAGGAACAATTTGGGTTGAATTTAGGTCGGGTCAATAACAAATCGTGTTAATTTCGATTCGAGTTAGTAACAGATCGGGTTGAATTTTTGGTCGGGTAAGTAATAGGTCTGGTAAAATTCGGGTGGGGTCAATAACAAGTCGGGTTTAATTTGGGTTAGGTCAATAACAAGTCAGGTTGATTTCGGGTCGGGTTACATGTTGGGTTAAATTCGGGTCGGGTTGAATTCAAATCATGTTAGTAACAAGTCGGGTTAAATTCTGGTTTTGACGGGTTAATACAAGTTTAGGTCAATTTCGGTTCAAGTCAGGTTCGGTGCAAGTTAATTAAATTGGCAGTTGTAAACCAGTAACTAGGTACAAGTTGTAAACCGATAAATTGGTCGTTTAAAAGCAAATTGGATGGTTCCACCTATCCAATTGAACTCCCATAGGGTATTAGGGACCATGGTAAACATTTCAGCAATTTTTATTTTTGGGCGAAAAACAGTTAAAAAATTCCAAAATTGAAGGCTAATATCCACACTTTTTGAGGAATTTTGGAGGTTTCGGGGTCCGGTATTGAAAAGTCTTGAAATTCTAGGGGATATATCTCGGGGACATATAATGTCGTTTGAAATCATATATAATCATCATTTGTTATCATAAATGTTCGTGGTAGACTTGAGTTAATGAAATAGGTGCAAGTTGTAAAACGGTAAATTGGTCGTTTAAAACCAAATTAGATGGTTCCACCCACCCAATTAGACTTCCGGAAGTTACTAGAAAATATGGTAAACATTTCGGTAATTTTAATTTCCGGGCAAAAAAAAGTCAAAAAATTCCAAATTTGAAGGCTAATATCCACGCTTTTTAAGAAATTTTTGTAGGTTTCGAAGCCCAATGTCGAAAAGACTTGAAATTTTAGGGGATACATCTCGGGGTCATATAATGTCATTTGGAACAATATATGATCATTATATGTTGTCATAAATGTTCGTGGTAGTCTTGAATTAATGAAATCGGTGCAAGATGTAAAACGACAAATTGACCGTTTAAAAGCAAATTGGATGGTTCCACCTACCCAATTGGACTTCCAGAGGGTATTAGGGACCATGGTAAACATTTTGGCAAGTTTTATTTTTGGGCAAAAAAAGTCAAAAAATTCCAATATTGAAGGCTAATATCCACACTTTTTGTGGAATTTTGGAGGTTTCGGGGTCCGGTATTGAAAGGCTTGAAATTCTAGTGGATATATCTCGGGGACATATAATGCCGTTTGGAACCATATATAATCATCATTTGTTGTCATAAGTATGTTCGTGGTAGACTTGAGTTAATGAAATCGGTGCAAGTTATAAAACGGTTAATTAGTTGTTTAAAAGCAAATTAGATGGTTCCACCCACCCAATTGGACTTCCGAAAGGTATTAGGAAATACGGTAAACATTTGGGTAATTTTTATTTCCGGGCGAAAAAAAAGTCAGAACATTCAAAATTTGAAGGCTAATATCCACGTTTTTTAAGAAATTTTGGAGGTTTCGGATCCCGGTGTCGAAAAAGCTTGAAATTTTAGGGGATATATCTCGGGGTCATATAATGTCATTTGGAACAATATATGATCATTATATGTTGTCATAAATGTTCGTGGTAGCTAGGCTTGAATTAATGAAATCGGTACAAGATGTAAAACGGTAAATTGGCCGTTTAAAAGCAAATTGGATGGTTCCACCTACCCAATTGGACTTCCAGAGGGTATTAGGGACAATGGTAAACATTTTGGCAATTTTTATTTTTGGGCGAAAAAAAGTCAAAAAAATTCCAAAATTGAAGGCTAATATCCACACTTTTTGAGGAATTTTGGAGGTTTCGGGGTCCGGTATTGAAAGGCTTGAAATTCTAGTGGATATATCTCGGGGACATATAATGCCGTTTGGAACCATATATAATCATCATTTGTTGTCATAAATGTTCGTGGTAGACTTGAGTTAATAAAATCAGTGCAAGTTGTAAAACGGTAAATTGGTCGTTTAAAAGCAAATTGGATGGTTCCACATACCCAATTGGACTCCCAGAGGGTATTAGGGACCATGGTAAACATTTCAGCAACTTTTATTTTCGGGCGAAAAAAATTCAAAAAATTCCAAAATTGAAGGCTTATATATTTACACTTTTTGAGAAATTTTGGAATTTTCGGGATCCGGTGTTGAAAAGTTTTGAAATTCTAAGGGATATATCTCATGGACATATAATGCCATTTGGAACCTTATCTAATCATTATTTGTTGTCACAAATGTTCGTGGTAGACTTGAGTTAATGAAATCGGTGCAAGTTGTAAACCGGTAAATTGGTCGTTTAAAAGCAAATTGGATGGTTCCACCCACCCAATTGGACTTTCGAAGGGTATTAGGGACTATGGTAAACATTTCGGTAATTTTTATTTCCAGACGAAAAAAAGTCAAAAAATTCCAAATTTGAAGGCTTATATCCACGCTTTTTAAGAAATTTTTGAGGTTTCGGAGCCCGGTGTCGAAAAGGCTTGAGATTTTAGAGGATACATCTCGGGATCATATAAAGTCGTTTGGAAACATATATGATCATTATATGTTGTCATAAATAATCGTGGTAGGCTTAAATTAATGAAATCGGTGCAAGATGTAAAACGGTAAATTGGCCGTTTAAAGGCAAATTGGATGGTTCCACCTACCCAATTGGACTCCCATAGGATATTAGGAACCATGATAAACATTTCGGTAAATTTTATTTTCGGTCGAAAAATATTCAAAAAAAATTCTAAAATTGAAGGCTATATCCACACTTTTTGAGAAATTTTGGAGTTTTCGGGGTCCGATGTTGAAAAGTCTTGAAATTCTAGGGGATATATCTCAGGGACATATAATGTCATTTGGAATCACATATAATCATTATTTGTTGTCATAAATGTTCGTGGTAGACTCGAGTTAATGAAATCGGTGCAAGTTGTAATCCGGTAAATTGGTTGTTTAAAAGAAAATTGAATGGTTCCACCCACGACCCAATTGGACTTCCGGAGGGTATTAGGGAATATGGTAAACATTTCGATAATTTTTATTTCCATGCAAAAAAAGTCAAAAATTCTAAATTTGAAGGCTAATATCCACGCTTTTTAAGAAATTTTGGAGGTTTTGGAGCCCGGTGTCGAAAAGACTTGAGATTTTAAGGGATACATCTCGTGGTCATATAATGTCATTTAGAACCATAAATGACCGTTATATGTTGTAATTAATGTTCGTAGTAGTCTTGAATTAATGAAATCGGTGCAAGATGTAAAACGGTAAATTGGTCGTTTAAAGGAAAATTGGATGGTTCCACCTACCCAATTGGACTCCCAGAGGTTATTAGGGACCATGATAAACATTAAGTCCATTTTAATTTTCGAGCTAAAAAAAGTCAAAATATTTCAAAATTGAAGGCTAATATCCACACTTTTTAAGAAATTTAGGAGGTTTCGGGGTCCGGTGTTGAAAAATCTTGAAATTCTAGGGGATATATTTCGGATACATATAATGCCGTTTGGAACCATATATAATCATTATTTGTTGTCATAAATGTTCGTGATAGACTTCAGTTAATGAAATTGATGAATTGTAAACCGGTAAATTGGTCGTTTAAATGGAAATTAGATGGTTTTACACACCAAATAAGACTTCTGGAGGGTATTAGGGAGTATGGTAAACATTTCGATAATTTTTATTTCCAGGCGAAAAAAAGTCAAAAAATTACAAATTTGAAGTCTAACATCTATGCTTTTTAAGAAATTTTGGAGGTTTCGGAATCCAGTATCGAAAAGGATTGAGATTTTTGGGGATACTTCTCGGGGTCATATAATGTCGTTTGGAACCATATATGATCATTTTATGTTGTCATAAATGTTTGTGGTAGGCTTGAATTAATGAAATCGGTGCAAGATGTAAAATAGTAAATTGGTCGTTTAAAGGCGAATTGGGTGGTTCCACCTACCAAATTGGACTCACAGAGGGTATTGGGACCATGGTAAATATTTCGGTAATTTTTATTTTCGGACGAAAAAAGTCAAAAAATTCAAAAACTGAACACTTTTTGAGAAATTTTGGAGGTTTCGGAGCCCGGTGTAGAAAAGACTTCAGATTTTAGGGGATACATGTCGGGGTCATATAATATCATTTAAAACCATATATGATCATTATATGTTGTCATAAATGTTCGTGGTAGACCTGAATTAATGAAATCGGTGCATGATGTAAAACGGTAAATTGGTTGTTTAAAGGAAATTTGGATGGTTCCACTTACCCATTGGACTCCCAGAGGGTATTAGGGACCATGAAAAACATTTTGGCAATATTTATTTTCGAGCTAAAAAAAGTTAAAAAATTCCAAAATAGAAGGCTAATATCCACACATTTTGAGAAATTTATGAGGTTTCGGGGTCTGGTATTGTGGTTCCACCAACCCAATTGGACTTCCAGAGGGTATTAGGGACCATGGTAAACATTTCGGCAATTTTTATTTTCAAGCTAAAAAAGTCCAAAAATTCCAAAATTGAAGGTTAATATCCACGCTTTTTAAGAAATTTTGGAGGTTTTGGAGCCCGGTGTCGAAAAGGCTTGAGATTTTAGGGGATACTTTTAGGGGTCATATAATGTCGTTTGGAACCATATATGATCATTATATGTTGTCATAAATGTTCGTGTTAGGCTTGAATTAATGAAATCGGTGCGAGATGTAAAATGGTAAATTGGTCGTTTGAAGGGAAATTGGATGGTTCCACCTACCCAATTGGACTCCCAGGGGGTATTGGGGACCATAGTAAATATTTTGGCAATTTTTATTTTCGGGATTTTTTTGAAGGTTCCAAAATTGAAGGTTAATATATGATCATAAAATGGGTAGGTGGAACCATAAAATGGGTAGGTGTATCTCGAGTTCATAAAATGCCGTTTGGAACCATATATGATCATTATTTTTTGTCATAAATGTTTGTGGTAGGCTTGAGTTAATGAAATAGGTGCAAGTTGTAAACCAGTAAATTGGTCGTTTAAAGGCAAATTGGATGGTTCCACCCTTCCTAATTGGACTACCGGAGGGTATTAGGGATCATTGTAAACATTTCGTAAATTTTAATTTTCGGACGTAAAAAAGTCAAAAAAATTCTAAAATTGAAGGCTAATATCCCCGCTTTTTGAAAAAATGTCTAGGTTTCGGGGTCCGGTGTCGAAAAGCTTTGAGATTTTAGGGGATACATCTCAGGGTCATATAATAATGTTTTAAACCATAAATGATCATTATATGTTGTTATAAATGTTCGTGGTAGTCTTAAATTAAAGAAATCGACACAAGTTGTAAACCGATAAATTGGCCGTTTAAAGGCAAATTGGTTGGTTCCACCCACCCAATTGGAAATCCATGAGGGTATTAGAGACCATGGTAAATATTTCGGCAATTTTTATTTCCAGGTGAAAAAATGTTATACATTCAAAAATTGAAGGCTATATCCACGCTTTTTGAGAATTTTTTTTAAAATGTCTAAAAATTGTCGATAAGTTTTGAAATTCTAGGGAATATAACTCGGGGTAATATAATGTTGTTTGGAACCATATATGATCATTATTTATTGTCATAATTGTTCGTGGTAGGCTTGAATTAATGAAATCGGTGCAAGTTGTAAACCAGTAAATTGGTTGTTTTAAGGCAAATTGGATTGTTTCACCCACCCAATTGGACTCCAGGAGGGTATTAGGGACCATAGTAAACATTTCGGCAATTTTTATATTTGGGTAAAAAAAGTCAAATAATTCCAAAATTAAAGGCTAATATCTATAGTTTTTGAAAAATTTCGAATGTTTCGGGGCTCGGTGTCGAAAAGAATTGAGATTTTAGGGGATACATCTTGGGGTCATATGATGTCGTTTGGAACCATATATGATAATTATATGTTGTCATAAATGTCCATGGTAGGCTTGAGTTAATGAAATCGGTGCAAGTTGTAAACGGGTAAATTGGTCGTTTAAAGGCAAATTGGATGGTTCCACTTAGCCAATTGGACTCCCAAAGGGTATTTGGAACCATGGTAAATATTTCGGCAATTTTTATTTTCGATTGAAAAAAATCAAAAAATTCCAAAATTGAAGGCTAATATCCTTGCTTTTTTAGAATTTTTGGAGGTTTTGGGTAGAGTTGTCAATTCGGGTAAATGGGTCGGTTTTGTGTCGGCAAGAGTGGTTCGGGTCAACTCGGGTGGGTCAATTCGGATTAATTCCATAACCTATGGGATTCGGGTTTGGGTTGGGTCATGCTTGAGTCGGGTCAAGTCGGCTCATACTTCTTATCGGGTTTGGGTCGCGTTTAGGTCGGGTGAACAGTAGGTCGGTTTTAATTCGGGTTTTAACGGGTTAGGGTTATTCTCAAGTTCGAGTCGGGTTC
Organism: Chenopodium quinoa; assembly: GCF_001683475.1. Classification (NCBI taxonomy): domain Eukaryota; kingdom Viridiplantae; phylum Streptophyta; class Magnoliopsida; order Caryophyllales; family Amaranthaceae; genus Chenopodium; species Chenopodium quinoa. The sequence goes on along the minus strand of NW_018743669.1, from coordinate 556,928 downwards.
GGTTCAAGTCAATAATTTGCAGGTTAGAATCAGGTCGGGTCATTCTCGGGTTTGAGTCGGGTTCGATTCAAGTCAATAATTTGCGAGTTATTATCAGATCGGGTCATTTCTTGGGTTTAAGTCGGGTTCAATTCAAGTCAACAATTTGCGGGTTATAATCAGGTTGAGTCATTTCCAAGTTGGGTCATTTCCGGATTCAAGTCGGGTTATGTTCAAGTCAATAACTTGCAGGTTACAATCAGGTCGGGTCATTTCCAAGTCATGTCATATTCGGGTTCAACTAACTATAAATAGATCATTTTTATCAAGCTAATTATATCTTTTGACTATAATATATATGCCATATACTAGGGAATTATAGTCAACAATTTAGGAAGATAATTATCTCTAGCTCCTTTGACCATACAACAAATATATACCATATTTAACTCTTAAATTTGAGGATGATGCTCCTTTCTTTTGCTGGTTTGGACCGACTTGGTCTCCATAGACAAAATGCTTTGATCAACAATAATAAGGTGGTTTAAATTGCATTTAAGGTGATTTGAAATCGGGTCAGGAACAATTTGGGTTGAATTTAGGTCGGGTTAATAACAAGTCGTGTTGATTTCGAGTCGGGTTAGTAACAAATCATGTTGAATTTTTTGGTCGGGTCAGTAATTGGTCTGGTAAATTTTGGGTCAGGTCAATAACAAGTCGGGTTGAATTTGGGTCAGGTTAATAACTAGTCGGATTGATTTCGGGTCGGGTTTGTAACATGTTGTATTAAATTCGGGTTGGGTTAGGAACGGGTCGGGTTGAATTCAGGTCAGGTTGTTAAATTTGGGTTTTGACTGGTTAAAACGGGTTTGGGTCAATTTCGGTTCAAGTCGAGTTCGGTTCAGGTCAATAATTTACAAGTTACATTCGGGTCGAGTTATCTCCAGGTCAGTTCATGTTCGGGTTTGGGTCTCACATACTCGGGTCAACTCGGGTCTAGGGTTGGTTTCAGGTCGGGTTTGGGTCACCATTTTTTTTGGGTTCAGAATGTTCGATTAATAATCGGGTTTGAGTCGATATTTCGGGTCGGGTCAACTTTTGACAGCTCTAATTATTAGAGTAGTTTCATGCCATTTCACATATTGAAAAGAAGCACTCAAAGTTAGCCACTTTATACAAAAAATCAAACATAATACGGAGTAATATACTACTATAAGTATTTATTGAAATCATCTCAAATGGGGATGTCAATGGGGCGGGGCGGGGCGGTTGTTGGCCTTCCCATCCCCATCCCCACCTAATATTTTCATCCCCATCCCCATCCCCGCGGCGGGTCCAATTTTCATCCCCATCCCCGCCCCACCGGGTACAACTCCAAAACCATCCCCGCCCCACCCCCCACTTGGATATTCATCCCCACCTAATCCCCACCAAAGATCCGCCTAATCCCCACCAAAGATCCACCTAATATTCGTATCTCAAATATACAATCTTACATAATTAATACGAATTATAAAATAAAACATTCTATACACATTTTTGTGTTATAATATAAGTGTCGTACAAAGTATTATAATTAATTTGTATTTCATGTAATTATTTTATAAATAGGATAAAAGTATGTAATTTTGCTTTAAAAGATATATAGATGTGGGGATAAGGCGGGTACGAAATGGGGCGGGGCGGGGCGGGGCGGGGCGGGGATGGGGCGTGGTACAACTTAAAATCCACCCCCGCCCCATCACCCATGGCGGGTATGGTTTTTATCTCCATCCCTGCCCCACCACCCGCCAAACCGAGACCCATCCCCGCCCCATTGGGTCGGGGATGGGGCGGGTCTCCTATTTGACCCGCCCCACTGACATCCCTAATCTCAAATATAGTTTTTTTTTATAATTTAAATTAATTAATCATTAAAAATATAAGTACTTGTAGTTAAAATTTTGTGTCAATCAAGGAAACTTGCATAAAATTTCCACGAGTAGAGCGGACTAGTAAAGTGATATTCTTAGATCTTTTTTTTTTTTTTTTGACAAAGATATTCTTAGATCTAACTAGGCTATTAGTCAATTATAAACTAATTAATTAAATAATCATCAACCTTTAAGGGCATAATACAAAACTACAAAAGTACTACACATATATAAACAATTAATACAGGCATATGGGTTATCAACAACTTCGTATAATAATCCCAAAATTTTGTCCTATACCTTATTACCCCATATTGAAATTTGTACTCTAGAGTTTAGAGTAGACAAGTTTAATGAGAAAATCCAATTTATTTAGTTAAAGTCAATAGCTTTTTCTTTAATGTGGACTTCATTATTAATTTTACTACAACAATATTATCCTAAATGAGTATTTTTATTGATCCATTTAGATATTATATTCCCTAATTTACTAATCTTGTTTATGGATATGTATCAACTTGATAAATTGAGACTTGCTCAAATTTAAATATACTTTGTACTAATGTATGGAGTAACTATTACTCGTATACTCTCTCCGTTTTTAAATACTTGCTCCACTTTTCTTTTGCGGCCGTTTTTAAATACTTGCTCCATTTTCTTATTTGGAAAGTTTTTATAATATTTAATTTATTTTTTTCAACTAGTGGACCCAATTTTATCACTTTTAGATTTTCTCTCCTCAAATTTACCTTTCATTAACCCCACTATTTCTATATTTGAATACTTTCGTCAATTTCTCCTAAACTCCGCGTATGGAGAAATAGAACAAGTATTAAAAAACGGAGGGAATAATATATATCTATTTTAAACTCGTATTGTATTATTTGTAACGATTTAACCTAACAGATGTTATTCCGTAGTAAACATTTTTTTTATACTCCTCGAAACCCGCAACATCCCCACTTCACTAGTTCAGTCCACCCTCTACTCTGCACACCCATTAACTCTCCTTCGTTTTCTCTCTCCTCTTGCTTCTGCTCTTTCTCTTTCTAAAAATGGCAAAGAAGGTGACCAATTTCTCTGATCTGATCCAAAGAGTAACAGCTTCTTGTTTACTCCACCCTTTAGGAAGCAACAGATTTCATAACCAAGTTGATATGACCCCAGATCGATTCTCACACCCCTCAAAAAACCAATTAAAATCAAAGCTCTCAAACCCAGAAATCTACGACGATGAAGATGAACAATGCTACAACAATAACAACAATTCCTCTTCTTCTGATGAAGAAGAAGAAAGCGGGGAAATCTTTGAAGATGCAAGAGAAACAGAGGAAGAATTACAGAGTAAAAGGTTCAATAATGCTGCAATTTGGGGAAGAGAGGAGAGAGAAAATGATGTTTGGATGATTATGGGGCAAGTATTTGACTCGATTTCTTCGATGAAAAAGGCGTATGCGAAGCTACAAGAGGCGCATTCTCCGTGGGACCCGGAGAAAATGAGGGTGGCGGATGCGGAGGTGGTGGCGGAGCTCCGGCGAATGGGGGTGTTGAGAGAGAGGTTTAAAAGAGGCGGAGATAAAAGGAATGTGGTTGCGAGAGCGGCGGAGACGGTGAGTGAAGTTGTGGCGCCGTATGAGGCGGCGATGGCGGAGCTGAACAAGGAGGTGAAAGCAAAAGAGGTGGAGTTGGACGAGTTGAGACAAAAGTTGAGTTGTTTGAGTGTTGTTGTGAGTAGTGAAAGTGGTAATAGTAAAAAAAATGGGAGGTCTTCTAATTTGTCTAGTAGGAAGAAAGGTGGTGGTAATTTCATTCTACAACATCAAGGTAAATACTCTATTTTGAGTACATAACATAACATGTACTTCCTTCGTTTTTATTTAGTTGCAACGTTTTTTATTGTACTTATTTTTACGGACTGAAATTATGTTAGGTATAACTACGAAGTGAATGTGAATGGGAGAAAAATGCATACACCCTTCATTGATTATACTTGTTGAAAAAAAAAAGTGATAACCTTTGGTTGGTACATAGGTGACCTTTCATGATCATTTAGTTTAATCAATTAATGTATCATTACATAATGGTTGGGGATTATGTATGAGTGTGACAATCACAGATTAGTAAATTGTCTTTGATTATCTAATGAGTTGGCGTGGGGTAAAGGTAACAATGAATGGAGTTTGTTAATTTTGTGCTTAACTTATAGCATATTGCAACGGGTTGAATGAATATTTAGGCCAAATTAGAAGTAATTGTGTAATTAAGATCAAGTTATTATAAGTTGATGGAGTTGAATTGCATGCAACATTTATGAAATCCGTGATTCCACATACACTGATCATTGTTATGTAAGATTGGGTTATATATATGATGATTTAACAAGAGGAGCCCATTGAACAATCTCCGAAATTGGATTGTTTGATCGAATCTCATACGAGGTACCAAGTATGTTTGTATTCTAAAATTACTTGTGATAGAAAAATTGTAGAAAAGGTCCAATCTTAACTCATCTCATTCGACTCAACATATCATCTACTATAGACAAAAGTCATAAAAGTGGAGAATATCCTGGATTAATCATGTCTGTTAAGTAAGAAAGAAGAATCTGAGAACAATAATGGAATATAAAGTTGCTGATCTTTCAAAAGGATTTAATGATCAAAAGTGAAAGCAAGAAAGTCCAATAAGACCAACTTTATCTTTTCTTTTTTTAAGTTTGATTTCCATAATTGACTGCATAATGTAGCTCCAACAAAAAAGTGTTTTTCTGAAAGGGATTTCAGAGTTATTTATGTTCTTTCATTTTTGTTGCATATGCAGTTCCAACTTCACCTACACCGGACATGTTTGAAGTGACAATGAAGCAAGTGAGAGATTCCTCGAAATCTTTCACGTCTTACCTTCTGTCGCTCATGCGCTCTGCTCACTGGGACCTCTCAGCTGCTGTACGATCCATTGAAGCTGCTATCTCCACCACTGGATCAACCGCCATTACAAGTACCAACCCTCATCAACATCAAACTAAATATGCCCTTGAATCCTATGTCCTCCGCAAGATCTTCCAAGGCTTTGATCATGAAACTTTCTACATGGACGGCACCCTTTTTTTCTCTTCTAAACCCTTCCCAGTTCCAGACTGAATGCTTCTCCAAGTTTCGAGATATGAAAGCAATGGACCCTTCTGAGCTGCTTGGTATCTTGCCCAGTTCTCCATTTGGGGTTTTTTGTAGTAAGAAATACCAAGATATAGTTCATCCCAAGATGGAAGAATCCCTATTTGCCAATTTGGACCTCAGGAACCAGCTTCTGAATGGAACCCATCCAAGAACCCCTTTTTACACTGAGTTCCTTGGGTTAGCCAAGGCAGTTTGGTTGCTCCATTTGCTTGCATTTTCACTTGACCCGCCTCCAAGCCACTTTGAGGCAAGTCGAGGGGCTGAATTTCACCCGGCTTACATGGAGAGCGTTGTGAGGTATCCTGGAGGAAAAGTCCCGCCAGGTCAGGTTGTCGGGTTCCCAGTAAGCCCTGGATTTAAATTGGGCAATGGTTCTGTGGTTAAAGCGCGGGTTTATCTTGTGCCCAAGAAGTGAAGTCGTTGATGGGATTAGGGATGTGTGTTGTAACTATAGATTAGTTAGCCTGTAAAATATGGTAGAGGACTGATTCTGAAGGAATCCTGTTTATTTTTTTTCAGCTGTTACTGAGTGGAATTTTGGTTTATCAGAAGACAAAAGAGCTGATTTTCTGCCAAAATTTAGTTTTTCTATATTCAAAGAAACTTGTATGAAAGTATGAAACCAGTGTTGTAACAATAGGTGACTTCTCTATTCATTAAAGGGCGACTTGTTATTAAGAGGTAATCCGTTTCTAAGTCTAACCTGGGTCTTATTCAAGACAAATAGTTCCAATGTACTTGTATCAAAACGAGTTTTCATAAATGCTCACATACATAAATTGTTATGCATAAAGTGCTTTTGAAGAACCAAGAACAGGATTTTGTAATGAACAATTCCTTGAAATATCAATAGCAACACAAATGGCAAGTGAGGTATGTTATACAAATACGTAGAGCATAACAAAAGAATTTGGTGTAAATTATAACTATAAGCTGCAAAATTACAAGTAGCACTACATTAATGGGACTACTGTCAGCACAATGCCATAATGCATATACTAATGCAAATTCAACTTGTTCCTTCCTAACTTCTCGCGAGCAGCTGTATATATGCTAACAATCTCCCTGGAAAATCAAGGGGGTAGCTGAAAAACTCATTGAGGTAATATTTTGCATTTCTTGGCATGGCTGTGTTGATGATGAAAAGATGGAGGTAGTACTACGCGTAGTCACCTACCCCCGCAAAATCTTCTTGACCTGTATCACACAGAAATGCAAAATGGTAAGAAAGTAACTCCTCAGGACAACTTTAAAGGTCAAAAGGTTTCACTCTGATGCTATTTTAAGCTCTTTTATAAATCAGACAATACCAAGCTGAGGCGTATTTGTGTGACTGGAAGTCTGAACTTATTTGACAACAAAGCATACTACAAACCTATTTTCTACGTTCTTCGACTAACTCATGCAAATTTAAGCAATTCATTAACATAGATTTCAAATATGCAACTTTCAGGATGGATACATGCTGAGTTACTCCCACTTCCCCCTACACCTATCCATGTAAGTAACTTATTAAAAAAAAACGATCACATGCATAACAGACCCAGTAGGATTAATAGTGACTTTGTCAAAATTGCTTTAAGGACAAGGATTTAAGATCCAAATAAAGATCAATAGCTTGAAAAATGGCAATTTCATCAAAATGGATTTCCTACAGTATAAGAATACTCCAGTAGGTGTGATGCTGTAGGGTACGACCATGGAGGAAAGATAGACATAAGAAAGAGTGATAAATTACTACCAAAGCATACCAAGTGCACACTCCACATTAACTTTGTAGTTTTACTTGCCAAAAAGTACCAAAAAATAGCTTTCAAAGTATTTTGCTTTTAGAATCTAGGGGAGTTATCTGCATAAGTTTTGCATAATAATAGCTACAACAAAGAAGCAAATAAGTAGCCAGACCAGTGTTCAAAATAGAAGAATTCATTGTCATAATAAAGAAACGGGTGTGAGAAATCTAGAGAAATAGAGATTAGACCAGAACTGAATAAAAGAAAAGGCAAGTGCAATTGATCATAACTCGAACAAATGAAGCAAATACATTACACAGGCACTAAAAGATAGTCTTACTTGTTCCAATGTCAAAAACATGATCACATTCCATGACCCTAATCTGCCAAAATTTGGGAGGAATCCTTTATAAAATGCAATTGGTCCCTGCATAATAATAAATTAAGACTGTAAATACCAGATGAGTCACAACTAAATGAAGATGTTGCTACAGAGCCATATTGCAGAAACAACATAACTAATAATGAAGAGGAAAATCAAACCAAAAAACTTGTTACCATAAAGTTTTTTTTCCCCCTCTTAAGTATATACTATGGTACCATATGGAAATTCAAAGAGTACTATGTACCTCAGTTTTCAGTGTCTTGATAAAACAATCAACCGCGCTTCTGTATGTTGAATCTCCCATCATTCTAGATTTTACCTGGAAACAACCTTTAAATAAGAAAAGCAGACAATCCATGCTGATATAGAGTGACTAGGCCATAAGGTATGTTAAGTCATCATAATATCTAAATAGAACTTTAACCATAGAATGCAGTAAGTTTTTATGTATCTCAAAGATGCATATTATCAAATGATGTGAAATTCATGAGTAATATCATTTACACCATGATGTTTAATAAAAAAAGGGACAATTTTTTGAATGGATTTACTTTGCTGCACAAATTATGTAATTTGACTACTACTGTTCTGTAACTCTATTATACTTAGGTGTGCTCCCACAATCACTTTGGCACATATTTTGTAGAACTAGTTTTACATTTGTAATTACAGTCGGGAGTTCGAGACTATCATAATTTATAGTGTAAGTGTGTTACCATCTAATTAGTTCGTCAATTAGAAGAAATAATCAGAGCCCGACTAAAATCTCAAAATAGTATCATTTCAATTAGAAAACTTTACTTAATGCAGGCACAAAGAAAGCTCACCACATCCACGGGAGATCCAATGCAGACTGCAAAAAACCCTGCACCTAAACCAGCCAGGATGTGAGTAAGTGCATTATCTGTGAATCCTGGGATCGCCAATATAGTCTGCATATGCATAAAACTATAAGAGAACAGTACATGAGAAGAAACTTCAAGTTGCGAAATATAAGATGACAATGTGAACTTACCAGTTTCACTTGATCATAACTGGCTAGTTCAGCAGCATTTATGATTGCATTTCTGGCAATGTTGGGTCCAAGACCAGTCCATAGTGCCAAAAGCCCTTCCTAGTAGCATAAGATTCATTAATCAGGATTCAGGAGTCCAAAACAAATATGAGAAGTAATCTCTCTCAGGGAATTACCTGTCTTATTATGGAACTATAAGCATCCATGGCTCCTGAGTAACGCCTAGGCACTCCAGGTGGCAATTTTCCTTCAGCCTGAAGTCGAATTTTAACAAGATCAGTTGGATTGGCAATAATTATTGCAATTGCACCTGTTCAAAAGATAAATTGCCAGCTAGATGGTTAGAAAATGAAAATATTATTAGTTTAGCAAAGATTCATTTATAATTTTTTGAACAGAATTAAAAGGCGGTTTTAGAAGCTTGGATGACTGGATAAATAACTGACCAGTTAAGAGAGCAGCTAGTATATTTTGGATTAGAGGGAAATCTCCAAAGAGATAAGATCCAATAATAAACATCTTGAACTGCAGGGTGGGAGGATGAAAAGATGCATCAATATTATGATAGATAAAGGTAAAGAACATGACATATAAGAAAATATATCTCAAACTCACAGGTTCATACAGGCCAATCCTCAAGCCTCCATAGAGACATTGGCGATGCAAGCCTGGCACAATACCCTTCCAGAGAGCAGGTAAACCCTCTTCCCCTGCAATAGTTGCTATAGTTCCCAACATGCCTTTATATCTGGCTGAAACAGCTCCATCAGTTGAAGAAGCTTTCCTCTGGAGCTGAAGCCTCACTTTAGCAGTGTCTAATGGCAACGTACAAAACTGCAGATTAGTCCAATCACACCAAAAATGCAAAATTAGTAGAAAACTCAGCATACCATCTCAGTATGCCTTGAATATGGTTAGGGTTATTCAGTTCAAGTGTCAAAAAAGAAACAATTTCTTTCAATTGCAAGGGTAACACGTCTTAATACCAGCCCACCCCTCATTCCAGATACTTGCTTAGGTAGAAGTCTCGATAGAGGCATTGTTACAATGGTGTGTGTGGAGGGCCCCTATGTGCTAATGTTCGACATAGAATGATTTCATTTGATTTTTGTTTTTCCATAACTAACACATTTCACAAAGAATGCAACATGTTTTGGTTACATTACTCCCTTACAACCCAAATTCAAGCATTCTGATTTTGAATGAACGACAATCACAGACAGATTAAATTAGCTCAAGCAGTCAAGAAACAGAAAAATATAAAGAGGTACCCAATAAAACCTACACTCCCAAGCATCTCGTATTCTCAATCACCCAGTTGGCTAAATTAATCTATAATCAATATCACATTTCACATCCTATATTACTCGAACTCTTCATTTCACATTAATACCCGTATTCGATAATCGACACCATGACATGGGGTGTGGAGAATTGACCCTTCATTCTAGATCAAAAATAACAACTTCAACCGACACTAATAATTTTGAGTAACATAGATCACAAATGAAATACTCTGCATTAAATTTCACAGCAACAGAAAATTATTAAGTTATTAAAATCCACACCAAACCCAAACCATGATCACACCCTTAATTCACTTCATTAAACACAAAATATGAAAAATTGTCGCATTTAATACAACTTAAAACCTTATAAATCAAACATTAAAGCAAGAAAACAACAAATAATATTACTCAAATCACCTAACTATAAATTAAACACCATATTTCCACAACATTGTTTAAATTTATGAATATTGATAGACAATATCCATAGAATATTCTTATCTTAGGTTTAGGATATATTGGAAAAAACATGGTGAATTTGTGAATTACCTCAGCAAAGCAAGCAGCAATAGCACTGCTAACAAAAGTTCCGGCAAAAGAGATCTCGGTATGAGAACCGAGACCCGGCATTGCAAATCAAAGAAAAATGATCTGAAAACCAAAACCCAGAATTTTTTGCTGAAATTTAATAACTGGGAGATAGTGATTAGTGAGATTTTTGGGAATGAGATGTGGAAATCGGAGAAATTGGCCCCTTTTTGTTGCTACTTAATTTGCTTTTTTATATTTAGTGGTTCTCTTCATGTTTGTTTATTCGTGAGAATTAAATCGAGAAAACGACAGGAAATTGTTCACTGTTAATGTGGGGGCAGCTTGTAGCTGAGTGCATCTTAATTTTTGGGTTGATTTTTGTTAATCAGGAGGATGGGTTTCGGTTGATAAATTTTGAGTAGACCATTTTACCCTCCTACAACATTATATGACCTTGTATGGTTATTGATTTAATTTTGAGAACTGATATTGATAAGTCATGGGAATGTAAGGGACGCATCTAAGGGTCATATAATGTTGTTTTATAACCATACAAGGTCATTAGTCGATCATATAAACGATTTGTAGTGACCTAGAGCCATTTAGAGAAGACGTGCTCATAAGCGAATAAATTGATGAATTAAAGGCAAAGTGAATGGTTCCAAGAGCCCAAATATTATCTTGAGGCGTCAATGTGTCATGGAGTACATGGTCAGCAACTCAACTTCTTATGTTTCATATATGAAAAATTCAAATTTTGTACAAAAACTAAAGGATATATAATACAAAATCGGATCAATTATTATTTTACTATTCAATACACGGTGTCGAAAACTCTTGGGTAAGGCATAAGGGAAGCATCCTATAGTCATATGATGTTGTCTGGGGCCATACATAACCACTAGCCGGTTATGTAAAATCTCGTGGTGGCTTTGAGTTAACAGGCTCGCGTGTATGTTAACGGCTACAAAATGAAAAAACCAATAGTTTCAACCACCCAAATGACCTCTTGGTGTGTCGTAGGGTCCATAGCTAGCACCTTGACCTTTCCCTTCCTAAACCTACAAGGTTGAAAATTGTCCAAAAATCGAAGGTTATCCACGTTTTAAGCTGATTTAAATTCCCACAATAGAAGTCAATAATTTATCAAAAAACTTTGTACATGCTCTGTACATACAAAAATGGAGCAGGTAATAAATACATGGAGGGAATATATCTTTAATTTAAAAGAATATTACAATCCTTCTAAGCTTGTGATGATTCAACCATTCAAGCACCCGTCACACGTCAAGATTTCTCAAGGTATGATGATAGAGGGTGGATCAATGTATGAATAAGATGCTTTCGTATATCAACTACGCTTCCTAAGATCATAACACTTTGTCGATCGCATAAAGGTCCGTAACTTGTTTGGTGCAATAAAGGCCCTTGGTACTAACGTAATGAAAATCTGAGTTATTCTGGTAAAATAAACCAAACCATTAAAAACCCATTCAAAAATTGTGACAATTTAGCGTCCACAGCACACAATTCATTGGGCGGGAAACAAAAGCACGAAATTTCCAAAAATCCCGCCAATACCCTTTTACTTTTTCCAAAATTCAAATCATACCCTCTCTTTCCTCACCCCTATAAATACTCCTTATTCGGTTCCACGGGTCCAGAACCGAACCCGATCCGAATCCACCCGACACTTCCTCTTCTTCTTCCCTCTTTCCCCTTTTTTCTCCCATTTCAAACCCTAATTTCACCTCAAACCCTAAATCCCCTAAAATGTTGGAATTACGATTAGTTCAAGGAAGTCTTCTGAAGAAGGTTATTGAATCGATCAAAGATTTGGTGACTGATGCCAACTTTGATTGTTCAGCGACTGGTTTCTCTCTCCAAGCTATGGATTCAAGCCATGTCGCACTCGTCGCACTTTTGCTACGAGCTGAGGGTTTTGAGCATTATAGGTGCGACAGGAATATCTCAATGGGGATGAATCTTACTAACATGTCTAAAATGCTTAAGTGTTCTGGAAATGATGATATTATCACTATTAAGGCTGATGATGGAAGTGATACTGTTACTTTCATGTTTGAAAGCCCCAGTAAGTTTCTCGCTCTTCCCCCTTTTTTCGTTTTGGAATTTTGGTTTTCGCTATTTAGGGTTTTGATTTCGCTTGTTAGGGTTTATTTGGCGGTTTGATGTTGAAAATGGATTTAGGTTTTTGATTCTTGAGATATTTGTAAGAAATGTGTGGAGATTTGTTGGAAATTGTTGTTATATTAACGAGGATTTGTGTTTTAATGGGCTAAGATAATAATTTATGCTTGGATTGAATATGTTGAAATTAATTGAGGATAATGCATGCCATTTTGTAGCGTTCTTGATGCATGTAATCTTGTGATTTGTAGTATTATATTGTTTCAACTAGTAAATTTAGGTAGTTCTTGGTAGAAATTAATGAAAGATCCTCTTAGATTGGGGGGAAAATGTTATTTATTAGTATGGAATTGAGGTAAAACTTGGGAGGAATGATGATCTATTAGCAACTTTTGAAATCTTGTAGTATCATAGGCTAAAAGAATTGTGAACTTTGGTAACATGTGAGACTCCAAATACTCGCTTCTTCTGGATTTAGTTGATAGACTATTAGTTTAAATTACATCATCATTGTGAACAACACTCTTTCTTAATGGAGGGAGGATTTAGGAGTTAGGTAAGATATTGTCTTGTTTACTAGATGTTGAGGTCAGTGAACACTCTGAGTTGACCGACTTATGCTGGAAAATTGGCTGCTCCTTAAGCAGCCTTTAAGGATGTACAATTAACCTACCAACATGATTTTGAAATCGCGTTCATGTCCTATATTTTATGGTTTATGAGATATGGAAAATTTGCACGGGTGTGAGGTAGCGTATTATTTGCCTGTGTTGCTGTATGGGTGTGGCCATGGATTCAAGTCTCCTCTAGAAATGAAATAGTGATGAATCGGGTGTCCAATAGCAGAAATGTAGTTGTCAATGTGTCAAATTTGTTCATTAACAAGTTTGGTTATGCTGATATTGGTTATTCACTGTCTGTAATCATTTCAGACCAGGATAAAATAGCTGATTTTGAGATGAAGCTGATGGACATTGACAGCGAGCACCTTGGAATTCCTGAAGCTGAATACCATGCCATTGTAAGAATGCCGTCTGCTGAATTTGCCAGGATTTGTAAAGATTTGAGCAGTATCGGTGACACAGGTACTGTTTCATTCCCATGAATTTGCCCTGTTCCTGCACTTTAATCCCCATAATGAACCTCTTATTATGTGAATTTCTGCAGTTGTAATCTCTGTGACAAAAGAAGGTGTTAAATTTTCCACAAGAGGTGACATTGGAGCTGCAAACATTGTCTGCAGACAGAACACAACAGTTGACAAGGTATAATCTTATAAAATTGATGAAATAGCACTTGGGACCTTTGAAATATGATAGCTTTTGATCTGGTTGATCATTCTGTTTTCTCATGGTGGTATTATTTTGATTGCAGCCTGAAGAAGCCACAGTTATAGAGATGAACGAGCCTGTGAATTTGACCTTTGCACTGCGGTACATGAACTCTTTTACCAAGGCAACACCCCTCTCAAACACTGTCACACTCAGTTTGTCTTCGGAGCTTCCTGTTGTGGTTGAATACAAGATTGCAGAGATGGGTTACATTCGGTTCTACTTGGCCCCCAAGATTGAAGAAGATGAGAATGAATAATGAATTTAGAATTTTTAGTCTTTTACCTGTTGCTTGTTGCTGCAAGGCTTGTCTTTAATCTAGGTTAATGTTTGATTTTTACCAGGATTTCTCATGCATTATCTTGCGTGAATTTGTTAAAGCTATGAAGATTCTACTATGCTTCATTGCTGTTAATTACTTTCTCAAATTTACGCAGTTAGAATGCTTGTTGCTCAATTCTGTTTAGGAATCTCTAGTTTTACTTTTCCATTTGTAGTGTATGTAATGATTTTTTTTCTCAAAGCTCTATAATGTGTTACAATACTCCCGTTATTCCTAGTTTCCTGCTATTATCTGTACGAACTACGGAGTATTAGATTGCTGAGTATACAACCCATTTGGTGGTAATGCGGTAATGGCACTGAAATTATATACATGATGAAAAAAAAGTGGTGTGAAAGTCCATTGTTCGTAGGGCTGGCAAACCCTGACCCGACCCGAACCTGACCCGAAGTTACTGAGAGAGACCCGAACCCGACCTGAACCGAACCCGAACAACCCGAATTCGACCCGTTTTGACCCAAATTTCATATTTCGTAATAATATTAAGTTTTACACTATTTTTAATAGTTTCTAAGCATAATCCGAAATCGACCCGAAATCTGACCCGAACCCGACCTGCTGACCCGAATTGCCACCCCTAATTGTTCGTGTGTTTTTCCACATAATATTATCAGTTGAAGCTAAAATGATAATGAAAGGAAACTAATTCATTGATGGTGGATTAGTACTATGAACATGGACTTTGTCAACGAGAATGTCAACAAATTACAAGTAGTGAAGTAATAAGACTAATAACTAATAGCCTAGTCAGTCAATGCTTTTCCACGGGCAACGTTCACTTGATTATTCGTGATTGTAAAATGGCCCAAAACAATATATACGTAGTAGATGACATCATAGTCATTTGGCATGGATTAATTTGGTGTGGACTAATATCCTAGTTAGTCAATGCTTTTCCATTTCTGTTCAATTTTATTTACCTTTTTGGGGGGTTGGAAAAGTTCCAATCAAATAGAACATCCTCGTAATGGTTTTGTACAATTCATAAAACAACTATTTAGTTCAAGTAATTGTGAGTCTCTTGTACATAATAAAACACTTACTAGATGATAGAGCCAGATGATGGAAATAAACCAGAGGTAAATTAAGCTTCAATATTTGTCAAAATTCATTCATTTGAGTTTTGAAGCTAGTATTCAATGACTGGCGGTATACCCTTTCATCTTTCTCTCGTGTGATTCGAGTTCAACTATAAATTTCTTAGCATTTAAGGGAAAGCTTGAAGTTTTGTCATGAACTCATGAAAGAGGGCATTCTAGTAGAATTCATGCTCCATTAAGGTTTTTTTTTTTTTTTTTTTTTTTAAAAAAAAAGCCACCGAATTCCAATGTTCAATTTCAATTTTTCTACCTTTGCAATGACGTAAGTTCGTGCTTCACTTACCTAATTTTATGCAACTTCTTGTAGAAATTCTAGTGCATGTTCTTTTTAGCTGATGGAAATCCATGCCTTAATTTACGGGAATTTCCGAAAGTCTTCCATCACCTTTCTGCATGCTTTAAGGTGGTGGCAAGGTGTATCAACTTTCCATTTCTTCTAAATGACATTAAATTTTTCATCCAAAAATTACAAAATAAATTCCGGGTCACCGTTAGGTTACATTGGCATGAGAAACAAAATTAGCACATTGCGGCCAAAATGGAACAAAGAAGTGTTAACAAGCAACATCTTGAATTCAACTTTACACAACAAAAATAATTCCTCTATAAATAATTGAACAGTTTATGAATTTCCAAACAAATTGAACTTATGAGAGTGTTGTCACTATGAATATCCAATATTTTTACCTAAATAAATTACTAAATATTATTACAATGACGGTAACTAAAAATGGAAAAAAATCTAATTGAAGTCATGATCTCTTGATGCTAGCCTGCTTAACAAAACAGTTCCATTTTTGGCCTTCAGGTTGCTGGACTAGGAAGTTACCAGCAAAGGTCCCAGAACTTTCACCTCAAAATCTGAAATTGAAGACTGCATCACGGCTGGGCTAAATCTAATGAACTACAGATGAGTATGTGAGAAGTCTTATTTGCTGCGCTTTTTGGCTTCGCTATAGAGAACAACCCCTATTACAGTAAGACAGTAACCAAGCATTCCGGTCACTGATACAGGGTTCCTAAATATCAAAATTGAGATAACAACAGCAACAGCTCCCTTGGCATTTCCTAAAACCTGGACGAAGAAGCAAGTATATTAAACATCAACAGAAGTTGTAAACACTATTAAGGGGAGATAGTTGTACGGTATTATATACTGATTTTATAAGTTGTGTTCTTTAGCTTCATCATGTGAACTATCACACCGGATGGTACATTTAGTGACAAACCTAAACAAAATTCTCTTTCATATTTATTAACATTTTGCAGTACCTTCTCAGGGATCAGTATTCTGTAATACCCAAGGCTACACACTACAGCCAGGCTGATAATTATATACATGCAAACCTTCATTCCAAACCAAACAAATATACAATAGATAAATGGTCATCACTCTTCTGTCTTCAATCAAGATTAAATCTTTAATTATGTACAAAGATCAGAGTTCCATCATGGCATTACAAATGTTAGTGCAAATATAATAATCTGCATTGGTATAATGTAATGATATGAAAGTATGGTAATGACACTTGTATGCCATTTAGTGTAAGAATGTCACATATGGATTCTCCACCATGAATCATGAGTGTTTCTTTAATAATCCATAGCTTCTATTACACACACTGACACACCTTCACACCAAGGGGTTAAATGTGATAAGAGATTATACGCAAAATGCCCTAACACGATCTAGTGGCTTAATAAAGAAATCCATTTCAGACATTCTATGAAACTATAGATTTAATTTGCACCATTCCTTCTTATTATCATATACACATATTTCTTAATAGCAAAGGGAGTATGAATATGTGCAACCAAAAATAAGAGAGAGAGAGAGAGAGAGGGGGGGGGGGGGGTGTCTCTGTGTGTGTGCAAGAAAATAAGGTCTGTGAAAGTGTAGAACAAAAAAGACGGGTCTATGAATGTGGCACAGCTCAACATTAACATAATTTTTTGAAAAAAAGCGATAAGTAGGAAAAAAGTCCACTGGCGGTGTAGAACAGAATAGGTTTCAGGAATACCTGGAGAGTCAATGCACTTGTGTGGTTGGTCACCAAAAAGTTGGTCAAATTCACAAAGTAGGCAAGTGAAGAATTGAAGAGCAGATACCAAACAATGCTGAGATC
Source organism: Chenopodium quinoa (assembly GCF_001683475.1). Taxonomy (NCBI): domain Eukaryota; kingdom Viridiplantae; phylum Streptophyta; class Magnoliopsida; order Caryophyllales; family Amaranthaceae; genus Chenopodium; species Chenopodium quinoa. Next base: position 539,859 of record NW_018743669.1, on the reverse strand, counting down.
CTCTCTTGCAAGAGCTACAGTGATCCCAACTACATTCTCCTCCATTAATAGTGCCGCTGGAATAAGGCAGACAACAGCTATAGGAGCCATGTACATGAGAAGATTCATAGAATTGAGCTTCTCCCTGTCAAATGCAATGATGATCAATCAGCACAGCTTCCTCTACGCTAATATGTGAATAGCATAACTCAATAAACCGAGAATTCGCAGGAAAATTATTCTTACCCTTCGGAGGACAGTAAGATTCCTTGAAGAACTGTCTTAAGTGCTCGTGCAGCAGTTGCTCCAACGCACATTATAAATCCAAACAAATTAAACAACGGTTCTCCCTACAGACAAACATCAAATTACCGATATAAGCAACCAAAAAATCAGCATCAAGAAAATGCAACTTGCATAAAAATTTTCAAATTTCAAAAGTCCCCACTTTATATCAGCCTCATGGTACCACTTTATAACAGTCACTATAAGAAACAAACGATGGTTGCCAGCACTTTCATTATTTTGAAAGCTAAAACTCCTATCAAACTCGCTTTCATCTTCATATATAGGGAACCCACCTATCAATTTTTCTCCTTCCATTATAGGAGTATCTACACACGTAAAAAAATTTGGAAATTTTCAAAAACTGCCTCAACAATTTCCAACAGCTTAGAATTAACACCGCGTGTATATAGATTCGTCACAAAAACTCCATAGAGATGGGATAAAAATGTCGTTGCAGCTGATGTTTTACTGTTTTACCCCCGCAAAAGCATTGAACACAAATAGCCAAGACAGAACGGGTGGCTCCCGGACACTAACTGGTTGCGAGTTGGTCCGACAGGTGGCCAAGGACCCATTCCCAATTTCATAACCACTTTTCTGAGGGGAGGGAAAAGATCATCGAAACACCATCTTCAACTACATGCATTTTTTTAAAAACCCATTTCAACTACATAAAAGTTTCTCGTCTCCTACTAATCACTAATCCCTAATCACCGACATTCGAAAATCCAGCTGATTTATCATATATACAAATGGATCCAATTCATTATAAATATAAAAAATAATAAAAGGTCAAGCAATCAATATATCCAAAATCTAAAGGATATTCCTCACTAATCCAAGAATCAAATCAGCTATCAATTATTACAACAAATATAATAATCTTATTCTTATAAAATTCCTGGATAATTGATTAATTAATCACCCATTTATATAAAATTTCTTCAAATAAATAATTAAATCAACAGCTTCATATATTAATCAATTACTGATATAAAAAAAAAATAAGAAAGAGATTGATACATACCCCACTGGCAATGATGACACCAGTAACAACAGGAATAAGAGTGACATAAGTGAGCCAAGATTCCCTCTTGAAGGTCATCAAATAAGCAAAAACGGCGGTGAAAAAGGGGGTGGTAGCACCGACAGCCTGATTGAAGGAGACAGGGAGATAGCGAAGAGAGATGTTACCGCTAACGACGGAGGCGCAGAAGATGGCGGAAAGAGCGGCGATCTTCGCAAATTGAACACGAGATCGAACAGTTTGCATCGGAACAACCTTCAACCAAACAATGGCGATGTAACTGAAGAGAGAACAAGCTGTCATATGACACATTGTAAGGAAAATTGGGTATTTGAATCCATAATTGCTCAACAAATACTTGTTTAATAGGATTACGCCGATGTTTGAGGAGTACCAGAAGGTGATTAATCCGATCGTGAAGAGTTTTCCAGTGGGTTTCATTTCAATCGGATTTGAATGGATTGAATCGAATCGATTCGATTTGGTTTGGGTTTGATCTGGGTGAGAAATTTGTTGGGGGTGTTTGATTTGGTGAAATAAAATTAGGGTTTTTTCATTGATTTGGGGAAGATGAAAAATGTGAAGAAGAGAGAAGAAAGGGGAAGAAATTAGGGTTGGAGGAGAGAGAAAGAAGGTGGGAAAAAGGGAGCTTTAATGGCGGAGTAGCAGGAGAAGATGATGATGAAGAGAAGAGAAGAGAAGAGAGAAGAAATAAGGCGCCAGCTTCAGTGTGTTCAAGGACTAGTCTTTCCTCTCATTTTCTCCTCCTACATAAATATCGCTAGTACGGAGTAATAAATACTTCTACTGTACAAGGTTTTTTTATTAATTTTAAATAAACAAAAAAATTATTAATACGTGTACAGTATATGTTGGTAGAGGTGTAAATTTGGGTGTCTAGATAGGGTTCGGTAGAGTCGGGTTAGGTCGAATTTGAAGTTGAGTCATGCATATGCTGACTCATTTTGCACTTATAAATCGAAATATGGATTGGGTTACTTTCGGGTCCTCGAGTGTCAAATCAGGTCAAGCGATTGAGTTTTTGACATCGTTATTATATGTATACCTTTATTTTATTTTCTTTTTAAACTATACCGAAAAACAATTATGGTTGATATAGCCATATAGGCGATGTTGTGATGCACTTATTTTGACAAGATACCAACATAATTGTTTTAAGGCTTTAATTAGTTTTAGTCCGGGTGATATCACGGCTTAATGAGTGATACAAGTATAAAATAATTAGTTCTATGTGGTATGTATTATGTATGTGTTTACCATTAAAGTTTTGATTTCTTGATCATTTTAGTTATGCTTGGTTAAAGATGATGCGACGATGTATTATGAGATTAATTTTCTGTCTACGTACATTTAACCTTTGACAAAATCTTTAATACAGTATTAGTATTATAACATCCAAAAAATATTTACTCTGTAATAAAAATTCATTATTATGTTGTTATAACTTTTACTGTCTTTAAGGAAAAAGTTGAGTAAATTGTTCACATGTATAGTTAAAAATTCTGTTTTTTCTGGAATTGAGGTATATGGAAGTATGAGACATGTGTGCTTGAGTATAAAAAGACGTAATGCAAAGTATCAGGTATGTATGTGTTGAACAGACCATAATCACATGTTAATTTTTTATTTTTAATTAAATTTTTTTTTTTAAAAAAAAAACGTGAACGAGTGAAATTCTTCGAAACATTTTAAAAACTATACCTTAATCATTTCATATTACGTATGGATTTTTGGCGTTGAAGTAGGAAAAAATATCTAGAAATATTGACCAGTATAATTTTTGGACATTTTAAATTTGGCAAGTTTGATCTTTATAAACAATGGGCCAACTTATATTTGGCAATACAATAAAGAGGAGAAAAATATACACCTTTGCTGCATAGCAAAGAGTCAAACTGATTAATCTATAATAATTTATTTCTATACTTGTTAAACAAAGAACACTATGAAGCTGAAAGACTCTGCAAAGTGGCCAAGACTTCAAAAGACTTTCATTAAGAAATACTCTTAAACTCTGAGTACTTTATTTTGATGATAATGATATTATATGATGTGCTTCGTCGTGAAATTATGGTATGTCGATGACTTGATGCAATAGCTTTCGGAGAAAACAATACCTGAAAAGAAAAAAATAATAATAAAAAAAAAGGCAGCCAGAAGATCTAATTTACATACACAAGTCAAGGTAAGACTGGATTTCTGAAATTAAGGGTAGCAAATGTTTCACATCAACAACATGATGAAAGTCAAAGTAATTTACAATGTTGTAAAATTGTATTACATAAGGTAAAATTGCATCTCTCAATTATAGATCATTTCATGTGGCACACAAAGATTTGATCATCTTGCTACCTCCTACCCCCTCGAAAGGGAAAAAAAAAAAGTATGCAAAACAACTCTGACAAAAAAAATGCAGGCCCCCTATATGCTTATAAAACCAAAATTTTGACACACAACAAAGGATCAAGTATGGTGGTCAAGAAACCCTCCATCCTTCACCAGCAAAGTTGGCTTGGTCGCCAAGTTCTTCTTCAATCCGGAGCAACTGCAAGGAAATTTGAACTTTAAACTTTTAGATTAATAGTAAAAAAAGCAATCTGGCATTTCAGCATAATGCTTCCCAGTAATACACTAATACTACACAAGTAACATGACCACCATTTAGTCATTTACGCCCAAATTATTTGGGAAAAGAGAGAAATTAAACAAATATGAATTCATATTACAATTAGCTACAAGCCTACACCGTTCCTGGGGGAAGAAGGGGTGGGGGTGGGGGACAGAAAATGGCCTTTAGTATCATCACTAGATTAAACCCCGTGCAATGCACGGTTGTTAAATAATCTAATGACAATAAATTTTACCAAAAATAATGGATATAAATATTATAAATAGACTTAGTAGTAAAAAGTATGAAATATTGTGAAAGAAATTAATTAAACATGTTATAGTTACAATGGGCAATTTGACATTTAAGGACATTTATTTTAAATTTTATACAAACTAAGAGTCATAATTTAATTACAATAGGTTTTTTTTTTTAAGTGGTTTTGGAGGGAAAACTTTTTTATAATATTTTGCCAAGTGTTCTCTAAGTTTCGTCTTTAGTATAATGTAATTGATTCTGCATAGTTTTGAAACTCAGCCGAACCAATTGATTGTGTAGCAAGAGCAGTTTCATTATAAACAAATACAGATCTTAGAAGTTATGTTTAAGAAGCAACGGGAACTAAGACAAACCTGATTGTACTTGCATAGGCGCTCCCCTCTGCAAGGTGCCCCAGCTTTGATCTGACCAGTAGCAAGGCCAACAGATAGATCGGCAATGAAAGTTTCTTCAGTTTCACCACTCCTGTGAGCTACTATAACTCCCCAGTGAGCATCTTTAGCCATTTTGACAGCCTCAATGGCTTCTGTGACTGTCCCAATCTGATTTATCTGAAAATGTCACTCTGTTATAAGTTCCGATGATTTACAAGACAAATACAGATACAAACAAATAAAGACACAGGTTTCTCTTGCTTTTGAATAGTCAAAGCAAAATTATTTTTGTACAGCAGTAACTAGCTGAGCTGGATGATTAATCATCCACAGTTTCATATGCAGACATGTTTGGGTTGTCAGGCTATTGGTAAGAAGGGAAATATTTCAGTAAATCCAATAAAATCATCCTTCCTGTCAGGAAATTGCCTTTTGTTTTTACTCCAGCAGCAAAATCAAATAATGGTGAGACCAAGAATTTGAAAAATGAAATTCACTGATGCAAATTTCAATACCAAGTGCAAAGGGATTCATCTTAGGGGCAACATTTTTTCATACTATATATTTCAGAAAGAAAACTAGATAGATCCAGAAAGAAGAGAACACTAAGGTGGATATCACAGCTGTCCCATTCCAAAAGGGAAGAAAAGGTTCTCCCATTGGAGCCTAATGGAGGAAATTTGAAGCCTGACTAACAAAATTATAAGTCATAAAAAACAGTTTGCGGCTAATCACTTAATTTTACCTTAAGCAGAAGAGCATTGCATGTGGACTCCTGAATGGCTTTCTCAATACGTTTTGGATTTGACATCAATAGACCATCACCGACAACCTGCACAAAACACACCCAACGATTTCAAGCATTTAATTAAATAAAAAGCCTTTTGTAACACAGCCTAAACCATCAGCAGCAGGCATTGCTTATTCACTATCCACTGAAGATAAAGAATATTTTTTGACCAAAATTTTCAAATGTGTTCCAGACAATAGGTCATCTCAGTAAGGAAAAATTTTCAGTTGCCAATTATAGAATTAAATTTCTTCTACACTAATGCAACAATGAATTGTTTATCATGTGTATTTATGAAGGTATTTTAATTGACAAAGGAAATACAAAACAAACCTGGCAAGCTTGAAGAGTAGAGAAATGCTTTGTGAGTTCCCAATCCTCTTTGTCGAATGGATCCTCCACTGAGACAATTGGGTAATCTGCAAGATGCAAAAGAAGAATAACACTGAAAAAGAAGACTCCACAAGGAATTTCAAATGGTAGGGATATAAAAGGATGAAAGTAAAACAAGAAAGGAACAAGACACAACCATACCAGAACAAAGTTGTTTATACAATTCAATCATATCCTCTCCTGACTTAAAATTTAGCCCTGACTTATTTGGTGTCTTGAAGTCTAAATCATATTTCGTTCCTGTAAATCAAGTGAATAAGGAAAACTAAATGTTAGATACATCATACAAGGAAGAATCAAGCCTCTCAAACAGCATAGATAATTACACAAAGTAAAGAATTCTAAACCTTGAAAATAAACACTCCTGAGGCCCTAAACAAGAGAAACTTCCAATAACAGCACATTTCATTTTACTAGAAAAATTATCAAGATTTCAGAGCAGGATCCTCTTATAAGCTTGATTTTTGCACTTAAGAGCATTACCTATGCAAAATTCAGTAGCAGCTACATCAATGGCAATCTTTATTTTTTCATTATGTCCAGTTCTACCAATAGCCTCCATGACTAAATCCAGGGCTTCTTTTACACTGCAAAAGACAGATAAAAAATCAGAGCTGCATAGAACAAAATGCACAAGCTAAACACCATGACATAATAAGATTGTGAACTCATGGTATTAATTTTAATATGATTTATGTATACTCATTGATTTTATTATAGAACAAGAGAATCCCCCCAGTAAAATAGGCTTGCCTTGAAATGTTAGGAGCCAACCCACCATCTTCTCCTACATTGCATCCATGCACACCAAACTTTTCTGTAATAACAGCCTGCCCTTTCCATTAACAAAAAATCAAATCATTAAATTGCAAGCAAACACACTTTAAGATAAGAGTGTTTGAGACAAACTTGTTTGCTAGTGAGAATTACATGAGGCTGAAAGTACTGGCTGGAAGACAATGAGCTATCACATACAAAGTAATTAAAATGCGATAGGTAGAGTCATTGGGATTTTGATTCTAATAGTTGAGATGAAAGAAGCCAAATATAATGCAACAGAATTCAAATTTACATCACCTATGCCGTTCCAACTCTTCATTCTACCGTAAGTATCTGCGTGACCATGTCGGATACTCAACAGGCACGTGGGTATGACACTTCACATACACTTAATTTGGACTAAAATCATGCAAAAGTTTCATGAAATGCCAGTGTTTGAGACTTATAAGTTTTGTAGTTCTAAGTCCAAGTAAAAAAGCTCATTACTTTCTTTTTACACTATTGTGCTCTTGGGAAACATCTTCTCTCTTTAAGTACTCCAAGGGAGAAGACATATTCATTTAGTGCTGGAAAATGTTTAATTTTGTCGTTGTTTTCATAGTAGAAGTAATACTGTGTTCTTACTTTTGTGTAGCACATAAAATTAGATTGTGGAATGGTCACGAATATCAAAGAACACGGTGTTCTACGTGCAGAAGGAAAATATTCCTGCTTAAACTATGACCACTACTTTGATGAAGTAAAATACCTTTAGGTGATGATACGTTTCAGATCCCATCTGCACTGCCTCCTCAAATGTCTTTGCACCAACAGGCAAAACCATAATTTCCTGTAAATCACAATTCAAGTATAAAACCTCAGTGAAAAACAGAATGGAACTTGAGCTTTCTATGAGTTAATATCTGCGATTGCATGTCAAGCAAGTTGTATTATCTACACAAGTTCACAATACCTGAATAGCCAAATTGTTTCCAGCATGTTTACCACCACTGAGAACTGTGAAGGATGGAACAGGAAGCAATGTATTCGTCCCACCAGAAATATCAGCTATATGTTTGTAAAGAGGTACCTGGAACAAATATATTAGTCAAAAGATGGTGATATATAAAACATAATAATACAATGGGATAACTATCGTCAAATGTCAATGTAAATCATACCTCTTTTTCAGCAGCTCCAGCTTTGCAAGCAGCAATTGAAACTGCTAATATAGCATTTGCACCTAGTTCTCCCTGCAACATCAGATGTATTAAGGAACATAGGACTCAAACCATTTAGAAGCCAGAGCACTAAAAGTCTCCATCTTCCACAAGCAAGAAAGCGACAATTTGTTTCATACATATGACTGCCTGACTGGCTGTGGGAGTGGGAACAAATTCTCACACTATGTGATAATTACCTTCTTCTCTGTCTTGTCTAAGTCAAGCATGACTTGATCAATTTGGGATTGAAGAGTAGGGTCCATGCCAATCAATGCTTCAGATATTTTCTCGTTTATATTTTTCACAGCTTTAGTAACACCGTTACCCAAATAGATCCCTTTGTCTCCATCACGCAATTCAGTGGCTTCATACCTACCCAAAAACAATACCACTAAATTGTGAACAACACTGTATTAGCATCGCAAGTGGAATACAAAAACATAATTTTCACAGTACAAGTGCAAGAGTGAAAAAATTAAACTGCACATATAAATAGAAGCCTATTTGTTGACAAACAACTTACAACAGGAAATAACAAGTTGGTAAAACAGTATGCACACGACATAACTGGTATGCAAGGCTGTAAGCAGTCATTTATATAAAAATCATAGAAAACAAATATAGTAGCTACATTATAACTTACCTAAATTAAATAACCATAAGAATGGCTACAAACTGACAAACATTAACCATGACATTACAAAAAAGTTATTTATGCTTTTTTACAGTAATAGACTAGATAATCTGCTAACTTAACTCACGCAAATAACAGGAAGATCGAGAGGAAAAGTTTGATTCTTTGAGTGAACTATATAATCTGATTTTTTTGTAAATTGATTAAATATGATGAATTAATAAAGATGGAAGCTTTAATATTCATTGATAATGTTGGAATGGTAACAAAACGATAGGGCTAATAGCTTGAGGCTATCACTCTCAAAAAATGGCTTGAGGCCATAACTCTCAAGGTTTTCCAATACAAAATTCTGCCTATCCTTCTCTTCCTTCTCTCTCCCTATTTATTTAATATTCCTAAGATGATTCTAGGTGGTTTGTCATGTTTGTGCCATGTGGGCATGTGGCATCTCTTGGTTCCTTGCAAAATTTCCCTTGTATCAGTTGTATGTACTGCATACCAGCAATACTAAACTACCTGTAACGCCCTCCCCTAAATAGGTCCATTACAAAATCTAACACAAAAAAGAAAGGCTTTTGACAAATTTCTAGAGCAAAATTAGGAAATACTTCATGGATCTTCACTAGCAGCTCTTTTTAAATCAACTATCAAAGGTCTCCACATTCGTTACCCTCTTTCTAATTTTTTCAATAAATTTAAGGTCTTGAAGAAGATTAAAACTTTTATGCAGACAACTAGTTTGAATAGGCTAAAATTAATGATATATTGCAAAAGAGGCAACATAAAAATTAACATGTACATTTTTGCCTAAAAAGTGGTGTGAGACACAAAATCATCTATCTCAGCACTATGAATTTGGTTCTTTCATTTGGAATAGATTGTTGGAGAGATAGGAATCCAGCGTGCTGGTTTGGAGCCTGATACGCAAATTCTCCCTGGTAACTCGAAAGAAATGATACTATTTTTAGAGATAGGACCTCAAATTATGAGTCTCTGCAGGACAAAGTAGGTTATCTTGCTTTCCTAAGATAGTAAGATACTACAATGCCATTTCAACGGAGATATCCCAGAAGTAAATGTATACAATGTAAAGCATGATAAATACAGTTTGCTTATCCAACTAAGGTCCTTTATTGTGGTAACTTCATTCTTGGTGTTAAAAGAAGTTTTATAATCATACGAAAAATAATAACAAACCTTCCTGTACAATCTGATAGAGAAATACTAAAATTAAGCTTCTTCGTGTGGACAACAAACAACTATGATTTCTTCTCTATCCACTCGAATATCAAGATGGTTGTCAACCTAGAGCCAATTATCAGAATAAACTACAGCCAGCATATCATAAACTTGGTATATAACTACATATAATTCTCCATATGATTGCTCCTTATATAACATAATTATCCAATGAAATTGAAATAAGTCAGGAACTTCCTACAGTCCTTAGCAATTACATTGCCTTCCTACACGGTAAACCACACTAAGCCGCGAAAATCCATAATCTACCTAAATCAAATTAGAAACAATTCCTTCAGCAATTACATTGTATTTCTTCAGCAAACACACACACCAGCTGAATAACATGAAGCATTAAAACCTAATTTATATAAAAATATGATCGCCGAATTCTCCCAAAAAAAAAAAACCTAAAATGGAAAAAGAGGGAAGAGAAAGAGACGTACATTCCAGAAGAAGGACCGCTAGGAGAAGAAGCACGAAAAGTGCCTTTATTCGTAGATAATTCAACTTCAACAGCAGGAATTCCTCTGCTATCAAGGATCTGCCTCGCCTTCACCTTCGTAATTACTGATTGCACCGATTTCAACATATGATTTGCCTAATTATTCAAAAATCAAAATTAATAACCAGAAATTAAGATGAAAAACAATAATTAAACGGAAGAACTTACGATAAATAGGACTGGATCATTGGTTTTAGCCCTAACAGCGGCATTGACGGCATCTTCAATCTTCCGAGACAGCAAATGCTTGTCCAAATACTCTTGAACTGACATTTTTCCTATTAATTTCTAGCTGATTTTGATGTTTAATTTCGACCTGGAGATGGATGATCTTCAACACGAACAACTGAAGAAAGAGAGAATTATCGAGAATCTTTGAATTTCTGGGAATGAAGTGAGACTGGGTTTTTTTTTTTTTTTTTTTTTTTTAAGTTTAAATTCAGTTTGTCAGATTTTTTTTTTTTTTTTTTTTGTTTTTTCTAATTTTACATTTTGAAGCTGTTTGATGATGTCATGTTATTGTTAGGCAGTGGACTGGTGGATTGATTTGAAATAGGGTATAGGCTCGGGTTTTTTTTTTTGCTTAATTGGGCTTTCTTGTATATTATTCCCATTTTAGTCATCAATAAAATTCACTAACTAATAGAAAATCAATAAAAACAATTTCATTTCAACTATTTCATTTAAGTATAATTAATATCAACTCAGTAAAAATAATTTCAATTAAGTAAAAATAAGGTAAATTAAATGGGGTCATATAGTGATTAGTCTTCCTTGTCCTTTCAACATGATGTTAAAATTACTGATTTTATCTGGCAGTATAGTTTCAGTCCTTTCGAAAGACTCATTTCATATTGACAAAACTGAGGTATAAATGCCTAATACCAACCAACCAAAAAACAAATATGAAAACTGACAAGGTTAAGTAAGGCGTAGGTATTCTCTACGGGCTAAGGACCTTTGATATTCATTATCAGCAACGATTTTGATGAATAATACAGAAAGTCGAGTCATATTTCTAAACGATTATAAACTTATGTTGATAATTACATGTTCACAATCGCCCTCAACATTAACTGGAGGCATCTTTTTTCTTGACAATAGCACTGCACTAAATAGATCAATACTTTAGTGAGCATGGGTCATGCTGAAATAATACTTGTGGTTTCGTGAAACGTACATGCCATGTACAAAACCTAGTATCTCATACTACGACAAATGCACTGGATGCACCTTCAAAGTGGTGGACTGACCCAAAAAGTCCCTTTGAAGCACCAAAATGCCGTATTCTATACACACCTGGCAGTGCTTTCGGTGGGATCCTCCATTCTATTGTTGCCTGACTACGTGTGCTGAGTTTGGCAGGCCTTGACCACTTGAAGCGGAGACAGAAATCATCATCATCGTAAACTGGTTCCCAACTGTCCTTCTTTAGAAGCATCTCCACCAAAGCAAATGTTCCTTCGGTCATGAGATCATTTCTTGGACAGGCTGACCAGAAGACAACGCTCACCATATCACCTCTCTTAAAGGTTGCATTTCGGGGAACATCCGTGCTGCAATCTCCAAAGTTTGAACCAAGGGGAGGCGTGTCCAGAACAACCGGAGTAAGAAAGCCCACTTGCTTGTCCAGGAGATCTGGTGGCTGGGGGCCCGATTCAACCCTTTGGCCATGGACGAGGGCTGTAGCAAGTTTCTTGAATTCTTGAATGAAGGCACTATGTGTGTGGGGCCCATATAACGTAGAAGCACCCTGTAAACCATAATGTCAGTCAACGGTCAGCTTTCTGCATTCTCTTTTAACTTTTTTTTTTTTTTTTTGGGGGGGGGGGGTGTTACAGACTTCCAGGACCTAGAGGGCTATATGTTAAACCAGATACAAAGTTTTTTAGTTCACGAACAATATCAGTGGCAACTTCTGTATTATTTGGTACAGAAAGTTCCTCAGCAAGAACCAAAAATTACCAACACTGGCTAATTGAGCTGACAATCATAACGTGGAGTTGGGACATTATAGCCAGATCAAATTCGGGGTGCAGAGTCTTTCGATAAGGTTCTTGTCGGGTTATTTTTGGGTTTAATTTATTGGGTCGGTTCAATTTCAAGTACAGGTCAGGTTATCTTTGCCATGCCTACCAGTGGTAAGAAGTGAGTCTGCTATACTTATAATAGCACGAAACCTACAAGGAAGTAGAATTTGTGGTTCTTATTGATATAAATCTATCTCAAAACATCAAACGAATGCCTTAAAACTATGAAGTCGGGATCGGGAGAAGAAATGCATAGATTATATAATAGCTGCAAACTGAGAATAAACTGCCGAAAGCCTGAAATATGCTGTACAAGTGTTCTTCAAGTCAATGGCTTGTGAGAAACCATATAAGTTCAGTAGCTTGATAGTGTAAATGCACACAATGCAAATAGAAATGGAGTTGGTTTTAGCGGACATCAACAATAATATGGGCCCACCAGATACCATATACGTCTAACAATATATTACTATGAAGTTAACCTTGAATAAAACTGACTCGCTGGAAGCAATGGTTACGTTAGGAAAATAAAGCAATATCTTAATAATCTGGAAATGGAAAACTGACCTCATATCTTTGGACCTGGTACTCCTCGTAGGTGGTTACATACTGTGAGTAAGTATTTGTCAATCCTGCTATAACAACATGAAGGCCGCCATTGAATTCTCCACTAGATTCACTAGTAAGAACTGTCTTCACAGCATCACGAAGACGCCTACCAGCCATTGTTGTGAACTCTGATGACAGAATAAAAGCAAAATCAGCCAAAATAAAAGGAAAAATCTACTTCTATGTCATACATCATATGAAACTTTTAACTTTCTGAAATTGTAAATTCACAGGAAAGAATACATGAAAATCTTGAAGTTACAGGTTTGCCAATATGATGCTAATATGACAACCCAAATTCTAAACACATATGACATATTCTCCCCTAAAAATACAATGTAAAATTAAAAAAGCTCAAACCTTTGCCACACCTTAAGAGGATTAACTGAACTAATTTCTGAACAGCATATGACAAAACCTAATTAATTTTCTACGGCTCATTCAAAGAACATTCCTTAAATTAGCAGGGTTCTGCTTTTGAAACATTGGTGATTGACAAGCCAAAGCAGACCATGCATTTATAAGACCATTATAGAAGTGAATTCTAGCGATACCAAAAAAAAATGATCAGCTGATCTATTAGGAAAACTACAGCCTACACACTTTATATTATTAGCAGTCTAATGATCCTGCATCCCTCATCAATACTTGGAACAAAGAACTATAATTTTAACAAATTGGGGAGGCAACACCTTAATGGTCGAAATGTAACAAACAAGATGCAAGATTACTAGAAGATAGTCAAATACACACAAAATTACAAACTGCCAACAAATAAATTAGAAACCAAACAGCTCGATAAAATGTTAATGAAGTAGATAAAAGACTACCTGAAGGTACACTAAGGATAACGAATTGCCCAATTCGCAAGATCTGGATTGGAAGTATTGCAGGCTGCAGAGGAACCACATTGTGTAAGATAAAAAAGAATCATAATTAAATGGTCATCAATAAATATTAACTAACAGAACCACACAAGGAATGAAGGAACCATCGAGAACAACACAGTTCCGAGGTTGTGTTCTGTTTTTATACTTATGAAAGATTCTAAAATTAGTAAGCCAGACTTGGCCACTCCCACTTGGGAAATACTAATTTTTCACACAAGCTGGTTGCATTCTTAACCTTGTTGTTAATCTCTTTTTCAAATTCTTGCACAAAATCCAAATCTTAATAATGTCACAAAATTATAGCATTTTGGCTTTGATACTTTAGAGAAGGCCTACTTCCACCATCTTTTAATAGATCATCCCCTATACCTACATAGAACAGCACTACAACGCAATCTTCCAGTAAATCAGCGATCCCAATCAAGTAGCAGACTAGCAGGTATTAGCCTGTATTTTCCAACAAGAGTTGACTGTAATACTAATAACAGGTCCTGTCAAACTGTGCAAGCACTTTACTCATATATCAAAACAATATACTATAGCTTTGTGTAGCCATATTACTTATATGAAGATACTTACCGCCCAATCATATGGAAGCTTCATTTCACCAGTATCAAGTAGAATTGGTTTTGGTTGTTGGCAGTCAACCTGCTCTTTTCCCGGTGTTTTCAGTAAGTTACGCACTAATCTCCAAAAGGGGTTTCCCTGACATTATGCACCACAAGAATAGTGATTTACTGATCATGCAAACACTAAATATGTGAACAAATTTACAAAAAGGGGACATAATTTAGTCGTTTCAATTACCTTGTCGTCTCCCTGCTTAAAATCAAAAGCTCCCGGTCCATCTGTAGTACCTGCAGCGAAGGCAAATCCCATTGCAGCCGGACATGTTTTGACTACCTCACTGCCACCTCCTTCTTTAGGGATCGTAACCTCAAGTTTAGAGAAGTCCAGGTAAGTATGTCGAAAATCAATTTTCCCTTTTATCTGTTCAGATGCTGTTTTGAAAAGATCAGCAGCTTTCTTAAACTGCCTCTCCCCAATTATACGCGTGCTCTCAAATTCATCAGGGTAACTGTGAGGAAAAGATAACAGTTAATTTTGCATGGCCACTGAAATTTTAGTAGGCATATCAGTGAAAATAATTTGAGAGAGTTGCATACCCTGGTCCACGACCATAGCATAGTTCATTCTTCCCACCACATGTACTATGATTGAAGTCACAGGGAAGGCCCGTGTCAATGCAATATGCACCAAGAACATTGGGGCTAACATCACCACAGTTTGACTGACAAAATGCAGCGACAAATTTAGGTTTATCACTCTGTCGGAGAGCACTTCTCACACGGCTAGAAATGCTCGAAAACTTGGTTACTTCTCTTTTAGAAGAAGCCTGAAAAGAAGCAGCGAGATCCAATAGTTCACGATCTGCATAAAGAAACATTGAAGAGATCTCAAAACTAAAGCCTCTGGGACCATTACTAGAATGTGTACAGGAGCACAGGACAAACTCATCATCAGCAATCACAATGAGGGTGTGAGTGTACACACACACACACTCACACTCACACACACACTAAACATGTGCATTTGAATCTTAAATAAGTAGATTGACCACTACATGCACTTTCAAAGGATTAATAGGGCCTTTTTCCCGTGTCAGTACAGCTTCTAGCTGTAATGCCAAATCTAGCCGAAACTCAAATTCATAACATACCATATGTCATAATCATTGATTCAATACCTCCAGCCAAGCTCTTCTCTAGCTATACAGCATTGGAGCAAAAAATGTACAACTATCTTAATTTAATAAAATTAATATAGCCATTGAATAACTATCACTTGACTCTACTAGAATATATTTCATCATATACTCTAACAAAAGGTCTACTAGTTTCAGCAAACTAGCATGAAGGCTTCAAATTAAACACGCCAATGGTCTTGTGGAGCTGCAGTAAGACCACTGGAACACTATAGCAAATTTCATCCTAAATATACTCTTAAATTAATGTTTGATGCTTACGCTTAACGTTGTATTCAGGAATAATATTGGAAATTCGCCTGGGGATTCTTTCTGTAGATCCTGTGTGAGATTCGTCAGAATATATATTCCCGCTATCCTTCCCATCATGCCAGTCTTCCATAAATCGTGCAGCAGCACCTTTGTTATCCCCACTTATCAACAGATTTGTACGACTCATGGACGTCCCATGAGTCGCAAACCAGTTAAAACTGCCAACTGGACCCCATTCAGCATCTACAAACTTCAGAAGGGTCATCTCCTTATCAACATCATACTTGTACTTGCTTCGCTCCTCAGAAGGATTATTTAAATAAGCACTAGGACTGCGATTGACACCAGCATCAAGAATCTCTCCTGTGCAAGGGACAGGGGTGAAAATATATAAACATAAAAAGAGTCAATATAACCATTCAATCCCCCCCCCCTCTCCAAAAAAAATGCAAACAAAAGTAATATATTAGGATTATTAGGCATAAGAGTATATTATAAAAAGATCAGGCAGGAACATCATTATATCAAGAGGTTTGAATTATATCATAATTGCTACACCATAATCAGCAACATATACACAAATTGTTCTTTCACCAGGTTTGAAGCTCAATAATTAGCCAGTCCCTGATCCAAGTATGCAGATTCATCAAGACTATTCAATGGAAGTGGAGGAAATATGCAAAATAGATGAAAAGCGCAGAAACCTATAAAGTAAAGAAGTTAAGTAACTTATGCCTTTTCACCAAGTAAAAAAACACTGATTAGCTAGGTCAAGTAAATAATGAGTAAGAAAGGGAAAAAGGAGCAAGTGAGCAACAAATAGCTTATGCAATTTATTTATTTTTTTTCCATTGAAAAAGCTTTCTTTAACTAAATAAATAATAAATACCAAAACATCAGAAGACACAGGTTTTTAGTTAAAGATAGATGCAAAATGAAATCATGTATATTGAAGATGAGCATAGACTAAACTCGATCACCAAGCACTATGCAATATCTAGATCTTGTTCCTATATGACAATAAGGGTTGGAGAATAATGCAAAGGAAAAGTTTAATGCACCTTTGTTCACAAAGATCGGACCAGGTCTCAGATTTCCGTGAGCTAGTATAAAACTCTGCTCAATGCCATCAACAAGAGCATCAAAGGACTGGCGCACAAATCCAAGAGAAGTGACAATGTATACAACATACTGCAGATAACCCCCGGGACCAGCATGTGTATGAATTCCACTGATAGCAACATTCTTTTCAGTGTACAGATTCCCATACCTGCAAACAAAGATCTTTAATGATAATAATAAAATAGTATTCTCCAAACATGATACATGACAATACAATAGCAAACCTTAAGAAAATAAATCACCCTAAATAAGTATACTGAAGGTATTTTACTCATTTCTGAGGTGTTCAGTAATTTTTGAGTTCAATTAATTCTCAGCTCCTGCCTCCTACCTCCTACCTCCTAAAACTCGCTATACTTTAAAAAAACCCAGTTCGAGTTTTTCACATTTCGTGAACACATGCACTTTATAGGGTCAGAGTATATGTATATTCAACATAATTATGATCCAAGTAGAAAGAAAGATGTTACCTTGCTTTCAACCTCTCAAGAACTTTGATAGTCACAAGTTGTGAGGCCATACAAGCATCTAGATTCACAAAAGCTACACGATTTCCTTGAGGTTCTGCCACAATAAATGTGCGAGCACGCAACCTAAAATGAACCCCAGATGCAATTTGTGCTGTATCTGCATATCCCATCATATTTACATCAGCTGCCGGTCCTGTGATGTCATAGCTCCCAAGCCCAACTAGATAATTGGAAGTTGAGAATGCTCCTTTTCCGGCCAATAATAGCAGTATAAGTAAAAGAGAAAGCCGCATGACTCCAAAATTTCCCCGTATTAGGAAACATGAGGAACAAAGCAGCTTCATTGCAGATCCGAATATAGGAAAATCAGAATCTATTCAAACCTCTTCATATGCCTTCATAACAAAAGAAAACATACAGTGGTGTTAGCATCAATAATATTCACAAAGTATCATAGATCACGATTAGCAAAACAATTGCACATCACAGTCAATTCTTTTTAACTATAGATGTAAAAATTCAACTAATTTAACACGTACATTTCGAGGGTACGAATGTCAATCGGTAATTTGTTAGCATAATGTAGGCAAAGTTGTTTCTCTTTTTCTTATCTTCCCACCTTTAAAACCACCACCTCCAAAGCGAAAATTCCTTATGAAGAATGACTTATTTCTACAACATAAAGCAAATTACTATCATTAATTGGAGTTTGAGTGTTTTTAATCCTACTCACTACAATCAATTAGATGGGCATCTCACTCTAGAATTCCACTCCATCTTTTACTCAGTCGATAGCTTATTAAGAATCATCCTAATTAAAAGACGACAACGAACAAGTTCAAATCAAGGCGAAACAAGCAATCCACACTCAACATAATGCCTTCTCCCACATAATCGTGGCCTACAAAGTAGGTTAGCAAGTAATGCTCCAGTTTTTGCGGCAAGAATTCAACTAAAACAAGCATAATATTGAAATTTACAGCATAATTTGAATTAATTGCAAGTATAATACTAATACTTCACATTAAACGAACCAGATATTCCTCACCAACAAAAACAATTAGCATCCTACCGCAAACAATTAACTAATTTAAAAAAACAAGCGACGGACAATTATAAGCTGACCTAGTCAAATTCTATAGTTAATCGCAGATTATACAACCATAATCCAAAATTACTCAATAATCAAAATTAAAGCAACAAAAATGCAAAATTTCAATGAGAATAATCACCTAACTAGTTGAAATTTCGCGCCAATTGCACCGATGAATAGAAATTGGGAGGATTTTCGGTGATTTGATGAGAAGAGGAGAGATAAAATGTGAGTGTGAAGCAGACTTAGAAAAGGGTAAGTAACTTGGAAGGTTATTTTAATGGAGGAAGTGTGGGACCCAGTGTTTCACACGCCATAGAAATGAGCGAAGCTTCGTCAGTTTTGGCGTTGTAGTTTTATACTATGCTGTTGCTTTACTCAACTTAATCCAGAGTCAAGAGTCAAGTATAAAGCATCGTGCGATTATGCCCCGAAATTACTACCAAGGTGTGGAAGTGACGACTCTGACGAGGTTAGGTTATGTCTTTAATTTTGCATTTGTGGGTGCCATTAATTTGAGCACGGGAGGACCTACCTGTTTCACATATACAGTGATGGTTTATTCAATCGTACAACTCTATCTGTCCTAATTTAATTGTTTCATCTAACAAAAAGAAAATTGAGTAACAAGCCGTCGTATAGTACTCCGTACTTTGTATTAATTAATAGAAAATGAATAGATGATGTAATAGCCGATAAAATAGAAAAAATATTAATTAGATAAGATAATATGGATTACTACGTTTATGAAATCGCATACATAAAATGTGTGAGATTTAAGAGATTAGTTGAGTATAATAATATTTTCAATTAAACACATTAAATTAAATCTAAAGGAACATGGTGCATTCACATTACACATGCATTGCTTTTACAAAGTTTTTAAAACAAAACTAATAATTTAATGGGTTCATTCATCTCTTTTGAAAGAGACTTATTTTCTTTAGACTTATTAAGAATAGTGATATGAGAAGATTACATATTAAGGAAGCATGTCATGAGAATTCCACACCATACTTCATATTTGTCTACTGTTAATTCAAGAAACTATTGCCTCTTACCAGGTATAGGCCCCCCCTGTCCAATACCCTAATAAAAAAATAATATTTGCAAATTAAAAAAATAAATAAATAAAATTGGGGGGTAAAATGAAAAAGGGTTGTGTAAAAAAAAGGAGGAGAGAGAAGTTACTTTCTCCCCTTTAATTGTTGTTGTTCCCGCAAAAAACACAGTAGATCGGTGCCGGTGGTGTAGCTGAAGGTAGCTCAGAGAAGGGAATTTGGCTAGAACTTCCACCTAAATATGGAAATCCACCTTAATCGGGGTAAATAGTTGGGTAAACCATTTCTCCATGAAAAAACACTAGAGGATTAGATGGAGTTCTCAAAAATGGCATAATAGCCAGTGGCTATTCACCGGAGATCTGGAGGATATTCCAAATATGGTGGCTATTGATCGAAAATCTCGAGGGAAAGTCGAGCTTCCTTGTGGAACGAAATTAAGCGCAAAGCTCTGATCTATTTCCATGGAATTGCAAGCTTTTGTAGATAATATACAAATCAGGTAGGATGATTATTCATCTAAGTTTTGGATGTTTGGGGTTGAAATTGACGACGAAAATTATTTGGCAGTCATAACTATTATTGATTTTACACAGTTATTGTTAATTGTTATACAGCTATTTTTCATTAATGTACTGTTATTTTTATTAGTATACTGTTATTGGCTGATTAGTATAATTAAAATGTTATTTTATTTATATGTGAATCTGGGTTTACGCATTCTGTTTTTTTTTTTGGAAATTTCATGGGTTTGATTTAAATGTTATCGTTTTATAACTTGGTTTAGGTTAAGTTTGTACTGTTATTGTTAATTAATAAACTGTTATTGTTGATTGTATACTACTACTATTGATTTGTACACTGTTATTGGACATCCGATAGTGGTGGTGGTAAGGCGGTGCAATAATCTAAACCATCATGTAATTGATGAAGAAGATGATGATGATGATGATGATAATGGTGATTTTCTTTGGTTTTGGTGGTGGTGTTAATGGAGGAAAGCGGCAATGATAGATTGAAAACAATGGTGGTATCTTTTCCAAAAGTATGAGAGAGAAACTACTTTTTATTACTGTCAACTCATGTGGTAACTATTAATGAAGTTACTATCCAATATATGTTGAATGACAAATATACCCCCAAGTATTAGGCATGAGAGTCCCTACCTGGTAGTTAGGGATGTCACTGGGGCGGGTCTAGTAGGAGACCCGCCCCATCCCCGCCCCGATGGGGCGGGGATGGGTCTAGCTTTGGCGGGTCGCGGGGCGGGGATGGGTCTAAAATCCATACCCGCCATGGGTGATGGGGCGGGGATGGTTGTTATGTAATACCCGCCCCGCCCAGACCCGCCCCATACCCGCCCCGCCCCGCCCCGCCTGACCCACCCCGTACCCGCCCCGCCCCGCCTGACCCACTCCATACCCGACCCATACCCGCTTTATACCCACCCCATACCCGCATAAGACCCGACTAGCCATAGCATAATACGATTAAAAAAAAAAAAAAAAACTACACCTAATGAAATCTAACCCAGTAACCCACTTACCCAATACCCACCCTCATTCAGTCATTCACAAAACAAAAACCCTAGCCTCTCACTGCCTCACTCTCTCCTCTCAGAGACTCACAGTCTCACTGCGCTGAATCTCTTCCTCAAGCCTCAAACCCCTCTCTTCGATCCTTCTTCTTCAACCTCGTGGTCCTCGTCTGCAATCAAATCTCTTCGATCCTTCTTCTTCAACCTCGATCTTGCAAGGCTGCAACTCATTCAATTTAGGTAAACGTTTTCGCATTATTATCTTTGAATTTTCTTAATTCAATATGTTCAATTAAGAATTTCTTAATTGGGTTTTCGATTGAAAGTATGTGATTCGTCTTTTATTTATGATTTGTTCGATTGCGGTTTTCAATATTTCATTTGATTGAGCTAGGGTTTCGTGTTATATTTGTATGATACTTTCAATCTAATGCAATGTAGTTGATTACTGTTATTTTTTGTATGATAATGTATGAATATGATGACCTCTAAATTTTTTAGTTTATTAGGGTTTTAATCTAGAATTTTCATTACTTGTTTTTTTATATTTAATTTCACAAAATAGATATAATAAAGTCGAAATATGTATAGATTGTAATTAGTTTTTCTCATTAATTTCAGACTTATAAGTTTATGTTTATTATTTTAGCTTATGTGTGATAACTAAATTCGGATTATGTCATTGGGGGAAGTTGGAGCAATTTCTATTGAGAATTGTTAAATAACCCAGGTAAGAATTTTCTTCAAATTTTGTTGTATTCTTTGTTATTGAGATTGTATAAAAGCGTGAGAAATGAATTTCAAACTATTATCATAGTATCATACTATTGTTGTTATACTGTAATTTAAGTAGTACTCAATATTGATGAAATTGATCACAATGTATGCAAATTGAGTTGGGGTAATGAAAATGTGGATGGATAATCAGGTGCTGATTTTGGTGGTTAAGAAAGTGGGTGTGTATAGATAGAGTGGAAGAACAGGTTGGATCTTTAATGTCGTAAGCTGACAGCTTTTAAGAATGAAGACTTTGAGACACCAAATTGTACAACTACTGTACTATATTTTGATGTCCTTGTGTTTGTGTTTGTTGTCTCCCTCTTTCTTACAAAATGAGAGTACTAAATTTGGTGATGTTGTTGCTGGCAGCCAGTATGTAGTGGTTAGTGACTTAGTGTGATAGGTGGTTAACTGGTTATGCAGCAGCAACAATATATTAACATAGCAGTTACAGTATGACATTATGCATTGATAGGCCTTTCAACATGATATCTTCCGATAGCTGTGCTAGAAGCATGATCTGCCTTTGCTGCTGTGCATTGCTAATTTGCTATTATTAATTTATTATTGCTGTTTCTGAGATGTCAAATGTGTTCAATACTGTAGTCAATATGTCTAGTGCATTAATTGTCTTTATTTAATTTTTACAGGGGAGAATGACATCTAAAAATGAGAATAACGCTAGTGTTCCCACTTCCGCTAGTAATACTCCAATTGCAATAGATGATGATGAAAGTCCTCTAGAGACTAATTCCGATCCTTCTCTCCTACCAATTACTAGTAGGCATACTTCGGCAGTGTGGTCTGATTTTAAGAGAAAGAGAGTTGGGGATGTGATAAAAGCTGAGTGCAACCATTGCTCCAAGCTACTTGCTGGTGGGTCAAAAGCAGGAACTACTCATTTGAAAGATCATATAAAAATATGTCCAAAGAGAGTATGTCAAGATCTTCGACAAACAAGAATGTTTGGTACAAAAAAAAACTTGAATGATAAGAATGACACGATGACATTGGCTCCTTACGAATTCCACCAAGAAGATGGAAGAAGAGACTTGGCAGAGATGATTATTTTGCATGAGTATCCAATTAGCATGGTTGAGCATATTGGTTTTAGAAAATATAGCAAGACACTCCAACCTGGATTTAAAGTGCCGTCTCGCAACACAACTAGAAAAGATATTATGAAAAGATATGAGCTTGAGAAGGAGAATGTTGCAACCTTGTTGAGGAAAGCAAAGGGTAAGATTGCCTTAACTACTGACATGTGGACAGCTGACAACCAGAGAAAAGGTTATATGGCGGTCACCTCACATTTTATTGATAATACATGGAAGTTGCAAAGTCGGATCATAAGGTATTGTTTTCTGGTTACTTATAACTTGTTTATTTTTTTTGGTTGTCTTTGTATTGCTATAGTTTTTTGTGTGAATTTTAAAATCATAAGAATTATAAGTTGTGATGATGGATGATAATAATGAGCCCATATATCCACAATAGTATTGAATAGACAAATAATATATGTTATTTTCATTGGTTTTGGTAGGTTTTTATATGTCCCCGCCCCTCATACTGCTGAGGTTCTTGCTGATGCTTTGAAAGAAAGCATTCAATCATGGAATCTTGATCTTAGGTTGTCTTCTATAACCGTGGATAATTGTTCAACTAATGATGCAATGATGGAAATTTTGAAAGGAGTGTTTCCATATGGCTCACTTTTATTGCGAGGTGATTTTTTTCATATGCGTTGTTGTGCTCACATATTAAATTTGATTGTTCAAGATGGTTTAAGTGCTGTGGTATCAAATGGTGTTCAAAGAATTAGGGATAGTGTTGTGTTTTGGACTGCTTCTGATAAGAGAGTACAAAGGTTTGAACAAGTGGCTAAGCAAATAACTCCTGAGTGTAGTAGAAAGTTAGCACTTGATTGCAAAACCCGGTGGAATTCTACTTATGAAATGCTTTCTATTGCTACTAGTTATAAAGAAGTGTTTGTTGTTTTAAGTGCTCGTAATAATTTATATAAGAATCCACCGACCCCTGAAGATTGGGAAAAAGTTGAGAAAATATGTGAACATTTGGAAGTGTTTAGTAAAACTACCCTTAATTTTTCAGGAACAAATTACCCTACGGCCAATCTTTATTTTCCTAAAATTTGTGCTTTGAGAATTGCTATTTCTGGTTGGCTTTTATCTCCTCATGATTATGTAAGGAAAATGGCCGACATTATGTTACAAAAATATAACAAGTATTGGGCTAGTGTGAATGGCTTAATGGGAGTGGCAACAATACTAGATCCTAGATACAAAATGGCTCTTATTCGCTTTTATTTTGCAAAAATTTTTGATGAGCATGACTTTGAAATTGAGGTTAGTAGAATTAGTGATCTTCTACGAAGATTGGTTGATGAATATGGGTCTAAGATGGGTAAAACTCAAGGTAGTAGCAACCAACAAGCTTTTGATTTGGGTAGTAGTAGCAAATCCAATGAAGAGACCTTTATGCAAGAATTTGCTGAATTTTTACAACAAGATAAGGACTCAAGTCATGATATATCAGATTTGGATAAGTATTTAGGTGCTGCTAATGTGCCTCTAGTCCAAGATTTTGATATTCTTAACTGGTGGAAGACAAATGGAGGCACATATCCCATTCTTCAGCAAATAGCACGAGATATATTGAGCATTCCTGTTTCTACTGTTGCATCAGAGTCCGCATTTAGCACAAGTGGTCGGGTTCTTAATCCTTATCGTAGTCGGCTTTTACCGGAAGCTGTAGAAGCTTTGATGTGTACTCAAAATTGGATATGGGCTGCTTCTAAAAGTAAATAGCTAAAATAAAATTTTATTTAATTAATAATATTATTTATTTATTTATTTATTTTAATTAATTCACATTGTATTTGCAGATTGTGGAGAATTTAAGGATGATGAATATGCTAAATTAGTGGGAGAATTAGAGGAAGGATTTGAAACATGTGATATCGATTCTGGAACAAGTGGACTTTGCACCGAATAATTCAAGGCCTAATGAATTTCTTGTTATGTATTTGAATATTTGTAGACTTGTAGTTATTTTTAATATTTGGACTTTGGACAATTTGGAGTTAGTGTTTTTTTTTTTTTCTCTTATGTACTACTAATTTTAAGTTTTTTAATATGTAGTAATGTAGTATGTATGCCTAAGGTGTTGCACTTTATGAAAATGGTTGATCTTGCAGTGGTTTTTGTTGGATTTGAGTTAATGGGATTTGTATGCACTGCTACTTTTTCATTAGTCTACTATGAAGTCTGCAGGGTTTCAGTTGACACTTGAAACTTGAAAGACAGTTGCTTTTCTCAATACTAAGTTGGCGGGTATGGGGCGGGGAATTGGCGGGGATGGGGCGGGGGTTTGGCGGGTATG
Source organism: Chenopodium quinoa (assembly GCF_001683475.1). Classification (NCBI taxonomy): domain Eukaryota; kingdom Viridiplantae; phylum Streptophyta; class Magnoliopsida; order Caryophyllales; family Amaranthaceae; genus Chenopodium; species Chenopodium quinoa. The sequence continues at coordinate 514,726 of NW_018743669.1, read as the reverse complement.
GGGTGGGGGTTTGGCGGGTATGGGGCGGGGACGGGGATGGGGCGGGGGTGGTTTTAGAGTTGGACCCGCCGGGGCGGGGACGGGGATTATTTTCAGACCCGACATGGGGATGGGGATGGGGATGGGGATGAAAATGTGAGGCGGGGATGGGGATGGGAATGCCAAAATCCGCCCCGCCCCGCCCCGTTGACACCCCTACTGGTAGTGGTCCATCATGATACCTCATTCAATTTCATAGTAGTTTCTTGTGTATGATTCAAGAGTGTTTGTAATTATAAGTATAAAGATTGTCGTACAAAATGAAAAGACTTTTGACCAAAAAATGGTGAAGTAATAAACGAAATATAATTGTTTCCCATCACATTTGTCAAGATAGACATTATCTCTAGGATTTTTGTCAATGATGATTATCGTAGAATTTTTTTTTTCTTTGAGGAAATCGTAGATGTTTCTTCATTTGAGAAGGAAACTATAAATAACCATTTCAAAGTTGTATTGTTATCAATTAATAATGAGATAAGTGTGAAAAAAAAAAATCATGTATTTTTAATAATTAAATACGGAGTAATAATTGAAATCATTTATTTATGAAGTCTAATCGCCTAGCTCAAGGCAAGGGTTATATTATGAAAAAATTGAAAATGTACAACTTTGTATTAGTGTTAGGTCTTTTGCAAAATAAAATTAGATTTATTTGTTAATTTTATAAGTGTTGAGGTGTTGTAATTTGAATTGTTGTGTGAATTGATGAGAGTATTGTGTGCAGACTATATATAGTCAAACATACATATGTGAACACAACAAATACAACTTATATGATTGCAAACTACAAAAAGAAATATAGATATACTTCAATGAAACAAGTCAATCCCTTGATTTAACATCTAGCTAGGAGTGATGTGGATGACAAAAAGATTTAAAGAGCAACAAAAATCAATACGATACTTTTTAATTTAGTGAGCACCATATATATTACCATATGAGTGTTGCATTTTTGTAAAAATTGGCGTAGACACCTATTTTTACCGTGAAAGACAGTTTTTTATTCCAACATATCAAGTTTAATTCATGTATATACTTTGTAGATTTTTTTCACTTTGATTTATGATCGTCATGTATAATGAAATAGTTACAATACCATTTTTACAAGGAAATTTAGTAGAAAAATATGTGTCCTTTTTTTAATGAATGTGAAATTCATATTGATACAAATGACACGCAAGTATATGCTATTTCATCGAGTACTAATTCTTGAAATGAAAATTCACATTGAAGACATCGAAGTTTGTGGAGGTTATTGATTTTGATACAATCATGAATTTTGTCATATTACAACAAGGACAATCAAGGCATGATACCCTATACAAATGTGGTTTGATTGATATTTACCGAGCTTAATTTCATGCTAAACTATCATTGAAATTTTGTACAACACTATAATAGACATTAACATTTGAGGATTGTGATCAGCAATATACAATGTATATAGAGTGAAAACTGGATGTAAACATTCAAAATACTAGGAAACGATTTGTACCTGTACACTTAATAAGATAGACTCAATTGTCTTCATCTGTACACTACATTTCCGACTTCATTAATTAAATAAACACAATAGGCAATATGTTACTAAACATGAAGATCGTTCTTTATTATTGCATAATATAATTTATATTTCTACACAAATTATACACTTATATGTTTGTTGATTTTACACACTCTTTTTCTTCTAATCACCCTATGTAAGTTGTTAGAGATCGGACAAATATTCAATGAAAATGACTAATTGCAAAGTCTATCATTAATATTAATTCAACAAGTATAAAATCACATTATCAATCGTGCTTAGATGTTAATTTTGTTGCAATAATTAATCTTGTCGTCGTTATGCAATCAAGGCACGCGCGAGCCGAGTATTTATGTGGACAAGGGCGCCAACTCTATTGACTTCACAAATATGCCATACGATTGACTAGCTCAATTCCAAACCACCATTGACACCCATGACCAACATATATATATAATGCCTTCCAAGTGCTAACATATAAGACCTCAACTTGCTATATGTAGCTTACTTGTACTACGTGTTTAACTTCATCAAATATACTAGACTATTCATGAAATCAATACTCGTTAATCTAGTTACAGGAACATTAATTGTATTCATTTTCATATTCATTAATTTTTATGATTGCTTATTTTTCTGCAATTGGTAAGAAATTTTTAATCCTTAAATGGAAAATGAGGAGGTAGAACAATATAAAGTTGAAAGTTCACAATCGGCCCAAACAAAACCTTGTATGACTTATCCACTTTATTTATTACTACTGTATGTAGGTTGTCAAATAGTGGACTCATAAGAGTCATAGCAATGAAAAATGACTAATTGCAAAGTCTATTGCCAATAAAAACTAATATAACAAATGGAAAATCACAGTAACGACATAAATCAATGAGGATATGCTATTAATTTTGATACAATAAATAATTAACCTTGTTGTTTTACAGTCAAGGCAATCAAGACAAACAAAGTCTTTCCCGCCCCCAATGCGAGTACACGACTATACGTTACAAAAATTCCATAGAGTAATGACGACTATCGTCTCACCAAACTCAACCATGAGCCACCATTGTCATTATAATCAACACAACACCTCAAGACACTACTCCCTCCGTTCCTAAATGTTTTTTACGTTTCCATTTAGGGTGTTCCTTTTTATTCTTTACATTTAGTATATTTCCTATTTTAGTCATAAATTTTGGACAAAATTACCCTTGTTTTACATTTTTTTTCTCAAAAGTCCTTACTTTTCCATGTGATATTGTACTTTTTGTACTATTTTAATAGTTTTTCAACACTTATTATTACTTTCTCTCTCCTCTAATTTCTTCACCCCACATGATCAACATTATATTTAGCAATAAAATTGTACTTTCAATCATTGAAATATTCCAATATACCTCAACTTTACACAATTTCTTAATAACCGTGCATAATTCCAAACGTAAAAAACATCATGGAACAGAGGGAGTAGCATATAAGAATCACAACACACCATTAAAAGGTTACTTAGACTAAGGGCATGTTTTCTTTGGCTTAATTTCAATTCAGTTCATAATTTCCTTCTCTCATAAACAATTCAATTCAGCTCAGTTTAATAGATTAGAGCTGACCATAAGGCTAAATGTAAAACTCAATCAAATATAAACACAATACTCGAAATAGTCTAATTTTTTAAAACCATTGATTCTCGACATTTTTTTCCCCATTTATTCCCAACATAATTACTTACTTCGTATTAAATAATTAATTTTATTTTTGTAAGGAAAGATAATTACTCTATCATAGTAATTAAGTAATTCACACAATCCCAATTCTACTAATTCACAAATGGAAAATGAGGAGGTAGAACAATCTTAAGAAATCAATGAAAAATTGAAAGTTCACATCTGGCCCAAACAAAGGCTTCAATAGCCCAAGTAATACACAATTCGCCCATCTTCGCCATTTGGAAAGAGCACCATCATTTTACTTTTTTTCGCTGACAAGAAATTAACCGAAAAAAAACGCCCAAATTCACCATCCTTTCATCTCTCCCTTTCTCTCTCCTCTTGTCTTCACTCTCCCCAAACCCTAGTTCTACTGAACAGGTAAATTATCCCAAATTAACTATGTTTGCGAATTAATTTTGAGCTTTTTAAGGAGCAATTCTATTTCGAATTCATATTTCAAGCAGACGAAGAACACTGATCTTTTGAATTTATTGGAAATTTTCGGCTTCGTCCGGTAAGATTTTCTTACATTTAGCTGTTTTGCGATTTCTCTCTCGTTTTCTTGTATTTTGTGCTATAATCTTGTTGAATTTTGATTTTGTTTCAAAATTTGATTTCTGTGGTGAATTTCGCTTTGTTTAGTGCCTTCTTTAATGGAGTTGATGCATGTTACTCTTTCATGAAATGGTTTCTAGTGTCATTTGATTTTTCATTTTCGTTTGATTTTTCTTTTTATATTTTGTTTGTGAATGGTGTTGCTTCAATGTACTTTGTTGATGACTTATCAATTGAAATGATGTTGGTCACTTTAATTTTTTTTGCTTAGTAGTTTCACATTTGGTTGATTTTGTAATGTTACTCGTTTAGAGAGAGAGAGAATGAGGCGAATGAACGGTTCGCTTTAAAGAACGGAATACTCAAGGTTGGCAGGGAGCTTGGATTTTTTGTTACCCTTGAAAGGTGTTGTATGGAGGGAGTAGGAAGGCTGATGGGATTTTGAGGGAGTAGGGAGCTTGGATTCATGGTGGATTATATATGAAGCATTACACTTGAAGTTCATTTTTGGATACTCAAAATAGTAACTTTGTTCTTTTCTAGGACAAAGGGATTGGTAAATAACCTGTAACTGAAGAACTTTTAGCTAGTGGGTTTGTTTATAAAAATTGTGATCTGTATTGATAACTTTGGTGTGGTACCAGGAAGACTTTTTTTAGTCAGTTTTATTTATATTCAAGTGTTGTAGATGCATCAGATTGTTTTGTTTGTTCATTTTGGTAGAGGCGTCATCATGTAATGTCTATGATAGCATGATCCCATTATATGAGTTGTTACGGGCCCGCTAAAGATCCCAGAATACTGAACTTTCAGTTTCAGGGCTGCCGAATCAAGTCAGTTACGTATCTCGCACATTTGCAAGTTTATGCATTTATTACAATCTTATTATAGTATTTGGTGGTGTCATGCTTGTTTTGGGGATTGAATTTTGCATTTAGCTTTACTGTTATTCATTTATAAATTAAGGCTTGACCTCGAATTTAATTTGAATGTATAGCAGGTAATCCAGGTTTTGTTGCAGAGTTTGCTAAGGTCAATGGGTTTTGATAATGATTGCATTTTAAATATTCAATCACTTGCTGGAGAATACTTCTGTCCTGTGTGTCACCTTCTTGTCTACCCGAATGAGGCTTTGCAAGCGCCATGCACTCACCTTTACTGCAAACCTTGCCTGACTTATGTTGTCAGCACTACACATGCTTGTCCTTATGATGGATACAGGGTGACTGAAGCCGATTGCAAGGTGTTATGCCTTTATTATCTTAATCACAATTGGTTTCTGACTGGTTGTATGGAGAATCTGAAGTGTTTTTATTGTGGATTTATTTCTTCTTTTGTCACAGCCACTGCTGGAGTCAAATAAAACATTGGCAGACACAATTGGAAAAATACAAGTCCATTGCCTCTACTATCGGACTGGATGTACATGGCAAGGTCCTCTATCTGACTGCATATCTCATTGTTCAACATGTTCATTTGGGGAGTCGCCAGTTCTATGCAACAGATGTGGAGTTCAGATTGTGCACCGCCAAGTGCAAGAGCATGCACAAAGCTGTCCTGTAAGTTTAAATGTATTTACTGCTCTGTTCTATTTTGTACTGGTTGTCTTTGTCCTATTGACTTATATTTTTATTTAAAATCTCACTCTAAATTGTACCAAATCAGGGCGTGCAGTCTCAGGCCCAACAACCAAGTAATGCTCAGGATGGCACATCCACAGGCGCTGTAGCAGATCAAGCACAGACTGCAGCTCAGGCAGTCTTACCTGCTTCTCAAGCTCAGACATCACAAGCTTCTGCTTCGCTTGCATCTGGTCAGGATAACCAAACAGTCAGTACAGCTGGGCAACCACAGGCTGCACAAGCTGCCATGCCAACTGCTGAGCAGTGGTATCAGCAACAGCAACAGTACCAGCAGCAATACCAGCAGTATTATCAGCAGTATCCTGGATATGATCCTTACCAACAGAACTATCAATATTATTATCAATATCAACAAGGAGCTCAACAGTATCCACAGCAACCCACGCAAGGTTATCCTCCTCAGGCATATGGTCAAGCTCAGACCCAGATTTCTGGTCAAGCTCAGGCTCAACCCCAACTTCAAGCTCAGCAGCAGGCTCAGCCTCATGCTCAGCCCCAGCCACAACAGCAGACCCAGCCACAACAGCAGACCCAGCCACAACAGCAGCCCCAAGCTCCATCCCGAATTGCGCAGCCTTCTGTGCAAACAAATTTCCAACCATCAGCCAGTGTTCAGTCCCAAGTCCAGCCAGTGGGTCAAGCGCAACCTCAAATGCAGGTTCAGGGTCAAGCACCTCCATCTCATTCCCTTCCATATAACCAGTCTCAGCCATTACCCCAGGCTCAACCTTATGCTCAGCCACAGCCCATTACTCAGCAGCAGACACCAGTGCCTCAGTACCAGCAAACTCATCCTCATGCCCAATCTTATCCACCGTCAGAAACTCAAACCCAGCATTACCCCTACACACAGCCACAGGCTCATTCTCAACAGATTATGCAGGCACCTGCCCACCCACCTTCTCAACAAAACCAGCCTTTGAATCCCAATTCCCAGCCTCAGACTCAGAGCGCTGTAACTGGTTACCAATCATATCCGCAGCCACAGCCTCATCCGCAAGCACAGGTGGGAGTTGCTCATCCAATGCATGCATCTGGTGCCCAGCCACAACCTCAGTACCCTGGGCAAATACAAGGGAAGTTTCCTTCACAACCATCTCAGATGTATTCTTCTCAACCTTATTCTAATGTGGCAGTGCAACAACAGCCAACTATGTCATCTGCACAAGTTCAGCCTCCAAGCGGGCCTCCATCGCAACAGCTCCCTGTTTATCCTCATTCCCAGCAGCCTGGATATCCGTTTCAGCATCGTCCTGGTGTGCAGGCTGCACAGCAAGCTGCTCCACAGCAGTTTGGGCAACAGCAGCCATTCCCTGGCCATGGTCCATTTACACAGCCACAGCCACCTATGGCAGCTCAATTACATGCTCAGGGCCCTCCTCAAATGCTACAGCATTCTCAGCAAAATTATGCACCAGGGTATATTGCTCAGCCTAATATTGCTCAAAACTATGCAGCTAGACCAGTGACCGCACAAGGAGCTGGATCACAACCACATCTCCAGGCTGCTGGTGCTGGTCAGGTTAGGCCTCCACAGCTTAATCAGGCTTACCCTATGAGAACAGACAGTCAGCTATCTACTGCCTCTGAACATAAGGCTGGTCATCCTCAACAATTTCCAAAAGCAACGGGGGGTGAGAAGCCTCGTGATCAAAATGATCCTAACAAGGAGTCTGGTGCAGGGGTTCAGGTGATTGAAAATAAATTAAAATCAGAAAATGCCCTGGATGGTAATGGGAACGAGAATGAAAGTAAATTAGCTGCTACAGGGTCCAATTTATTAGGAAGTGATAATCAAGAACGCAAACAAAGGATGAAGGGAGATGCTTCAGAGGATGCAACAGAATTCTCAAATGGTAATAACACAACTAATATTGGTTCTGATACCCATAAAGATGCCCGAAAGAAGGCTGAAGTACAAGACTTAAAGCATGCAGCCAAAAGTGCAGGAGATGCAGCAGCTGCTGTCTCCAATATGCCTCATTCACATTTAAACTCGCAAGTTCATGGCACTAATTCATTTCCTGCCGTTGACCAGGGAAGAAATCAAATGCAGTCAATGCAGTATGGGCCTTCTGCCCAACACAGACCTGGTGCTGCGTCTATGCCTCAGTCAACACCTCAACTTTCAATTACTCAGCAGCCTGGGTTGGGTTCTCAACCTGGTCAATTAAGGCCTCAAGGACCTGGACAAGCTCCCCCTAGACCGCCTTTCAATGCAGCTGATATTCCCCAGACATCTATTCCAAAGCATCCTCATGGTCTTACCCCTCATGAAATTGCATCCGGAGGAAATCTGGGCCCTGCCTCATCAGGACCCTTTGTTAGACCTGGTAATATGGGTTATCATCAAGGAAATATGCCACCTTACCAAGCTGGACAACCTCATAATCTTCCAGGGGAACCTTTTGTTGGTGTAGGGGGTAGAGAACGTGCTGATGCTGAGCAGCGTCCTCCATATATGATGGAAAATGAAAAGTTTCAGGCTCACAGGCCTGGATATTTTGATGGTAGAAAGCCAGATTCCCTCCCTCATGGATCCATGGATCGAGCTCCTTATGGGCCTGCTCATCCTGGGATCCAGCCTGGAGCTATGAAATTTCCTGAGGAGCGTGGTATGATGGATGAAAGGGGTAAGATGTTTCCTGAGGAGCGTTTGAAACCCTTTCCTCACAGGGACTTTGAAGACGATTCGAGGAAATTCCCTAGACCTTCTCATTTTGAAGCTGGGCCTTCATCTAAATATGGTACTCATTTGCCGTCATCTAGACCACTTGATCATGGTTCTCATATGTTTGGTGGAGATGGAATGCCGAGGCCCTTTGACAAGGCGCCACATGGACTCAATCATGATTCTGGACTGAAAAGGGATTCTGGTGTTGGTTCTGGTCCTTCAAGATTTCTGCCTCCATTTCATCTTAATGATGCTGGTGAAAGGAGCAGAACTGCAGGGTTTCCTGATGATGACATGGGGAGAGGGGATTTTGGGCATCGTCCTGATTTTCCTGGACCAGCTCCTGGTCCTGGATTTGGACGGCCCCGAATGGATGGTTTTCCGCCTAGAAGTCCAGGTAGGGACTTTCCAGGTTTTCCTTCTCGTACATTTGGAGCCTTTGGGGATGATGTGGGAAACAAATCACGACGTTTTGAAGGTTCCAGACCCTACAATTTTCCCACTGAACCATTTGGGAAATCAATGCACGAGAACAGGTTTCCGATTCCACCAAATCATGTACAAAGGGGTGAGCTAAGTGATCATTTGGTTGGTGGCCCACGTAATCCAGATATGTTGCCTAATCATTTACGAAGAGAACATATGGGTCCTCGAAATATGCACATGGGAGAAGGGACTGCTTTTGGACTCCCTGGGGGTCATTCCCGGATGGGAGAACCCCCTCTGGCAGGGAATTTTCCACGTCATCTACCCTTTGGCGAATCCTTTGGAGGTGAAAAGCCAGGGCACCCTCTGGTAGGAGAGCATGGATTCAGGGGCAGCTCTGGTTTTAATCGTTATGGACGTGATGGTGGATTTTTTCCAGTAAGTACTTGTTTGTTTCAGTAATATTGACTATAGAAGATTGTTTCCCAGATGTTTAATACTTCTTTTGATGCCTGATTTTTCTGGTGTTTTTTTTTTTTTTTTTTTTTTCAGGAGGAGATGGATACTTTTGATAACCCAAGAAAGCGGAAACCTGGAAGCATCATGTGCCGTATTTGTAAAGTGGAGTGTGGAACCGTGGAAGGCTTGGACTTGCATTCACAATCAAGAGAGCACCAGAGAAAGGCTAGGGATATGGTCTTAAGCATCAAGCAGTCAAATAAAAAGAAACAGAAGTAAGTCTATGTAGAAGTTGTCTTTTACTGCATATGCTGTATATTGTACATTATTCTACCTTTTATGTGTCGCTGTTTTTATGGTTTGGGTGGTGGCTGTTTAGTGGGTAGGATGTTGAGAATTGAGAAGGGGGTGCTCTAGTTCTTGTTGTAAGGCATAATTTGTTGGTTGTCTTTGTTGCTTAGGATATCAAAAGATCAAGGTTCAATTGAAGGAAGAGATGCAGGCAGGCCAAAGAATTTCAGTTTTCAGGGTCGAGGAAATAAGCGTTAAAGGCTTGATGATTGTTTTGGCTGACAAGCAATCCAGTGGTTTTGTAGCTGACAGACTGAATTTGTTCCTTCAGTATTTTGCGTTTAGTGAAGTAGGTGATGCAGCTTTCTGTATCTCTTTCTTTTGCTGGTTGGTTTATGCCAGTTTTGTCATTTCAGGTTGCTGCTATGTTAGTGGAGATGGTATTTTGGGACTGAAGTATCAGTGGCAGTTAAGTTACTTTGTTTGACTTTGTGCTAAATATTTTGGAGATTGAATATGTTTAGCGTGAATGTATACTCGCCCCTTGTTTAAGTGGTAATTGCTATCTCTTCACTAATAAAGTATATGTATCTTCAGTGCAATGATGTGACATGTGGCTAATTCTATAATTATGGTTTGTTAGTTCATCAGAAAAGTGTGGTTATCGGAAGTGAATTATTTCTTACGTCGTAGTCTTCTTTGCTTCTTTTTTTCCTCTCCTTTTATCCCCTCCTTAAGTTTTCTTCTTACTCTGTCTACAATTTTGTTCATATAATCCTTGCCCTGTCAATCTCCTCCCACTTCTTCAAAAAAGTTTAATTTGTGTAAGATGATTTCACCCGCTGGCTTTCAAGTATCGATCACCACCTAACGGGTAATCATTGTCAGATTGTGTGACCACATTTTTATCGTCTGTTGTACACTCCATTCTCCACTCAGCCCGAAAACAGTTTGCCTTTATTGCCTATAAGTGAAGTTCATGACATTTTGACAGCATCTTCTTTTTCTGTCTTAAAAAATTTCTGACTGTAATTTGTGGCCTATAGCAATTGGAAAATGGGAATAAAGTGTGGTGTTTTTGATAAGAGAGGATGAGTGAAATACAGTTGAATCTTATATATATATATATATATATATATATATATATATATATATATATATATATATATATATTAAGTATTTATGTCTTAAGTTTTAGCTTTTGGAGGTTTGATGGTTTCACCCTACGTTCACTGATATTCCAAGAAGTTTAGTACGTTTGTGGGAAAGTTTTGGGGTGGCTGAGCTGCTGATTCTTGATTCATTAATTGTGATGCTGTTCAAATGTTTGTAGCGAACTAGCGATCCTGTCTATTTGGTTTAATGGTGTTGGGACAATAATATTTTTTTTTGGGTTAGTAACTATTTGAAGAAGCTATGTAAATCTGGGTGCAAATTACCACAGAAGGTCAATGATTTCCTTTCAGGATATTGATGTGGAAGATTATGTTTGAATCTTGTTCACTTTGTTTTTAAGCTGTGGGTTTTTGAAAAATTAGTTGAATCATGAGGATTTTTACAATGGGAGCTTTTAAATGTCAAGTCTTGATTTTATGTGGTATTTATTCTCTGATTTTTGAAGTCTTTCATAAAAAAATTACTCAAACAATTCTTTATGAGCTCCTGTTTGGGCATCCATTGTCAGCATGAGCATTGTGTACCGTTTGACCTATTGTCTTCTTTTTTGGATTTGTATTCAATCTTAAATTTTGATTTCCATTCTTTTGAGCCCTATCTTCTTTGGCTAAACTTTCCTATCATCTTGCTACACTGCTGTCTTCAACATTTTTTCGGCCACAAGTTTCACATCACTTTGACACTTTGTAGATTTTTAAATAATTTTCTTTCTTTCTTTCTTTTTGGTTGCTTACATTTCCTAGGGAATTTTTAGCAATGTACTTGCATCAGGAGATCTTTGTCATTTAACTGAGATTGGGTTTTTGCTCACTCTGCGTCCATTAATGACACACACTCAAAATCTGTTGGGAGATGAAAATTGTAGAGCGTGCAAAGTTTAATTGCAGAATACCTATAAAAGTCAAGGTTTTTATTTATTTGTTCACTGACAAATTGTGCTTCAATAAGCTCAGAAAGTCAGAATATTATGTCTGCATTGATATGACAAATTAATAATTTTAGCTTGCATTTCTGCATTGTTATGTAGAGTGATTTTCTGAACTTTGAGAAAGCCAAATTATTTTAACTAGTTATTTTCTAAGAAATATTCTTTTGGTCAGGTTGAAATACATATGTATAAAATATTGTATAAAAGGTGCAGTCTGGATAATTATTCAAATCCCGAGTAGTCACCTCTATTTTTTCCACTGTAGGGTTTCACTTGATTATTAAGGGTAACATGTTGGTGTAGTTTAGAGTGTGGTTGGTGTTCAATGAAAGGATAAGAAAATGGTGGTAAAATTTTGATTATAACCTTGGAATTGGATTGAGTGATGAAAATGTTGAGGAATAGATAAGAGATAAAATTGAAGGTTGGAAGCAGGCAATTCGCTTTTCCTTGACCAAAGGGTGAGTAAAATGATTGAGTCGTCCCTCTAAAGGAAGGCTTTTGATCTTCGTAGATGCGATAGTTATTTATGGGTTGTGTCATTTCCTATAGCTTGGCTGATGAGGATGGATTTTTATTTTTTTAGTTTTTAGAATATGGTCTCTACACCATTCTATTCCTTTGTATTGGGTAATTATATATTCATTTCCTTCAGTGAAGCTAAATACTACTTCCTCTTGTTCCATAAATATTGCAACAACTACCATTTTAGGAAGTTTCACAAATATTGCAACATTTCCTTATTTGCATATGTTGTCTCTTTCTCTCCCCTCATCACATGGACCCCCCCCCCCCCCTTTTTTTTTCTCTATCTCTCTCCTCTTCCTAAAACCCGTGTCCTCTCCCCATGTCCCAATACTAAGGGAACGGAGGAAGTATGTTTTTTTTTTTTTAATAATTTTTATTCTTAATTTGGGTTTTATCAAGGACTGTGAAGATTGGAGAACAAAGTGCAAACTGCAGAGCAGGTGTGACTCTGGGAAAAAGACAAATAGTTATTAAATGGAATTGGTTTCTTATCTTTTAGTTGGAGATTTATTACTTTTATGAAATATACTAGGACTATGTATTTTGTTGTATGAAAGCTTGGAGAGTTAAATATATGAGGTGTTGTGAAATTGTGACAGTAAGCAGGTTCTTTTTTTTTTTTTTTTTTTTTTCATTTGCTTATTTGTAATTTTTTTAATTTTGTTTACTAAAATTAAGCTGGAAACTTCTTTTTGTTATACAGAGCCTGAAGATATAAACTTACTATTTGATTGTATGATGATATAGGGGACATGATAGGATTGGACACTTATAGTGCGTGATTATAAAGTTATGGAGTTGTTTTGTGAGCTGGGAAATATCAGAAAATATCATGTATAAAATATCCAAGTCAAAGATTGGGTGGTATCTGGCTTTGCAAGTGATACAGAGCCTGAAGATATAAACTTACTATTTGATTGTATGATGATATAGGGGACATGATAGGATTGGACACTTATAGTGCGTGATTATAAAGTTATGGAGTTGTTTTGTGAGCTGGGAAATATCAGAAAATATCATGTATAAAATATCCAAGTCAAAGATTGGGTGGTATCTGGCTTTGCAAGTGAGCAATTACAGTGAGTGTATCTGCAGTGAAATACTGGTATAGGAGAAACCAAGAAACTGCTATAGGATTGAATGCACTAAAACTGAGATCGCTGCTACATGGCTCATACTTTTGATTAGACAAGACAAAGTGGGATTCTCCCTGTTTTTAAAAGGAATGTTATCTTCTGTTGTTGCTTCCTGCATAATATGAGTAAATCCCAAAAGTTCTTTGGTGGGAACTCGATACAAACCTAAAATCTTACTTTGCTTCTTCCCTCATCTGATTTGCATGTGTGTATTCAGGAACAGTGGACATTCCACAAAGTAGTTGACTCCTTTTGTTGTACCAGCTTAGGATATAGAAAATTAGAAGTGGTGCATATACAAATGGCGTATGGTGATTAGGATGGAACATGTAATATATTTAGTTGCTTAAATGAAATTTAGATGTGAGGTGTAAGTGCTTTCAGTTTTGATTAAGGTTTCACTTAATGAAACCTGTTTATATATAGTTAGGATACTATTTTATTTTTCAGTCTGTTAATTTCTGGTAGGAGGCCTTATTTTTGTCAATACAGAAATCTCTTTCATTTCAGTTTGAATTTTCCATTTCACATTATAGGTTTTATAATCCCATTGTGGCATTTTACTTTTTATGAGGCCAGTGCTTAAGTTGATTTATTCTTTCTGGCTGAATTTTTTCCTACCATAGATAATGTCCACTGAATCCGTCTTTTTCGGCGATGCTGACAAGGAAAGGCTGAAAAGCAGAGTGGTTTACCTTGCAGTCGTCTTTAGAGTGTGGTAAGATCATGTCCAAATCAAAGGTTTTTATGGGAAAATTTCTGCTTGTTTTATTTTACACATTGTTTTCTGCTGTTTTATGACTTTTATAGTTTTATCTAAGATTTATAGCTAATCTTCGTTTACCCTGTAATTTTGTTGGAATGTCTGAATTTTAGGTAGCTTTACTTAAGATTTTCAGATACTGCTCTAAAAATTCGAGTTCAGTATTTTCGGCATCTGACTCATAATTTCATCAAATATGATTGTTATTGGGTGGGACACTAAAAAAAGTGGTCATACGAAGGGCTCTTAATTAGTGTGGGGGTCTATTTTTAACATGTTTACTATGGAATCTTAGTTGTAATGTCTCGAGAATACCCCATTTGTTCTTTTTTTTTTTCCTAAATTTTAATTTTCCCACTTTTTGTCTAGGTGTGTTTGTTATTGATATTCCTACTTTGCTATATTCGTTTAAAATTCTCTCTCATAAATTTTTTTTATTAACCCTTGTGCCCCATCACATCGGTCCACTTACTGGTTTATAAAATTTAGGTCTTTAAACAACCTTCTCTTTCTTAATTAAAAATTCAAAAAAGTGACCCACTTTTTTTCTTGGTTTATGTTGCCACAATAAATAGGAAGATAAATAATACGAACAAAGGAAGTTTTGGATTGGCTGTATAGAAGTTAAGTGTTTTCTCTTGTACTGAACTCAACTAAAGAACCATAGTTTAGTGAAGATTTAGTGCAGTTGATATGGCTGGCTCATCTTTTTCTTGATTTGTGGAGATTTGAGGTGTTCATTTGTGTTATGTAACTTCAGAGTTCAATCTCAGTTAAGGTCTGTCTTTCTTTTGCAAGAGCATGAGCCCTTTTTGGTCGATTAAATATTCCCACTGTAGATACTTCATTTTTCTTCCAAAGTTTCGCATTAGGTTTGTACTGTACCCAGCTGAAGCAGGCTCTGTAGATTCTTGAGGCCCCTGATAGGTACATGTTTTGATATTTCTGGTGTTTTTAGGCAGTTTGAGTTGTAGTGTAAGCATTCTGTGTTTTTTATGCTTAGGGAAAGCTAAAAAATAACAAGTGTTTGACAGCAAAAACACGTGAAGATATCCTGACATAGCATGTTGTGAGATCAGGTTATTTGTTTCCGAAGGACTTGGGAAAAGAAGTAAAGAGAGTTTATGACTAGTAAAATCAATTGATGATATGCCACTTATAGTCGGCTTTAATTTGGGTTTATGCCAGTTATGAAATTGATGGAGAACAACAGACATCTGGAAATTCTTCACATGTATGAAAATTACTTATGGATGCGTCAAAAGCTGCTTTGAGATTATAGCCTGAATAGAATAGGTTTTTGAACTTGCACAGAAACTGCACAATGAAGGTTTTGGCATTATTGAGTTGGTTGTGTATATTTTATGTTTTTTATCTGCACTTTTTGGAGTAAAGGATAGATGTAGGGGATATTTTCTTGGTCAATTGCATCAAGGCTCATCAGTTATATGTCCTGAAATAATTGTTTTCTTGGCTTTTTTTAATTTATTTTTTTAATTTAATTATTGAATCTACAATTTTACTGCCAAAGCTGCAAGTAGTTCACAATAGAGACTGTTTCTGCTGACCTTCAAATGGTTACGATTGTGTTAGCTTTTGTTATTCCTGTTGCTGTGCTGAAGCTCTATTTGTAAAGTGCTTGAGGTGCTCCAATTTCTAGAAGCTAGGATGCCTTTTGTGTATAGGAGTTCATAGCTTTTCATTTCGGCAAAATACTACTGAGGATTATTATATCTGTTAGTTTTGAATTTTTGGTGGTGGGTGGTGAGATATGGAGTACATATAATTGAACAATATGTCAAATGCTCTCTCTATATGTCTTCTCAAAGTGGATTTATATTGGGTATTTTTTTTTTTTTTTCTTTTAAACTCTATAAATTATCTAAATATTTATTGACTGGACCATCTACATTTGTTTGGAAATCCCTAGTAAAGCTTGTATCAATTCTGATTTGTGTAGTTATCTTTATTCCTAGAAATGTTCCCGTATTGAATGTTACCAATATCTAGAATACCCAGGTCTTCAGAGGTTAGCCCGTGCGTATATATATGGATAACAAATGGATGAGAGCTCTCTTGACCATGTGTTCTTGTTTAATCTTCTCTCTGCTCCTCAATCAACACATTAGACTTTGTTCTTATGATAGAAAGTAGAATTTTATTTATAAGATCTTATTTTAAAAACTTATAAGGAATTAGCTTCAGTTATTTTTGTTGTGAAGACTGCCTTTGTTTTAATGTAGGTATATAAGTTGGGTTTTTTCCTGAATTGTTTTCCCAAAACTTGTATTTTTTGATGAAATAACAAAGGCCAAGAACAGTGTATGCTGTTTACTGTATAGTGAGTAAAATAGAGTATGGGTATAGAGAAAGTATTGATGGGATGGAAGAGGAAAGGAAGAAATATGTTAATTATAAAGTTTTTTTTAGAATTGTGAATTTTATTTAGTACTACGAGCAAAAATGTGAATATATATGTATAGGAATGCAGAGAATTTTTAGTAGTTGATTAATTCATGTAAATGCAATGTTTTCCCTTGCTATAGTGCTTTCATGTATGCAAAGGTCAAACCCATCCTTGAGAGAAGAGTCCCTTAAGTCCCCTTGTGTATCTCCAGTAAAAAAGTACTGGAGGTGAATAGGTGATACTGACCATAGACCAAACATGCGAGGCTTATCACACATTCAATGTTGTCTGAATGAATCAGTGAAATTTGTTACTTGGTTATGATCTCCAAATTTAATGTCTTACTCTATGGAATGGACTTTTGGGTTAATATATGAACTTAGCTCCTAGCTGGTACTGTAAGTTTTAGATATTAGTTCATCCTTTAAATGGAGTTTAGGTCAATTTAGGGTTTAGTTGCCAATTTCTTATTTAAATAATCACAAGGAAAACTAAAATGTAAGCCTACAAGCTGATGTGGTCAGTAGACATATAAATGAAAGAGAAAACAGGAGGGAATATAGGATTATGACATTTGTACTTTTCCGTGTGGAATTCTTATGAAAGTTAAAGATTTTTGTACAGTGAACTTGGCAATAAATTGATGCAATAAGTATGCTTGAGAGAAAGTACTAGTCTCCATAAGCTTATAGTATAACTTGTTTTGTATAAATGGTGTTTAGAAATTTTTAATGTTACCTTCCAGCTCCTTGTCTCCCCAGTGTTGCTATATCAAAGGCTGATTGTAATTTTTCAAACACTAGGCTAGACAATCTGGTGCAGGATGGTGTTTCGTTCTGTTAAAGGTTTGTGAATCTCTTGTCTGGTTTGAAGTACCTAAGGATGCAGATGCAGCTTTGCCATCCCCTTTTGTCCCTAGGTGCGTTAAGAGAATCCTATGAGGCATCACCTTGGGGTGTCATGTATTGTATCCTCGTTACCTGTCGAAACACTGAAGGTATGTGTGCTTCAAATGGTTTTTGTTTTAAATTGCCAAAAACTGTGTATGACAGATTTAATTTTTCTGAAGACAAGTTATGCTGTTATTCGCTGGTTGTTCTCTAGGTCTACTACCGTATGTGACCATGGAAGAGTTCCTTTTGATTGAACAGCCTATTTCATTTAGGGTGTTTGGTTCACGGCTATTGATTGATATAATTGCATATTGCTAAGCTATAAATTATTTTATTTTAGTGTCTGTCCTTACTAGTTTGATTACCGAAGACTTCTTGTGTGAAAATTTATCAGAAGTTAGAATTGCCTTTGAACTTATATGCTACTGTTTGATGTTTATGGACCTCTGTTCTGATGCTCAACTAGAAATAATTAAATAAGCTGAAACTTTCTTTCGACTGTTTCTCCTTGACATTGCTTGTCCTGAAATTCATTTTGTACTATGGTGATTCTTGGCTTCTTGCTTTCGAAAGCATTCTTTCCTTATATGGGGTAGAATTCCATAAATATCTCCCTGATTCTTCCTAGATTTCTCATGGCCTTTTGAACGATTGCTTAGTGAGTGAACTACAAGCGCTCATAGAGACATTCTCTGAGTCTGAATTTGCTTACTCCTAAGAGTCTAGTTCAAGACTTGACTTCTCACTGTAGAAAGTGGATTTTATATGGTATACAAGCATTTGGACCCCTGATGTTCCTGAACTCTTTCCCAACATAACGTGTGGATTGTTAGGCTAACAGAAATTTCTTTATGTGTTCATTTCTATAGAAAGTAATACTTGTATGTTTTTGTAGAATTGTAGGCAATACTTCCGTATCCAGTTGAGAGTGTGGTTAGCACTACTCATTAGCCATTGAACACAAACTACTTTGTTGGGGAGGTTTTTTTTCCCCTTCTTTTGTTCTTGTTGGGATAAAATACCTGTTAAGTAGACATAATTACTGGGTAGGGTCACAATATTCATGTAGGTGTGCAGTGCTGTTCTGCTGCTAAGGTGGTGGTGTTATAGCAAGGTTGTTCTAGTGGTCAAATTATTGTTTTATTGAAGCATAATAATAAGTTTTTGTTTTGTTTTATTTTTTTGGGTCGGGGGGAAGAGAGGATATACGAGCCTGATTTTTTGTAAAGACTCTGTTAACTCCCCTAGATTCATTAGATAGCTGAGCTTTTGCTTGTTGACAGTACTCACAATTTGTCCTCAGTGTTTGGTGATGCTAACCCTAACAGTTATTTTGCAGTATGATTATTTATGTATATTTTGCTAGGTGTAGACAACTGAAATCCTGCACTTTTTTGTGGAGAGGCCTCTTGATGTCCAGCACTTGTTATCTCATTCGTGCAAGTTGCAACTTATTTTTTCATCTAATTATATTTACCTGTGTGTATTCAGTTTGTATATATTAAACAGTATGGTAATGGATGCAGAAATTTGATTTAAGTACTGATTTTGGCTGATTGGTGTGTTAGCAGTTCAGTACACTGCAGATCAGGTAACACTGTGTTGGTTTTTGCATGTATTGTTGTTACTTTTAGAATTTCTAAAACTGCTAATGATTGTATCATAGTTGGAAAAAAAAAAAAAAAAAAAACTAGTGATTAATCGCGTCATGGCTTATACAACTGTTTGTTAAGTGATGATAAATTTAATACCCTGAGTGTGATTGTTAGTGTCATCGTATGTTCGAGTGCAATTGTGATTTGGACATAGTTTTAGTAATTTTGTTGCTAAAAAGCATTAGGTGTTACATGAAGCATATGTTTGTAAGTGATGTGGCAACAGTTCTAGAGAATATATTCTTAAAATCCATTTTTGGATTAATGTTGGATTAATGTCACATTATCTCAAGAGCAAATGTCTTTAGGTCCACCTACCTTATAATTTGTTGAAGGGGACTTATTAGGTGTACCAGTCACCAGTGAGTACATGCTTTTAATTTAATGCAAGCAACGATCCTAAAGAGAAAGAATGGAAGTTCATTTATCTTATTTAAATGCAAATGGATCAACTGTTGTTAATAAGGTGCATTTGAGAGCACATGCTCTCATATAATGCGGCAATAATTCGATAGAAGTATTTTTTTTTTTTTTCGGAATAAAAATCTATTTTCGAATTGTTGTCGCATTATTTGAGAGTATATGCTTTTAGGTACACTCGATTTATTGTGGTTTGTGGGTATTAGCCTACACTTATACATTTGACCGTGGCCTTGTGGGTATTTTATTAGGCTTATCCAATTGCATGTGCTTTCTTGCGATATACACTCTTTATTTGTTGTCATATTATTTGACTATTTTTGATTAATTAATTTTTGTTTTGTTAATAAGTCTTTATTTAATTGTGAGGTTTTTAGTACAGTACACGAGAGCATTATCGATTTTTTTAAAAAAACAAAACAAAAATGAAAGAATTGTGATGAGAACAGGTTTTGGGTTGTTTTCACTACTCGGATTTATTTGAGAGCATATTCTAAATTATAAAATAAAATAAGAATTGATAGATGTCACAAAGTTTGACAGCACATGGGAATGGGTTATTCAAAGATATTTGACAACTAATTTACCAGTGAACACCATAAAGAGGAAAGGAAAGGTGATGGATCCCATCTTAGTGTAACTACCAAGTCTTCACTAAAGCCTGTTGTTTTCAAGTAGCCTTGTTCCTACATACGAGACCACATTTACGTTAAATTAAATGTTTGTAGGATAGGGACATTTTGGAATAATATTAGATCATTCGAATAATGTATAAGGGTATACTTGATCATTAAATCTTCTCATAAAAGTCATGTAAAAAAAAAAAAAAAAAAAAAAAATCTTCTCAGATAGTATGTTACTTCATTAGTTATTACAGAGTACATCGGTGCGGGTAAGATTCATTAGGGAAAAAAAAAAAAAACTTGTATGAACATGGTACAATGTCATAGTAGATGTTATTACAGAGTAGTTTTTGAACTGAAAAAATTGATTTAAATATGTTTTTTACATTAAATCATGAGCATTCAGTAAGCACCTACTAATTTAGTGAAATTCGAAACCAAAATATGTAATCGTTGTAATTATTTTGAAATAGAAGTAGTATAGACGATAATTTTGTACGTAATGGAGTAAGGATTTGTTCTGATTTATTGAGTTGAACTGAACTGTTGAAGGACTGAACTAATTGGAGCTAAACTGAATTTAATAGAGTTGAAATGAATTGTTTATGAGAGAATAAAATTAGAAGCTACAACCCATAAAAGATCCTTGAACCCATGATTCCTCCAAAAAAAAAAAAGACTTTCGAGGCATTTAAATAATATGAAGTACAAAGTGTTGGTTTATACTCTTATTTAATGTTTTACTTATATTTGAAATGATATTGAATGGACAAATATTAAATAACCTATGGCTTGAAATCAAATCTAATGACTTAGCTACTCATGACTCATCCAACTTAAGTACTAAGGGCCTTTTCTATTTCCTTTATTTTGAGGTGTAATAAGTTTCATATTTAAAATGGTCGAATATAGTCTGGGTCCACTAGTTAAGAGAAATAAATTATTTCCTCTGTCCCCAATTATTTGACCCAAACTATAAATCTACTTTATTAAGGCTTTGAGCAAAAAATGGTGCACGTGGGTTGACACAAATATCAATGAGGAGAGAGATAGAGAGAGTGCAAGAGGGAAACATGCCAAAAATAGTATGGGACAATCTTTTGGGGACACCTTAAAAAGGAAAATAGAGCAAACAATTAGAGATAGAGGGAGTAAATATTGTAAAAAATTTCTAAATACTGAAATAAATCAATTATTTTAAAAACGGACTAAAAAAAAAGGGGAACAACTATTTAAAAACGGAGGGAGTAATAAGGTTTTTGGTTAAGTTTATATTAATGAAAATCATTTTGAAAAGTGAGTGCAAAAGGGTAAGTGATTATCATTTTTAAAAAATATAATGAAAATTATACTTTTAATAGTAAAAGATTAGAAGGTGCAATCTTTATCATTATATTATGTTTATTAGCTTGATAAGTAGGTATTTAAACATTCGTATTTCGATATGAGGTGTTTTTATAAATGTTAACACCATACCAATAAGGGGCCGTTTGGTTGGGGGTAATCAGGAAAGAGAATGGGAATCAACTGGCCCGATTCCCTTTGTTGATGTTTGTTTTGCCTCCCCGCCTCTCCCCCTCCCCGTAAAACTCTCTTCTCCTCACGCAAAAACATCCCAAACCCCTAGAATTCCCTCCCTCTCCCCGAAAAACCACCGTCCGACCCTCCCCCACCCTCGAAACCCTAGCTGCTAGGGTTTCGAGGGTGGGGGAGGTTTAGGACGGTGGTTTTTCGGGGAGAGGGAGGGATTTCTAGGGGTTTGGGATGTTAGTAGGGCTTTTTCTGGGTTGATTTTTGGGGAAGAGATCCTTGCGCGTGACCGAAGAAGGGTGGCGAAGGTGCTGCGGAGGGCGGCGAAGGGGAGGCGGAGGGCGGCGAAGGTGCTGCGGAGGGCGGCGAAGGTGAGGCGACCGACGGCTGGTGGTTTGGTGGACAGAGGGTGGCTAGAAAAGGTGGATAGTGAATGAATTAGGTGGTTGTGTGGTGGTTGTGGGGTGGTTGTGTGGTGGTGGGATGATGGGATTGTTTCCCTTGGTTTTGAAAACAAACAACATAGAGAATATTGAGTATTTTCATTCCATTCTCTTCCATTCCCTTTGTTCATTCCATTCCGTTTACCGCGGGTGAACCAAACAGCCCCTAAGTGTAGCCCACACTCTAGCTATTTGAGATATTTCCATTCCCTTTTCTTTCCTTGAAACCTTCTAACCAAACACTCCAAAAGTATTTTTTTTTTTATACACATAACACTCCAAATTTTTTAAAAAATATGCGGAATAAAATAAAATAAATCCACTTGCTTTAAAAACTCTAATTTAAGGAAGCTAGACAGTGTGATAGAAACGCCGTCGCATCATACCTTGCATGCAAATAACCAGCTGTCTTCACTCTTCACCAAAAGCATTCAAATTCAAAAACCAAAAATATCTAATTTTATTTATTTATTAATCAATTTATTTATTTTACTAGAAAACCCAAATAAATCCTAGCCGTTGCTTTTAATCCGTTACCCAAAATTTCCTCAATTTTGATGCACCCTTCAATTCAAATTCAAAACCCTAATTTTACTCCCAGTAAAAAAGTAGCCGTTTTCCCTCTTTCCTTCTCTCTCTCTATAAAACTCTCTTCCTCCATTTTTGAATCCACCCCTTTTCCATTTTCTCTCTCCTCAAAATCCCCCAAAAATTGATTTTCTCTCTCCTCTTTAACAGAGAAAATTTCAATTTAATCGACCGAAAATGCGTGAAATCCTTCATATTCAAGGGGGTCAATGTGGTAACCAAATCGGTTCTAAGTTCTGGGAAGTTGTTTGCGCTGAACATGGCGTCGACACCACCGGAAAATACCATGGTGACAGTGACCTTCAACTGGAGCGTATCAATGTCTACTACAACGAAGCGGGTTGTGGGAGGTTCGTTCCTCGGGCCGTTCTTATGGATCTTGAGCCCGGTACCATGGATAGCATCAGATCCGGCCCGTATGGTCAGATTTTCCGGCCCGATAACTTTGTGTTTGGTCAGTCTGGTGCTGGGAATAACTGGGCTAAGGGTCATTACACTGAAGGTGCTGAGTTGATTGATTCTGTTCTTGATGTTGTTCGCAAAGAAGCTGAGAATTGTGACTGCTTACAAGGTATTCGACGAAATGCCTCACTGAAAAAAATCAATTTCTTTCATTTTTTTTAAGTAAATTATTATATGTGTTGTTGTTTTTGGTGTTGGATCTGAGTGTGGGATGTGAAATGAAATTGAATTGCAGGGTTTCAAGTTTGTCATTCATTGGGAGGAGGTACTGGATCTGGGATGGGAACTTTGTTGATTTCGAAGATTAGGGAGGAATACCCAGATCGAATGATGATGACTTTCTCAGTTTTTCCATCACCAAAGGTGTCTGACACTGTGGTTGAGCCTTACAATGCTACTTTGTCTGTTCATCAGCTTGTTGAGAATGCAGATGAGTGTATGGTTCTTGATAATGAAGCTTTGTATGATATCTGCTTCAGGACTTTGAAGCTCACTACTCCTAGCTGTATGTTTTTGCTACCCTCTCTTGCTTTATTTACCGTATTCGATTTATATACTATGGTGTTTGAATGTTACAATTGCATAAATCTGTGTATGTTTGGATGTTCAGTGTGATTTTTGGGATCCTTATTTTTGAGCTCTTTAATTTCATGTGAATTTGAAAATTTGAAAGCTATATTTGAGTATGATAGCAAAAAATTAACAAAATTTTATTGCTTAAGCTTGCTGTGTAGATTCTCTGAAGCTGGTGTTCTGTTCAAATTGGTTTTTGTGGAGTAGTATAGTTTTGTGATTTGAAAACAATTAAGATCTGGGTTTTGGTTTAATTTTGAGTTTTAATCTGGGGTTTTGGTATTTAATGGCAAGAAGTTTATCTGGCAATTATACTGAGTTCTGATCTGGGGTTGTTTGAATTGTGCAGTTGGTGACTTGAATCATTTGATATCAGCAACCATGTCTGGAGTAACATGCTGTCTGAGGTTCCCTGGTCAATTGAACTCTGACCTCAGGAAACTTGCAGTCAATCTAATTCCATTCCCCAGGCTTCATTTCTTCATGGTTGGTTTTGCTCCCCTCACATCTCGTGGATCGCAGCAGTACCGCTCCTTGACAGTCCCTGAGCTAACCCAGCAAATGTGGGATTCTAAGAACATGATGTGTGCAGCAGACCCACGTCACGGTCGTTACTTGACAGCCTCTGCAATGTTCAGAGGAAAGATGAGCACAAAGGAAGTTGATGAGCAGATGCTTAACGTGCAAAACAAGAACTCTTCCTACTTTGTTGAGTGGATTCCCAGCAACGTCAAGTCCACTGTCTGTGACATCCCACCCACCGGTTTGAAGATGGCATCGACATTTATTGGTAACTCGACATCAATCCAGGAGATGTTCAGGAGGGTGAGTGAGCAGTTCACTGCTATGTTTAGGAGGAAGGCTTTCTTGCATTGGTACACCGGAGAAGGGATGGACGAAATGGAGTTCACTGAAGCCGAGAGCAACATGAATGATTTGGTTGCAGAGTATCAGCAGTATCAGGATGCAACAGCTGAGGAGGATGAATATGAAGATGAGGAAGAAGAGGAACAGTATGAATGACAACAAGTTTGTGCCAGTAGTTTTTTAAAGTAACTATGAAGAAATGTTTAAAAAGATATTTTGTCAAAGTTGGTTGTAACCTCAACTTCCAGTTGTAGGAAAACTGACTTAAATTCACCAATTAAGCTGTATTTTGTGACATTGTAGGAATTTGCAAGAATGTTGATCAAGTTCTGAGTTTTTGTTGCCAATGGCTTCTTTTTATTTTGTGATAGTGCAAATTATTTTAATTTTCATTGCTTGATTTCTTTTGTAATTGTATTTAAGCTTAACAAGCCCATTAGCCCTATTTTCCTTGACTTATATTGTATTGACAAATCTCAGATCTGTACTCATTCCTTGTGCAATCTCTCTTTGCCATTTTCATCTAAAACTCGAGATGATTATAATTCGTACACGAGAGTTTTAGTTATAACTGCAAAAAGAGAATGTAGTATACATGAATAGCCATTAGAAATTAAAGCTCTTAACAACAAGGGTTTGTTTGACTCATTCCAATTGAACATGTAAATCTTGTCATACAACCTTAATTCATATTGAAAATTAAAATAATTTGCACTCCAATCAATTAGGTTTTAATTTTTGACAGGGAATTGTTAGGGCTGATCAATCAATTGGATTTTATAATACTCCTGATATTTGTTTGATTTATCCCAACATTGGGTTTTTAAGGAAAATTTGACCGTTCTTACCACTAAAATCTACTACTTTTGACTTTTGCTCAAAATCTAAATTTTTATACTCCCTCCGTATTTTTTTTTAAATGTTACAGTTTGACCGGTACATATTTTTAGGCAATTTAATTGAGTTAAATAAAATAAAATTTTAGTGGGGTAGTTGGAGTATTAAAAAATTGTAAAACAACGATATTGGGATTGATAGTTTATTGAAAAGGAATGAATGTGAGAGGAAAAATATAATAATAAAAATAGTAGTGGGATTGGGTGGGACCATGAGATGAGAGAGATATTATATTTTAATGTAACTTTTTGCCAAAAAAAGGAAGTGTAACACTTAAAAAACACGGTCGGGAATGGAAATTGTAACACTTAATAAAACACGGAGGAAGTATTATTTTACCACCAACTAAAAGCGAAAATTAAATGCTAATATCCATGCTTTTTGAGAAATTTTAGGGTATACATCTCGGGGTCATATAATTCAGTTTGGAACCATATATGTTCATTATATGTTGTCATAAATGTTCGTGGTACGCTTGGTTTTATGAAATCGGTGCAAGTATTAAACCAGTAAATTGGTCGTTTAAAATTGGATGGTTCCACCCACCCCCTGAGGGTATTAGGGACCATGGTAAATATTTCGGCGATTATTATTTCCGGACGAAAAAAGTGAAAAAATTCAAAAATTAAAAGCTAAGATCCACGCTTTTTCAGAAATTTGAAGGTTTCGAGGTCCAGTATCGAAAAGCCTTGAAATTTTAGGGGATAAATCTTGGGTCATATAGTGACTTTTGGAACCATATATGATCATTATATGTTGTCATAAATGTTCTTGGTAGGCTTGATTTAATGAAATCGGCGCAAGTTGTAAACAAGTAAATTGACCGTTTAAAGACGGAATGGATGAATCCACCCACCCAATTTGACTCCCACAGGGTATTAGGGACCATGGTAAACATTTAGGCAATTTTTATTTGCAGGTGAAAAAAAATCAAAAAATTCCAAAATTAAAGGCTTAACATCCACGCTTTTTGAGAAATTTTGGAGGTTTCACGACCCGGTGTCTAAAAGCCTTGAAATTTTAGGAGATACATTTCGGTACCATATAATGTCGTTTGGAAGCATATATGATCATTATATGTTGTCATAAATGTTCGTGGTAGGCTTGATTTAATGAAATCGATGCAATTTGTAAACCAGTAAATTGGCCGTTTAAAGATGAATTGGATGGTTCCACCCATCCAATTGGACTCCCAGGGGGTATTAGAGACAATGGTAAACATTTCGCCAATTTTTTTTTATTTTCGGGCGAAAAATAGTAAAAAATTTCCAAAATTGAAGGCTAATATCCACTTTTTTTTAGAAATTTCGAAGGTTTTGGAGCTCGGTGTCGAAAGCAATGAGATGTTAGGGTATACATCTCGGATCATATAATGCCTTTTGGAACCATATATGATCATTATATGTTGAAATAAATGTTCGTACCGTGCTAGGTTTGAATTAATGAAATCGGTGCATGTTGTAAACCGGTAATTTGTCTGCTTAAAAGAAAATTGGATGGTTCCACCCAGTCAATTTGATTCCCAGAGGGGATTAGGGACCATGGTAAACATTTCGATTATTTTTATTTCCGAGCTAAATATGTAATCCCCCGTATTTTTAAATATATTATAAATGAAATATAATTATATTTTATTTATAATATTTATTTGTATTTTTCCGGAATTTAATTTCAAAAGTTTTAAATTATTTTGGGTGGAAAATTATTTTTATTACAATATGATTTTTATGGACCATCATTCTATAATTTATGTCCAACAAACAAACCTAACCAACTTTACTTACTTAATTGGCCCATTAATTTTTGAGGCCCAATTTTACTACTTACCTTACACCACTCTCTCTCCTGTAAATACCCCATACATCCCCAAAATTTTTCACACACAAAAAAGGTTAGTATTATTTTTCCTTTCTCTTTTATTTTTCTTTATTTTCCTTTCTTTTTCTGTTTTTTTTTTCTTTTCTTTCTTTTTTTTTCCTTTTCTCCTTTCCTACGTGAGTTACTACTCACTGTTGTTGCTCAGTCCGCGGCCCTACCTGCCGGAAACCGGCGCCGACCACCGGCGGTTTTCCCAGCCACCGCCGACCACTTGCCGTGGCCATCCTTCCCCTTATTCCTCCTTTGTTTTTACTACTTGTTTAATTATAAATGTATTAGTTTTGGGTTTTGATTTTTGTAATATAAAGATTATATTTTTAGTATCAAAATCATGTCTTTGATGTTTTAAACTAATAATTTCAGATTATAATTGTGTTATAAATTTTTAGATTTTATAATTTTAAAACCTAGGGTTTCAATTTATTTAAATTGGGATTTTAGGGTTCTTATGATCAATTAATTTGGGGCTTTTGTTCCTATTGTATTTCTATTGATTAATTAAGCATAAAAACATGTTTTTAATGAATTTTTAAGGACTTTTAATCAAATTTATATTGCTGAAAATTTGGTTATGTATTAATTTATTGTTGTTGCTTGTTTTCTAGGAAGTGATTATTTCTTAAGAGACTTTTAAGTGATTAAAAGTGGCACAAAGGATTGTTTATACGAGGTACGTACATGTCTACTTCGTTGTATGTAGTATCATGTTTAGGTACCAAAGAAAAGAATTTAGTTTCATGATTAGAGAACACTTGGATGAAAATTGTTTGGTTATACGTTTAATTAATTCATGTGCTTATGTTTATGAGACATGTTTTGGTGAATTGATTATGTTTGTATGGAATTATGGATGCAAACATGTTGAATTATATTGGATTAATTGTTTGTATGGAATGTTGATGCAAGCATAATTTTATTGGATTGGTTTGTTAAGCTCATTTGGATTATTAAAGGATTGGAATTGAATGGTTTAAGTGGAATGAATTTATTAATTATTCCACAAGGTTGTTATTTATTTTATTTATTAATCAAGCATGACTTGTTAGTATGTTGAGTAAAAGTGGATTAAGCCGAAATGGCTAGGTGGGTTGACTATGTTCAACAATTTGGATAATTTGGAATTTTAATGAAATTAAAGGTCAATTTTTGATGTGATCACCATTGTCCTAAATAAGATTAAATGTAAATTGATGTATGATTTTTATGTATGGTCTATTTGACTGAGTCGGCTATTAATTAAAATTGTAATCACGTAAAGTGAAACATGGATGAGCAATAAAACTCTAGAAAGCGTGCACTTCTAGAGTATTGACAATTATGGGTTGGGGTACACGGTGGTAGCCTGTGGATTTCCGAGGCTTGTTTGATCAACATGTCCTCTTTTCTTTTGGTATTTACATTTTATTTTATAATGAAAGTTAGATGGGATGCTAGACTAACTTTGTGAGAATGGAGTCGGGCCCATTCTTGCATCGCGCTAAAATTTTATTTTAAATGGTCATTTGGGACCAAAATGATTTGGTGGATTGGACAACCTCGTTTATTGATTACTCCAAATTAAATTAATTAAATTAAATATAAAGAGTCAAGTGTTTGGAATTTATTAGCAAGTATGTTGAGTCGATTGAATTGTTTAATTAAACGTGGAGCCTTGATTAATGAATTCGTGTTGTATGTTTATTTACTTTAATTAGTTGAGCATGCTAGGCTTGGTACGTTGTAGCTTGTATGTACTCAGATTTGCTGATTGCGTGCTTTTGTGTGTTTTCTTTTGGTCATGGCTTTCGCCTTTCAATGACCCTGTGATGATCCAATTATTACACTTGTATTATTGGGGAGCAGTATTGCACAAGATTAGCTTGATGATGTGAAGTTCGGGGATTTGACATACGCATTGTCAAGGGATTGGTGTGATTGAGAGTATTCGTTCTTTGTATTGAACTTATTTATGTTTTACTATTTTAATTATGTTTTGGGATTTTGAATATTGGTTTGGTTTTAATAAGGGTCTTTATGGTTCCAATTTGTAAGCTTTGACTTATTGGTTTTCTAAATTATATTATTTTAAGATTTAAGTTGGATTTCCGCTCCAATACTTTGATAAAGCCTTAACGTTTTAATACGTGCGGTAACATGCCAATGGTTCTCCTCTATTTTTATTTAAAGTAAGTGGTTTGGAAATGGGAGAATTATTGGGGTGTTACAAAATAAAAGTCAAAATATTCCAAAATTGAAGGCTAAGATGTATGCTTTTTGAGAAAATTTGGAAATTACGAGTCCTGGTGTCGAAAAGTCTTGAAAAATTAATTAATGGATTTATCTCGGGGTCATATGATTCCATTTGAAATCATATATAATAATTAAATGATGTCATAAATGTAATGTATCACTACGCAATTTTTGTCGCGCAAGTTGCGGATTGGTAAACTGATCGTTTTAAGACAAATTGGATATTTCCACCCACCTAATTGGACTCCCGGAGGGTATTAGGGACTATGGTAAACATCTCGGCAATTTTTATTTCCGGCCGAAAAAAAGTCAAAAAATCAAAATTGAAGGCTATTATCCACGTTTTTTGAGGAATTTTTGAGGTTAAGGGGCCCGGTGGCGAAAAGTGTTAAGACCTTAAGGGATACATCTTAGGGTCATATAATGCCGTTTTGAAACATATATGACCATTATATGATGTCTTAAATGTCCATGGTAAGCTTGAGTTCACAAAATCAGTGAGAGTTGCGAATTGGTAAATTGATCGTTTTAAGGCAAATTGGATGGTTCCACCCACTCAATTGGACTCCCGGAGGATATTACGGATCATAGTAAATATCTCGGCAATTTTTATTCCCGGGCGAAAAAAGGTCAAAAAATTCCAAAATTGAACGCTTTTATCCACGCTTTTTGAGGAATTTTTAAGGTTATTGGGGCCGGTGGCGAAAAGTATTGAGACCCTAGGGGATACATCTTAGGGTCATATAATGCCGTTTGGAACCATAATTAACCATTAAATAATGTCATAAATGTCCGAGGTAGGCTTGAGATCACAAAATCGATGCAAATTGCGAATTGGTAAATTGACCGTTTTAAGGCAAATTGGATGGTTCCACCCACCTAATTAGACTCCCGGAGGGTATTAGGGACCATGGTAAGCATCTCGGCAATTTTTATTTCCGGGCAAAAAAAGGTTAAAAAATTCCAAAATTATTATCCACACTTTTTGAGGAATTTTTGATGTTATGGGGCCCGTTGGCAAAAAGTGTTGACAATCTAGGGAATAAATCTTAGGGTCATATATTGTCGTTTGGAACCATATATGACCATTAAATGATGTCATAAATGTCCATTGTACGCTTGAATTCACAAAATCGGTGTAGGTTTCGAATTGGTAAATTGACCATTTCAAGGCAAATTGGATGATTCCACCCACCCAATTGAACTTCCCGGGGGTATTAGGGACCATGGTAAACATCTCGGCAATTTTTATTTTCGTAAGAAAAAAGTTGAAAAAATTCCAAAATTGAAGGCTATTATCCATGCTTTTTGAGGAATTTTTGAAGTTACGGCGCGGGGTTGCGAAAAGTATTGAGGCACTAAAGGATACATCTTAGGGTCATATAATGCCGTTTGGAACCATATATGACCACTAAATGATGTCATAAATGTCCGTGGTAGGCTTGAGTTCACAAAATCGGTTCAAGTTGCGAATTGATAAATTGATCGTTTTAAGGCAAATTGGATGGTTCCACCCACCTAATTTTACTCCCGGAGGGTGTTAGGGACCATGGTAAACATCTCGGCAATTTTTATTTTCGGGCAAAAAAAGGTCAAAAAATTCCAAAATTGAAGGCTATTATCCACGCTTTTTGAGAAATTTTTGAGGTTACGGGGCCCGTTGGCGAAAAGTGTTGACAATCTAGGGAATACATCTTAGGGTCATATAATGTCGTTTGGAACCATATATGACCATCAAATAATGTCATAAATGTCCATGGTAGGCTTGAGTTCACAAAATCGGTGTAGGTTTCGAATTGGTAAATTGACCGTTTTAAGGCAAATTGGATGATTTCACCCACCCAATTGGACTCAGGGACCATGGTAAACATCTTGGCAATTTTTATTTTCGAAAGAAAAAAGTCAAAAAAATTCCAAAATTAAAGGCTATTATCTACGCTTTTTGAGAAATTTTTGAGGTTACAGGCCCCGGTGGCGAAAAGAGTTGAGACCCTAGGGGATACATATTAGGGTCATATAATGCCGTTTGGAACCATATATGACCACTAAATGATGTTATAAATGTTCGTGGTAGGCTTGAGTTCACAAAATCGGTGCAAGTTGCGAATTGATAAATTGACCGTTTTAAGGCAAATTGGATGGTTCCACCCACCTAATATTACTCCGGGAGGGTATTAGGGACCATTGGTAAACATCTCGGAAATTTTTATTTTCGGGCAAAAAAAGGTCAAAAAAAATTCCAAAATTGAAGGCTATTATCCACGCTTTTGAGGAATTTTTGAGGTTATGGGGTCCGGCGTCGAAAAGTTTTGAAATTCCATGGGCACGGAGTGTTGAAACCCTAGACCTCTTGTGAGTGTCCTATATTGGAGAAAGAGTAGAGGTGGTTCCACTAGTTACTCGTACTATTGTCAATTGATTTTAGTATGAAAGCTCCAAAGCCTTGTTTGTTGACAAAATTCATCAATGTGGGACTATCACAAGTGGGCTACAATGGGGTTTCAACATATTCCCATAACAAATGAACCACATTATAATTTATTTTCATTAAAACAAACTACGATCAGGCAATTTTGTTTTATTAATTAATTGGGACTAATTATAATTGTTGTCAAGTAGAGAAGAGATTGAAGGAAGAAGGTTCGATATTTGTGATTTAGGTTTCTAAAAGGAAATTAATCTATCGTCGAATTAAAAATGGAGCCGGTTGTTCCATACGGTTGGCCGTTTCAGTGGAATCCTGAGGTTTACCGTCGTCGTTCCTCCATTACCAGCAGTTCGAGAATGAGGCAGCGATACTTTTCAATTTTGCATAATCATTCTATCTCCATCTTTACGTACGATGATCATTCTGAAGCTTTTTTGCCCATGTACAATCACACTTTCAACGTATGTAATTACATCTTTAATTTTAGGGAATTAGTTGGTTGAGTTTTGGTTAAAAACCCCTAATCTTGTTTCTTTGCATTTGTAGCTGATGAAGGATATTTGCGGTATGCGGTGGTCTCCCTCTGGATCGTCGTTGCTCTGTGTCAAAGGGAATCACTTGTTCGTCTTGCATACTCAACCTTCTTTCCAGGAATTTAAGTTTTCTGTGGATGGACAGGTTTTTTTTTGTTTTTCTTTCGATTCAATTTGAGTCGGGTGTATTTCAAAGTTGAGTCATGTTAAATTATTTTGTTCAAAATTTTTTTGCAGCTGTCTGCAGTTGAATTTTCGGCTAAGGAAAATTATTTAACTGTCATGTACTGGTTGTCACATACCCAACAAGTTAGTAGTAATGTTGCTTTCGAAATTCTATATATGTGTTTCCTTTTACATTAGGTGACATTGATCTGATATCGATAGCACGTGTTTGTTATGGAATCATAATAGGATATGAAGCTACAAGTTTGGGAGGCCAAGACTGGAAAGATCATAAAAAGATTTGGCAATGAATTTTCTCAGGAATTTTGTTCAGCTCAACCTCTAGATTACATTAAGTGAGTCAATTTCGATGCTAGTTTATTTTGTCGTATCAGTTATTTTTGTAATGATTGAATATTCCTGCCTCATGCTTGTGTAGATGGGAATACAATGATAACTATTTTGCCACCCTAGTAGGATCCAATCGTATGGTGACTATTTATGAAACCAAAACATTCTCTCGTGTTAAACATTTGATGTTCAAACAAGTACGCGAGTTTGGTTGGTCACCTTCAGCATCAGTACATCACTCTTTGGTGACTCCTATGTAAGATCATACGTAGAAGTACATATATACATACATCTTGTATGTTTTTAAGTGTTCGTTGTCCTTAAGCATATGTTAATTACATTGCAATTGCAGATGAAAATTGTTGATATATGCAGTGGTAAAAAATTGTATGGTTATTCTTGGGAACGGGTGGATGATCATAAGCTTTTGTGGCAAAGTGATGGAGACTATCTTGCCTGTATATGCACAGGGTTAAACTACAAGAAAATATTTCTTATAAGCCTAAAGTCCGGAAAGGCCGGGTTCATTTCTCCTCACCATGATTACATTGATCTTGCTTGGGAGGGTAATGGTAAACAATTTGCAGTTAGTCGCGGAGCTGATGATACAGGGAAAACCACAGTAACCTTTTATACTATGAACGAGGATAAAAAATATTTGAGGCAGAGGATGAAAATGGTAAGTAATATGATTGCACATTTTCTCTATTGGTCTCCAAATGGTAACTATATGGTGATGCAAGGACCATTAAATGGTTCTGGAGAGTTGTATTTTTATGATGTGATTAAACATCAACAATTGGCCTTTGTACACTTCATTGCTTGGGATCTTCAATGGGATGCTAGTGGCAGGTGGGTTCTTTTTCTTTAGCTGATTCCTGTCTTTAATCTTTGACAATACCTTTGTGTGTAATTTGTTTTTTCTCCTTCACTGCAGGTTTTTCTTGACGCGGGCAACTCGTAAGAATTGCGATGAAGTTGTTCAGATTTGGTCTTCACACGGGGAGAAACTTATTGATGTTGGTCCGTTTGATTATCATGTGGTAATGAATTAATATCCATAGATAGATTTTGATTTTAAAACATGACCTTGCTTAGAAATATGAAGTACTTCATTTGTTTAATTGTAGTGCTGGAGCAATAAAGTGTCAATTGTTGCCGAGAGTGCTAAATATGATGATTTTACAAATGAGTCGTCTAGTATAAGGGATGGTGAAAGTATCCTTGAAAAGAGACCGATAGTTGATTCCACTGCTGATCTTCGAGTAAGCTGAAAAGGAAGCTTTCATCATGGATAAATGTATATGTTCGGGGTGGTAATTTTGAACACACTTAACTTTTTTTTTAAAAAGAATTGAACACTCTTTACTGCTTTCACATATCTTGTAGCCCAACTGATGTACATTTTTTTTTTCTTTTTCTTTCAGTGCTATATATGGACTAATGACTATGGAGTACTTCAATTAAAATCTTGAATGTATGATTTTGTGAGATTTGACTACTCAAATCTTCTTTTTAATTTAAGTGTTGAAATTTGCTGTTTGTTTGTTTGGTTGAACATTTGAGCTTTTGTTCTTCTATGTAATTTGGGAAGTGAATGTAAGATTGATTTGTACATGTTGCTGGAGTTTGATTTGGATTAGATTTTGTTTGGCAGGTGGAATTGGGAATCAAATGGTTTCTGATGTTTGTATCAAATTAATAATTAAAATCTAGAAACTTAAGCCAATTATGAAAATCTGAAGGAGAAAGAATAATGGAATCAAATTTAAAGAATGGAAGGCATGCTCAATGTGTTGGTACTGGTTCCCCTATTTACTTGACTGTTGTTCTTGAGTACCTTGTTCTCTCTAATCTATAATGTTGATTTAATGAGGGTGGTTTCATTTTTGTATACCCATTCTTTCCTCCATTAAAGCCAGTTGTGATGGAGTTTTTCCCATCTTTCTTTTTCCAAAACTTTTGAAATTTTTAGTTTTTTTTTGGTGTTTAGAGAGCCATAAGGGCGGGGTTGAGAATCGATCCCAGAATCTCCTGGAGCCGGGAGGGAAGCTCTAACCACTTGAGCTATCTCTCACTCTCTTCGAAATTTTTAGTTGGGTATTCTCCAATAGTTTTCATATAAACGTTTGTAGTAAATTCTAGGTTTCTATCTTTGTTGCTCTATCAGATTTCATGTGTTTTGGTGTATATGCCATTGTTCGTTTCTGCTGAGTGTGCTATTTATAACTGTGATATTGATGCATAGAAAAGTTTGGCATCTTTATCTATTGTTGTTTAAGTGCTGGGTCAGTAATTTTTTTTTCAGGGTTCTGTATCAAAAGCTACAATTTCTCCTTTTCCATCTTCTATTGATGTAAGAACAATGCAGAGGACTAAAACTAATGATGATTCAGAGTACCATCAGTTTCTGAGAGATTTGGAGACTGATCCGGAGAAAAGGTTCAAGATATCCTTGCATGATAATAGTACTGCAAATGAAGATTGTTCGTGGGAGATTGAGGCTACTGCTACTGCTGCTGCTAGGGATGTGGTGTCGTTTAACCAATTGGAAGATGTATTTGCTGATCTAGTCTTGAGTGATACTGATAACGATGATGCTTGTATTACTGATACAGAGTGATGCTAATGAACATCTTTAAGGATATACATTTCATATAGCATGTTGTTTGATTGCCATGTCTAAGTTTATTGTATATGAGTATATGTTATGGTGCAGCTCATTATATATAGAACTTTTTTCACTAATTGAATTCGAGTTTACTTGCAGCACAACTAAAAATAATTACTCATTATATATATGCTTCTTATCTAATCTTGTGTCTTGTTCAATTCAACGTGTAATTACTACTTTAAGTGTAAAATTGTTATACTTCTTGGTGACATTAAACTAATTTCTTAGACGACCACCAGACACTAGGTGACTAGGTTCGAAACTTTTGGAGAACTCATCGAGTATGTCGAATAAGAGAGGCATTGTCTATTTGATTATGATATATATTCGAACTTTAATAGATAAGTTTAACAGTTTCTATTCTATCCTAAATGCATGACTATAACAACTTATAGGGTTGCCGGCGGTGGGCTAGTGGCTAGGACATGGTTTAGGGGTTTTTTCCTTTTCTTTTTATTTATCATGTATCCATCGTGGACCTAATTAGTGGATTTCATCCAAAAATCCGTTAGATAGTGGTGAAATCTTTTTTTTTTTTTTTTTTGGATGTGTTATAATTAAAGTTTGAAATTCTGTGGTGTTATAATTCATTTTTGAGGTATTATTTTTAAAATTATCTTTTTTATATACAAATCTACATCTATTTATCTACGCTCTTTAAAAGTGAGAAGTTTGGCGGAATTAAACAGTATGACAGTGTGCTTCTGAATCTGCCCTCGGCTTGGGATGCTATTGGCGGTGATTCCACTGAATGTTGACTTCCTTTTCTCCCACCTCAGCTTTGTTTTTTTATTTCCCCTTCATCACTCAATCATTTATATATTCTCTCTCTCCCTACTTTCTTTCCCTTTCCCTTTCTACTATTATCCTGTCATTTTCCCTCTGTTGCTCTCATTCTTCCACGCTCTTCCATTTCGAGTTCTCCATTGAAGCAATTAGTAAACTTCTTCCAACACCTCCGCTGTGAAAG
Organism: Chenopodium quinoa; assembly: GCF_001683475.1. Classification (NCBI taxonomy): domain Eukaryota; kingdom Viridiplantae; phylum Streptophyta; class Magnoliopsida; order Caryophyllales; family Amaranthaceae; genus Chenopodium; species Chenopodium quinoa. Next base: position 478,288 of record NW_018743669.1, on the reverse strand, counting down.
CCAATCGAATTCAATTAATCTTTAACTGTAGTGTAATCGAAGGTAATCTCTCCTAAAACTCTTGAAATTTTCTTGGAATTCTTGAAATTTTGAAAACCCATTTTATATCGATGGCGGCGGCTGAACCTTTGTGTGCGATTTGCAACCAAGTACCCCATAACGCTCTGAAGCTACTTTGCTCGAACATACATTGTGCTAGGTATGTGTGTGGTACGAGCGAAAACCGAAAATGTTGCGTGGGCTTGTTTTCCAAAGCCTTGTCATTCGGGTTTTGGAATCGATTTCAGGAGAGGTTGGAATTTGGAGTGTGGAAGATATGGGTGTGATGGAGTGTTGATTGGTGAGGTTTTTGAAGAAGTTGAACAGCATGTTAAAGATGTTTGGGATCTGTCGAGACGACGGTGCGATTGCGATTCGATCTCTGATTCAAATCTTTTATCATTCACTTGCACTTTTGTAGGCAATCACCAACAAATGGAGACTCATGTGTTACAGCATAAACCCCAGCTGGGAATTAATGACAATACATTGAGAATTCAGCGAAATGATGATTACATCAAATCGGATCGTACGGATGATAATATTCAAGGTGTAAATGATGATGATGATGATGATGATGAGGTTGCAGGGCCACTTATGTTCTTGGGAACTGATGATGATCGATCTGATGAAGAATTTTGATGATTTTTATCTATGCTTTTTGCTCGTTGGATATCAGGTTTCTTTTTACATAAATTTTTTTGTTTAGTGTAATGTTTATAATTAGACTCTCTTTAATTGCTTATGTTTTTACCAGTATTATGTATTAACACTGCAGTACTAAGAATACACGAAGAATCACATAATTGAAATAGTGCAAGAAATATAATTCGATTTTAGCAGTCCTTTCAATCTGCCAAATGAAATAGTGCAAGAAATATAATTCGATTTTATGCTAACAATGAATTTGTCAATAACATTGAGTCCACCAAGACTTTCAGGCATTTTAAAGAGATTTTTTTGTTTAACAATTCTTTCTTCAAGCCTTAAGCCTACATGGCTACAGTGCACACAAATTACTAATGCACCTCAGCTTTAGCATCTTATCATCGAGACTTGGCCTTGAGCTTACTGTCGTTCTGAAGCTAGCTTGTCCTGCTTGATAGCTTTACCTAGCTGCGATGAAGGAAATGTGAATTAGACAAATGATAGATGTATCATGTATGTGGTGTTAAGACGTGTAATTGAGGATATAAACCGAATCAGATTATGAAAAGGAGGAAAATATTAGAGTACACAACAATCAAACTATCATAGGATTCATACAAGAGACGTAAGCTAAATATGACTTGGTTACAGACTTACAGCTCACTGGTCTTTTCATAATATACTTCATGTACAAGGAAAAAAAAAGAGTGGTAGTTGTTTTCCATAATCTAAGGCATTTAGCCCTTTGCCAGTATGCTAAAGCCTAGACAAGTGCATTAAAATCACTAAGACAAACTTATATTCATCCTTTATGTTTGAACGACACGATCCATCTCCAAACAAAAAATACAAAGGAATTAAGATACACTGCTATGAAGGAGTTCATTCAATAGGTATATGTGGTATAGGGTAGAGATGGTCTAGGCATGGTGGCAATGGATAGCATTGGGGACGGCAAATTGGCGATGACAAGGGGAAGATATTCTGAGCGAAAACTCAACGTTATAGATCACATTTGGAACAACATGGTGGGAAAACAACTCAAGTGTTCCCGCACAATCTCAAGATTGGGGTTTCATAGTAGATCAAGCATCGCATGCAAGGGCTAAAAACAGAGGCACACAGCTGTATTCTGTTTTTGTAAGACAGAACAATCTTCCAGTAAGCCCAACAATGGGAATGTAGATATTTACACAGCTAACAAAAAAATTCATGGTTAGGATCAAGTGATCAAAAATCAATTTTTTTGCATATACCTTAGAGGCCACAATTTTACCTACAACTATATTGTAATGTTTATAAACATTCAAATCTCACTTTCATTTTTTTTCATGTAGTCCAAGCAATTCCAACAAAGGTTTTGACCACTCAAAACTCTTGTCAACCAAACACCCAAAAAAATTTCATTGAAGCACTCCATATAAAGTTCTACATCTTCATAAAGGATTTAAAAGTATAAATGCTTCCAAATAATGCTAAAAGTTTATAATAAACCTGTTAATGACAACATAATTTAATGTTACTAACCAAATGTATATAGTTGTCAGATCACGATCAAAGCTTCCTTAATTTATCCAGAAGAGCTAAAGTGGAATCATCTATCGGTCTCTTCTCAACAAAATGTTCACCATCTCTTGTATAAGACGATGATTCCTTTGTTAGATCAATCTCCGAGTTCCCAGCATCACATGACACCTTAGTGCTCCAAAACTACAATAAAACCAATATAATCATACTCTAAGAAAGCATATGGTTTAAAATAACTATAAAATCTAAGACCAACATGATAACAATTCGATTACCATTGGTAAATAAAGTGATCCAACATCAATAAGTTTCTCTCCATGTGAAGACCAGATCCGAACAACACTCTCGAAAATATTTTTAGGACTAGCCCGAGTTAAGAAAAACCTACAAGAGGAAAAAAAAATAAAACACACACAAGGAAGATAAATGAATTCATCCTCATTTGAAAATGCACCTTCTAATTAATTTGTCAAATTTTCATTAAAAAAAAATACTACATACCTGCCACTCCCATCCCATCTAAGATCCATAGCTATGAAGTATACAAGGGCCAACAGTTGATGATTTTTAATATCATAAAAGTATAATTCTCCGGAACCATTTAACGGTCCTTGCATCACCATATAGTGACCATTTGGAGACCAATGAAGAAAATGAGCAATCATACCCTTTAGTGTTTTAATCCTGTGCCTCAAATATTTTCCATCTTCCTGTATTGTGTAAAAGTTTGTTGTGGTTTGCCCCACCTCATTAGCTCCACGAGTAACTGCAAATTGCTTCCCATTTCCTTCCCAAGCAAAATCAATATAATCAAGACGAGGACTAATGAACCCGGCCTTTCCAGATTTCAAGCTAATAAGAAAAATCTTTTTGTAATTAGTCCCACTACATATACAAGCAAGATATTCCCCAGCACTTTGCCACAGAAGCTTGTAACCTTCAACCCCCTCCCAAGAATAACCATACAATTTCTTACCACTGCATATATCAACAATTTTCAACTGCAAAATTAAATAATTGTTTATAAGCATATTATGCACAAGGAATAAGATGTTCGATATAAGCAGACAATACGTATGAAATTCTATAGCTTCTTTTCCACTTACATATGAATTGCCAAAAACTGCTAGTATTGATGCAGAAGGTGACCAATCAAACTCCTGTACTTGCTTAAACATCAGATGTTTAAGAGGAGAAAATGTTTTGGTTTCATAGATAATCACAGAGCTGGATACTCGGACAGCAAAGTAGTTATCATTGTAATCCCATCTGTAGAAGCATTAGGAATATTCATTATATATAAATAAACAACCAACTCAATGGAAATAAAATAAATGGACTCACTTAAGGTAATCTTTAACTGAAGCAAAATAAGTTTCTGGAGAGCTGCTTCCACAAAAACTTATTCTGATGTTTCCAGTCTTTGCCTCCCAAACTTCTAGCTTCACATCCTAAGAAGTCATTCCAAGACCACACAATCAACGTCCGGTCATCATTCTTATGGAAAAAGGAAATAAATGCTGCAACATAATATTGGAAACTAGATTACTCACCGGTTGGTTTTCCGACACCCAGTACAAGAGAGATATATAATTTTCCTTTGGAGAAAACACAGCAGCACCAACCTACAAAATTAGTCAAATTGTCAATGCTGCCAAAAAAAAAACTTTAAAAAAATTACAAGCAGTAATGAAAAAGGAATACCAGTCCACCCGCAGGAAACACAATTTCCTGAAAAGGAGGTTCAGTATGCAAGACACACAATTCTTTTTCTCCAAGACACAACAAATAAGACCCAAGAGGAGACCAACCTATAGCCTTCAAATTCTTCAACTGCAAAGAATTAAAGTTCATTAATTGCAAGATAAATACATTTTAATGTAAAGAGTATACAAAACAAGATAGTTCATTCATAGCTTCCATAAAAAATCACATCAAGTACATCTTGGTTAATAGAATACAATGAAGCAAGTCAACAAAGCATATTAAAACGATAATACACATTCAAGGAGCTTGATAAGGGAGATAGTGATACACAGAGATATTCATGATATGATACATGGGAAAAAAAAAAAGCTACACATAGAAACTTACATTGAAAGAGTGATAAAGCAAGGGCTGAAATGCATCAGAATCACCATCATAAGTATAGATTCTGACAGCACCTTCATCCAGAATTGAATAGTATCGCTTCATGCTCCTACTTGACCCTGGGAAAACTTTTCATTCAACAACTACAAAGCCTGAGTCCTAAATTAGAAATATTTGCACAGTTAAACATATTGCATCACGAAATTTTGAAACAATCTATTCCACATTCACTACCATGATAATGGAATCCCATCCCATACATGTGAATTTCTTCATGATTTTCCATTATAAGGGTATAGAGAATTAATTAGAGATGACCTTACATTACCATTAGTAGTGACATCAACTATCTTTCACAAATTTACACATTGTTTCATTACCATTATTGCGATTTATAACAGTCCACCAAACGTGTCGTATATGCATATGATTATACAAACATATAATATAATGATATATACGGTCTCATTCAAAAGTGAAAACTTTTATTAGTTCGAGTGCAAACCCTCATTGAAGGAAAGTTTGTTAGCCATTCTCCCTCTATTTCTTCAATGACTGTATTCGATAAAGAAAAATCAACAAAAACTCCATCTATCCCAAATTCAAGTGCAATATTCAAATTTTTTTTTATTTATTAATTTAATAAATTGATCATCAAATAAAATATAGCACATAATTTAATAAGTTGAGCATCATCAAATTAGAAACTATATAAAACGAAATATTTCACTCGATATCAGGCCCGTTAACGTCAATTTTCATGATTTCGAATAATTAGCACATAAGTTGACTCGATTATCAAAGTAGGCTCGAATAAATTCTTCGAGTATTTAAAACCAATAGTTCAATAATCTAACCTAGAAGAACCCTAAATTGAGGAAATTTAAATCAACGATTGTGAAATTTATGTTCGATGTTTTTTTTTTTTTTTTTTTAATTTAGAAAAACATCTTACCTCAACAGCAGCTTCAATGAAGAATTCAGACTGCGCTGCGATGGAGGAGAGAGAGGGGGTTGAGCGCAACTGTGAAATACGAGTAGATACAAATGGGGGAAAAAGAAAAGAGAAATTATTTTATTTACAGAAAAGAGAAAATATTAATCAACTGCAAACATGTCAAAAGTTGACGTGTAATTCAAAAATTTTATTGTATCGGTATTTGGTACTAGGATAGTAGGATGCATCCGTTATTCCGTGCTAAACTGCTACGTAGTAGAAAATTATGTGAAATTATTACTTCTACCGTTGTACTAGTGCTGTCAAATTTTAAACCGAAACCGTTTAACTGTCCGAAACCGACCGACCCAAATGAGAACCGAACCGATTAAAAACTGATTTTTTGAAATCGAAAACCGATCCGAACCGTATTTTAGTAAACCCGAAACCAAATCGACTCGAATAATATTAAACTGTATAAGAACCGAACCCGTTAACAAACCGAACCGAATATAAACCGAATTGAAAGAAAACCGAACCGAAAAAGAACCGATCGTATCTAACCCGAAACCGGTTAAACTGGCAAAAAAACCGCTTACACCGAACCGTTAGCAAACTGCTACCCGTTTGCACCGAACCATTTAAAAACCGAACTGATTGTAAACCGAACCGTTTATGAACCAAACCGCTTCTAAATCGAACCGTTTACAAACTTTTTTATATAATTAAATGGATTTTTTTTTTTACAGGGATATAATTAAATGGATTAAATATTAGAAATCTTAGAATATTTTTTTTAAAATAGCAAGGCAAATCATTCATTAAGGTCTTAAGGATAATCAGTGTTCACAAACAAGAGCAAAACAAGCAAGCTTAGGCCCTGCCTCAAACTATTAGCAACACTACTACCTCTAGTTGCGGAAATTTAGGTAGGGATCTGCTCGGATTCCAAGCTTAGGATGTCTCTCTCAAAGAGTAAATGTGTAATAAATGATCAAAACGTGCCCTCAAAATGAGGGACATCTCCCTATTTATAGGGTCTTTGGGAATTGTGCCCCTGATTAGGTTACTGAACCCTAATCATTGGTGGGATGCGCCGTTTGGCGGCATTCTCGGGATTTGGGCCTGAAGGCCGCCTTTTCCCTTGATTTCGAGAATGACACGTGTCGAGCAGGGATTGGTCCATTTTAGACCAATCTGGGGATGACACGTGTCACCTTCTGATTGGGCCACGTGGCAGGGTAAAATTACCCTAAACATTTGCCCCTCACAGATGTGATGTGGCACGCCACGTGGCATCTGTGACACATGTCACGCTCCGGCCAGCGGTAATTTTACCGTTATAGAGTAACCGTTCACCTTCCGGGTAAATTACGGAAATGCCCCCAAATTTACCCTCCATATATAGCCGTTTTACCCTCATAATTTTGTACGTTTACAAAAATTTCCTAGAGAGAAAAACTCTGAGAGAGCAGAAGTCACTTGTTTGAGGCAGACGCGAGAAAGAAAGTTTGTTCTTCAGCTCTTTTCTTTTTGCACCGCTTGTACATATTTCTTGCAATAAATGGATGCATCACCAACACACACGGCACAACCTAGGTTAGAGTCCAGCCGGTCACCAGGGTCGGCTGAGTCTAGGACTGGGAGTGCCGGATCGGGGTGTTGGGACTACCCTTTGCCATGGATTCCGACCAGTTATGTGTCTGTGCAGGACACCATGGCTCGGATAATGCAGACGGCCACGGACCCGAATTACAAGAGCGAAGGCTCAGGCGGCCAAACGCCTAAGGGAGAAACGACTGGTCAGGGAAACCAGACGGCTCTGGAGAGATCCCCTCCGCGAGCCCCTTCAACCCCTGCAGACTCTTTTTTGGAAGAGTATGACCAAGGCGGCAACGAGGCCGCCTCTGCCCCCATGGACCAAAGAGAGGGGGAGACGGAGAGCGACAGCTCCGCCTCTACCTCCGAGAGCAGCGATGACTTGCCCCCTCTTCTGGATAGCGAGGAGGAAGAAAGGAAAAAGTGGAGTGAGAAGGACGATCCCTTCAGCATCCACGTCTCCTCCAAGGACCGAATCCAGATGGGGGAGAACTTAGAGGACTTTAAGAAAATGCACCCGCTTGGAGACAGGTATAAGATCCGGGTGCCGCCTGAGCTGGGCATCGTCGCTTGGGGGATGATCAAGAGAACGCCAACAGCTATCTTGGCTGTTATGAGGCGGCGTTCAAAGTCGGCCTTCGCTTCCCCCTTCACCAGGCAGTGAAGGCAATTTTGAGAGGCTACGGCCTTGGGGTCTGGCAACTTACCCCCAACTCCTGGACCAACATTCTGGGGTATGTTGCCGCCTGCGAGTTCCAAGGGTTTAATACCGGCTAGGAGGCCTTTGCAAGCATGCATTACCTCAGCAGAAGCCCAGGCGGCTGGAGGGCGTGGTATACTCTAACCACACAGCCGCAATACATGATGACCTTGGACAAGGTCTCCAAGTTCGATGGCTGGAAGCACAGGTTCTACCTAATGTCAGCCCCGACCAGACGGGAAAATTATGAATTTCGTCTGTACAATAAGAAGCCCGACTTGTTGGGCAGGAAGTGCGCTCTTCCCCGGATCCCAGAGGAAGACTTTGACAAAATAATCGAGGCAGACTTTTTCGGCCTCACAGGCGCAACTCTGTCAACCGGGGAAACAATAAAAGTCCCTAAGAATTGGATTCCCAAGAGCACCTGGTTTAGGGATGAATGTTTCCTAGCCGCCTGCGGGCTAGGGCACATGTTTTATAAACGTATGCGCCTGGGTTCACACCGTCTGTAGTATTTTTCTATCGGAATTGATTTATGATTCTGATCAACTTCTCTTTTTGCAGAAGAAGCGTTAAACATGTTACAGTTGGAGAAAACTCCCAAGCGGTCTTCTGCGACCATCCGCAAAGATCTTGCGGAGAAAGCTGCGGCCGAGCTCAGGGCCAAGGTATTGAGCGCCTGATCCTTTCTTAAGTTTATTTTATAAACTGTCTTGCCCGGATACTAACCTTTACTTGTTTATTTTCACAGGGGGAGAAGTTGGGAAATCGTTTGAGAAGAATCTCAAACGGGCTAGAGAGGAGGCCCTAGCCGTTCTCAATAAAATAAAAAAGTTTGCCTCTGCGTCAACTCCTGGCGCCTCAGCCGGGGCTAAGACGATGCGGATAGCGGGGCGACTCGAGAAGGTAGGCGGCAGCCTGTGCCTTGATCTTGCCAACTCCTCAGCAGCCGCGGGGTTCACCACGCCTGCAAGCGTTTCCCGCTTGGCCAACTCTGAAGGTAAGAACCCTTTTGAATCCCCGCTTGAGCTGGGGTGGCCTTTACGGGTGAAATCCCACTCCCAACAGACGTCATCCTCAGACGGTCGACAACAAATAGGTGCTGCCTTAGTTTCGCACTCATCACGTATTGATTGTGGTGCAGATCAATCTCCCCGCTGGCCAGGCGTCCAGAAGCACACCAAGGCCATGCTGGATGCCGTCCGGAAGAGGGATAAGGACAATATCCCTGGGATAGAGACGTTCAATCTTGAACGCATTCTATCCCTTCTGGCTGAGGTAAGAAACTTGTCAATTCAATGTTATTTTTTCCAAGTAATTATCCCGCCTGTAATTCTTATACTGCCTGCTTTTTGCAGGCCATGCTGCGGGTGGACGGGCTCAAACGTCCTTATTCCCGCAAACGGGAAGAGGTAAAAAGGGCCAAGAAGTCCGCCATAGACGCTGATAATATTGCTTTACACTCAACTATCGTAAATGAACTTGAAACTAAAGCAATAATTATGACACAGGCGTTTAAAATCCAGCAGCTGAAGCTAGATCTGAAGGCGGCCGACCAGCGGGTAACGGATGCTGAGACGGCCAAGAAGGGAGCGGAGGAGGCTCAGAAGAAAGCAAACAAGAGCGCCAAACAGGCTGAAGAGGCGCTCAAGAAGACCCAGACGGACCTTGGCAAACTGAAATCCAAGGTTAAGAGGCTGGAGAAGGATGCTGCTCAAGCTCTGAAAAACTTTGCAGCAACCTTGGAGGCGGAGCAAAACCGCCTTGTTGCTGAGAGTGATGCTGATAACGACGCCCGTATGAAAATTGCTTGGGCTGCCTTGTACCCAAACGCTGATTATAGCATCTGGGCAATGGCACACAGCTATGCCGAGTACGTGGTGTACTTGAGAGAGCAAGGTGAGCCAGAGCCTGCCTCCTTTGAAGCCTGGCTCAGCAACAATGAGCCAACCGCGCTTGAGCTTCCTGGTCCCGACGAAGCGCATCTAATTCCCTCAGATGATGAGGAGAAGGGGAAGAACCAGGAGGCTCCGTCTGCAGGCCAGAAGTGACCCCTCAGCGGCAGTATGCCAGTCTTTGCTTTTTTAATTTTTATTCAGCGGTTGTATACCAAAACTTGCTTTTTCCGGCCTGCGTGCCGAGTATTCGTGTTTTTACCGGCTATGGAGCCGGGTTAATTAACAATTTCTTTCTCCCGGACGGGGTCCGGTTAACATTTGATCCATTACAATCGTTTGGTGGGATGGACTTTTATGAATTGCACCGACTAAGTCGGTTTTGATCATTTTGCATTTGAATTTTTGTTTTTTGCAAATTTTAATTTTTGCCTAACTTATCAAAAGCATGCGGCGATTTCTTGCCTAACTAATCAGTAGTCCGGCTATCCTTGCCCCTGGACGGCTGTGTGATTGGTTTCAATTGGAGCTGGTTGATTGACTTGAAAACGTCTGATGCTGCAAAGAGCATGATATGTTTGTAAGTCAATCAATCACAGTAGTGATTGCCCCAAACCAAGTGCACAACCGTACACCAACAGGATTTTCGGTCACTACACAGACGACTTATGCCCGTCTTGGTAGAGATTTCATAGCCATTGAACTCTTGCCCCAATTGGGGTGAGGTGACATTTTAAAACAAATAACCTAAGTGAGAACTTCAGCCGGTTACCGATTGATGCCTATGGGCATCCGGTATTTAGGAACTTATTCGATCTTCGTAGGTTATTTTAGTCAGACGGCTATGAGTTGACCAATTTGGTCGTTCAATTTTTGCCGTCTGCATGGGTACGTAGAACTGACAGATAATTTGTTCTCTGCGACGATTGCACCCGGAGGGGTGTCGCCGGACGCCTTTGTCCATGTTGGGACAGGCGATTTTATAAAAATAGCAACCATCCGGCCATTTTAGCCTCTGGTCCTGTTTGAGACCGGTTGTGTAGCCACTAAACGTTTTTGTGCTTAGTTTCTTAATCAGTGTTGAATTTACACTAAGTATCGAACTTAGTTTTTTAAGCATACGAGTCTGTCTGGGTAATACCCAGACGGACAGACAAATATTTGATCATACTAAGTATCAAACTTAGTTAGATAAATGGAGAATCCGTCTGAGTATTACCCAGGCGGATAGTCAAGCAGTTGAATAAACTAAGTATCAAACTTAAATAAACAAGAGATCCGAGTATTACCCAGGCGGACTAACAAATGAAACCTTCACTAAGTATCGAACTTAGTTAGGTAAATGAGGAATCCGCCTGGATATTACCCGGATGGATAATCAAACGATAATTTTGCAAACAAAGTCTGAATCTTCATTAACTGACTCACTGTTTACAAAAAGTTTACATTCTCAGAAGTAGTACTTTTTTAGATTGTCTACATTCCAAGTTCTAGGCAGGTGCCTGCCGTCTGGAGTTTCCAGGCGGTAGGTGTCGTCCCTTACTTCTTCATAGATCCGGTAGGGGCCTTCCCAATTTGGGGTTAGCTTTCCCAGCTCATTGGCCTTACCGGCTGCCTCCATTTTTCGTAACACTAAGTCGTCAACTTTCAAAGGACGCTTGTGTACTTTTTTGTTGTAGGCTCTCGTCATTCTCAGACGGTAAATCTCATGACGCAAGGCGGCATTGCCCCTGCGTTCTGGGAGTGAATCCAATGCCAGGCGCATTGCTTCCCAGTTTGCCTCTTCATCATACAACATGACTCTGAGAGTCGGCTCGTAATGTTCGATGGGCAAGACGGCTTCAGCACCGTAAACCATGAGAAATGGGGTTTCACCGGTTGCTCCTTTCGCTGTTGTCCGGATGGCCCACAGGACATGGATTAATTCTTCTGCCCATAAGCCACCGGCTCTTTCTATTTTCTTTTTAATGCCGTCTGAGATGAGTTTGTTGAAAACTTCAACTTGGCCGTTTGCTTGGGGCCGGCCAACAGATGCGAAATAGCTTGAGATCCCCTGATCTCCCAACCAAGTTTTTAGCTGAGGCGTCTCAAACTGAGGCCATTATCAAACACCATAGACATGGGTACCCCGTACCGGGTGATAACATTCTTCCAGATGAAGGAAATTACGTCTGAGGTCTTGATGTTTTTGACCGCCTCAGCCTCCACCCACTTGGTGAAGTAATCCACAACCACCAAGATGTAGCGCTTTTCGCCTAGAGCAGGCGTGTAAGGACCTAGAATGTCCATGCCCCATTTTGCAAACGGGATTGAGCTGTGGATGGCCGTCAGATCCGTAGCCGGACGGTGAATGAGTTTGCCAAATTTTTGGCACTTGTCACATTTCTTCACCAACTCCTTGGCGTCTGCCTCAAGAGTGGGCCAAAAGTAATGTCGTCTGGCTCTGACGGCTAAGGACCTGCCGCCTATGTGAGAGGCGCAGAATCCCGAGTGCAAGTCTTCGAGAACTTCTTTCCCTTTTTCTGGGGTGACACACTTCAACAAAGGCTTCAGAAACCCGCTTTGAAGAGTTCTCCATTTTTCAACTCGAATCTTGCAGCTCGCTTTTTCAAGATGGTTGCTTCCTGTGGCGAATCAGGAAGTGTGCCGTCTGAGAGATAGGCCCGGATACCATCCATCCAGGTAGAGCTTCGGTCCAAAATTCCAACGGGATCCTCTTAGATGCTTCTCTTTTCAAGACCTTCCCAGAAGACTGATCGAGGCGTATCATGGCAGGCGGAAGATGCCAGCTTTGACAATGCATCCGCCTGGTTGTTTTTCGACCTAGGCACCTGATTCAGCCAGAATTCCTCAAGTGCCTTGGTCTCTTCTTTGACTGCCTGAAGATATTTAATCATAGCTGGATGGGTAGCCTCATAACTTCCCTCATACTGGCTAACAACCAATTGAGAATCAGAGTAGGCGTCAATTTTCATGGCCCCTACCGCCTTACACATGCGTATGCCGGCTAGCAGGGCTTCATATTCCGCCTCATTGTTAGAGGCCTGAAACTTGAAGCGTAGTGCATATTCAAATCTGACTCCTTCAGGAGACTCATAAATTATGCCTGTACCACAGCCGTTCTTTGTAGAGCTCCCGTCTACGTACACTTTCCAAACCTGATCAAGATTATCCGGAGCCACCGGACGAGTCATTTCCACAATGAAGTTGGCAAATGCCTGACCTTTTACTGCCTTTCTTGGTTCGTAAGTGATTTCAAGGCTCTGCATTTCAATAGCCCATTTCAACATTCTCCCGGATGAGTCCAAGGTAGACATTGGCCGCTTGAGTGGCTGGTCCGTGTAAGTCACCACCGGATGTGCCAAAAAGTAAGGCTTCAATTTTTTGAATGACATATACAAAGCAAGGCCAAATTTCTCAACCATGGGGTACCGGAGTTCAGCATTTTTAAGAACATGGCTAATGAAGTAAACCGGGAGTTGCACGTCGTCTCGCTCAGCAAGGAGAACGGCACTGAGGGCATGGTCTGAGACGGCTAAATACATGTACAACGTCTCCCTAGGCAAAGGACTGACCAACCTAGGTAGAGAATGTAAATGCTCTTTCAACCTCTGGAACGCCGCCTCAGCATCATCCCCCCACTCAAATCTGGTCTTCTTCCTGATTGCTTGGAAGAAGTAGAGGCATTTGTCACCTGACCGGCTGAGGAACCTCCCTAGGGCGGCCAGACAACCGGCCAGTCTATGAACTTCCTTAACAGAGCGGGGTGACTTCATGTCAATCACCGCCTGTATCTTTTCGGGGTTAGCCTCTATCCCCCTTTGATCAATCAGGAATCCGAGAAACTTCCCAGACTCAACACCGAAGACGCATTTCTTAGGATTTAACATAACCTTATGCCGCCTGAGGGTGGTGAATGTTTCTCGGAGATCAGCAAGGTGATCCGTCTGTAGCTTGGATTTGACTATCATGTCATCAATGTACGCCTCCACATTCCTCCCAATCTGATTAACGAAGACCGTATTAATCATCCATTGGAAAGTGGCAGGCGCATTTTTCAAGCCAAACGACATCACAGTATAACAGAAGAGCCCCTGATCAATGACGAAGGCCGTCTTCTCTTGATCTTTCTTCCACAGGGGTATCTGATGGAAGCCGGAGTAGGCATCCATAAAGCTCATCAAGGCGTGACCGGCTGTAGAATCGACCAGACTTTCGATCTTTGGAAGCGGATAACTGTCCTTTGGACACGCCTTGTTGAGGTTTGTGTAATCAACACACATGCGCCAGGTCCCATTCGGTTTCTTCACAAGGACCACATTGGCCATCCAGTCGGGGAAATTACAAGGCCGAATGAACCTGGCGTCTAGCATATTTTTGACTTCGGCAGCTGCCGCCTGACTTCTTTCCTCGCCGTGGTTTCTTTTCTTTTGCCGGATGGGCTTCTTTTTGGGGTCCACGGCGAGTTTGTGGACAGCAAGATTCGGGCTGAAGCCTGGCATCTCTTCCACTTCAAAGGAAAAAATGTCTTTGAATTCTTTCAGCAGAAGGTGCAAGCTTGCACCCAAGGTAGCATGAGCAATCGTCCCAACCTGAACAGTGCGTTCTAGACGGCTGTCGTCCAGAACGAGATCAATGCTTTCGCCAGCCGGTTGGGGACGGAGCTCATCTGACCGTTCACCGGTCAGTGATTGCTATTTTTTCTCTTTTTTCACCTCCACCAGCAGAGGAGCCTTTCTTTTCTTTCCGGCTGCGGATGGGGCAGGAGCTGGGTCGGCATCCTTGACGTTGTCAAGGTCTATTGATTCCTGACCGCCTTGGGCCACAGTATCTCGGACGGCTGAGAGATAGCACTCTCGAGCCGTCTTCTGATCCCCATTCAAGGAACCAACAGAGCCGTCATCCTTCTCATACTTGATGAGCATGAGGGACGGGATGATTACTGCCTTGGCTACGTTGAGGGTTGGCCTGCCAAGAATGATATTGTAGGCGGTCAACTCCTCAACGACCAAGAATCTGACGACAATATGTCATCCCTGACCCTTCTCTCCCAGCCGGATGGGTAAGTCAATCCTTCCGGCTGGGTAGACCATCCTACCCCCAAAACCAACCAAGGGGTGGGTGACCAGATGCATGATGCTGACATTGTATTTCAGCTTTTGCAGGCACCGGAGGCTGATGATGTCTGATGAGCTGCCGGTGTCTATAAGGATCCGTCCAACTAACTGGTTGGCAACCTTACATTCAATGACCACCGGGTCATCATGAGGACGGCGGACGCTGCCCCTATCCTTCTCAGTGATCAAGACATCGGGGAAGGAAGAGCTGGCAGACGCCTGCTCATCATCATCTTTGTCCATCTTTCGAAGATGGCTTTGGTGCCCCGGATGGTAGGGCCACCACATGAGAACCCGCCTGCTATAGTGTAGACCGGCTCCTTATCGGTATCCGAGCTACTAGCAGGCTGGGGGGTAGTCTTGGAGGACTGACCCTTGTTTTTCTTTTTTGCCCCGGCTGGGGACTTAGAAATGTAGGACTTCAACAGCCCTTTGTCAGCCAGACGGTCCAACGCACGCTGAAGACTGAAGCAGTCGTTGGTGTCATGGTCGACCTCCTCATGGAACTGACAAAATTTATTTTTGTTCCGTGACTGGACATAACTCTTCATAGGATTCGGCTTCTCAATGGACAGCCGGTCCTTTACCTCTATGAGGATGGAATTGCAATCTTTGTTAAACTCGTACTTGGGGACGTACGGTTTAAACTCTTTCTTTTTCTTCTGGGACGGCTGGTCAGAATCAGTAACCGCCCAGACTTCTTTTCTTTTCTTGCTCTCTTCTTTGTTTTTAGCCTGCTGAGATGACCGGCTCTCTTTCTGTTTGTCAGACTTCTTGGAGTCCGACTGGCTACCAGGCGAGCAGAGGTCGGTAGCTTGGATGTAGCTCTCCGCCTCCCTCAGGGCCGCCTGTAAGGTGAAAGCCCCTTTTCTGACAAGGTCGAACTTAAAGGTCGACCCGTCTCTCAGACCCTTAAAAAAGTCTGTAAAAGCTACCTCGTCAGACAGTCCTTGAATCTGAATTCTTATCAGATTGAACCGCCTGACATATGAGCGCATCCCTTCTCTCTCTCCCTGCTTAACAGTGCTCAAATCAAGGCTTGTTTTCTTAGCAGGGATGTTCATTGAGAAGTTGGAAGCAAACAGGAAGGCGAGCTTCCTGAAGCTATCGATGGACCCAGCTGGCAGATTGCCAAACCATTGTTGGGCAATGCCCTTCAATGTAGCCGGGAAACACTGACACCACGTGGCATCATCCAACCCCTGCAGATACATGAGGTTGGTGTACGCCATGAGGTGGTCTTCCGGGTTGGAGGTACCGTCATAGGTACCAACCAACACATTCTTAACCTTGGCTGGCTGAGCCGCCTCGGTTATCTCCCGAGTGAACGCTAAAGGTTGTTCACCCAGGCGCAGCAGGCGAAGCTGCCAGTCCAATGGTATGCCGCCTGACCCCCAAAGAAGGCCGGCTGCATGAAGTGAGGAGGATACTGCCCGTAGGCCTGAGTAGGAACATACGGGACAGCTCCGATCATATGAGGGCCGGTATGGACGGTATTATCGCCCGTCTGACTCTCATGCAAGGAAGGTGCACTTCCTGCAGAAATGTTGTTGAAACTGTCTGGGAAATTCGACGTTGAAGCTGACTCAGATAGCGATTGATTTCTCTTCCGGTTGATGATCTCCCGGGCATCAATAGTTGATTTTTTACTTCTCACCAGCTGCTGAGGCCGGCGAGTGTTGTTGGTATTGTTCCCAGGAAGGAGAATCTTTGACCAATCAATGGTCCTGGCTGCCTTCTCCTTTGGATGGGGAGTGGGCTGCCGGTTTCTGACTGACTTCCCCTTCCCTGGAGGAGTCTTCTTCGCCGACTGGCCTTTACTTGGACCAACCCGGATCTTGGTGATCAGCTCTGTGATTTCACCCTTGAAACTCGTCATGAACCTCATGAGTTCGTCTCGGGTGACAGGGGCTGATCCTGATGCCGTTTGGGTTGCCTCATCCGGCTGTCCAGTGGGCCTGCTCGGACCCGCCTGGGAGGCACCCCGCTCCAGAGTTTCCCTGGACCGGATGTGCTTGACTCTGAGAGAGCCGTCTTCGGCTATATAGGTTTCGACCTGAGGATCCTCATCCTCCTCATGGTCTGTAAAGACTTCTGGGTCTTCGCCCAGACGGTTAGGGGGTACAAACTCTTGAACCATTTTCGAGGTACTCTCCCCACAGACGGCACCAAATGGTTTGGGTGTTTTTGTCCCTCGGGAGAGTTACAACACGAAGACTGATCCGGGGTGAGTTGTACCTGCAAAACAAACGGAGACACCAGTTGGGTGGTGCTCCGCCTCCGACGCACAAGTTAGATACTTGAAGGGAGAAAAAAGGTGCGGAAATTTAGGTAGGGATCTGCTCGGATTCCAAGCTTAGGATGTCTCTCTCAAAGAGTAAATGTGTAATAAATGATCAAAACGTGCCCTCAAAATGAGGGACATCTCCCTATTTATAGGGTCTTTGGGAATTGTGCCCCTGATTAGGTTACTGAACCCTAATCATTGGTGGGCTGCGCCGTTTGGCGGCATTCTCGGGATTTGGGCCTGAAGGCCGCCTTTTCCCTTGATTTCGAGAATGACACGTGTCGAGCAGGGATTGGTCCATTTTAGACCAATCTGGGGATGACACGTGTCACCTTCTGATTGGGCCACGTGGCAGGGTAAAATTACCCTAAACAGATTCTGTGAGTAATAATGAAATAAAGATGGGAGTGTGCTAGTGACATGAATATACTATTAGGCTATGTTTTAATTCAGATTCAACTATAATTTAGTAAACTTGAAATGGAACCGATATGAATATCGTTAAAGTGGTTAAACAATCGAAGAACCGAACTAGTTATAAACTGAAACGAAAAAGAACCGAACCAGTTAAAAACTGAACCGAAAAAGAACCGAACCAGTTATAAAATGAACCAAAAAAAAACCGAACTGTTTCTAACCCGAAATTGTTTGAACCGGGATAAAAACCGTTTACAACGCACCGTTAACAAACAGCAACCCGTCTGCACCGAACCGTTTACTACCCGGACTGTTTACAACCCGAACCGAATTAAAACCGCTTAAGAATAAACCGAAACCGAATCGAATCGATAACTATTTAAACTGAACCAAAACCGACCCGTGAGACAATTAAACCGATTCCGAACCGACCTGATTAAATACCGAACCGATTTCAAACCGAACCGAAATCGAACTGTCAAACCGTTTTGACAGTGCTTGTTTTAGGAGAGAAGTTGTGATCTTTTTATTGGGATTTATATACTCCCTCTGTTTCTTTTGAAAATAGTATAGTGCACTCGGGTGCACCATGCACCCGGAAAGAACATTAGACATATTTTAAAGAACATGTGGAAAACAATTACTTTGCACCCCCTAAAACGTGCCAAGGTTAAAAAATCAGCTCACTTCTCGAGTCGGGCCAAGTTTTGGGCTGAAGTTTTTGTGCCCAAACATGCCCAAAATGGTCCAGCCGTGCGGGCTTTTCGTGTTGAATATAAAAAATCAACTAAAATGCATAATAACGCAATCCCAAACCCGCCCGAAAATTTAAATTTACGGGCCGGATCCGACCGAATTAGGGGGTGAATTTTTTTTGCCCAAAACCCGTCCAAAATCAAGTCGGGTCGGTCTAACTTTGATCACCTCTAACCAAATAACATAAAGTCTTTACAAAAAGAACATGATAATACAATAAAGAACATGTTCTTTTTTCTAGTTACTCGGGTGATTGTTTTTTTTTTTTTTTTTTTTTTTTAATATACATACATTAAAGAACATATTGTATAATGTAAAGAACATATAGTTCAAACTCAAAGAACATATTAATCAAATTTAAAGAACATATTATGCTCACGTTCTTTATAAATATCTATAATGTTTTTTTTTCGCCCATGTTCTTTTAAATATACCTAATGTTCTTTCCGGGTGCACTATGCGCATGGTGCACCCGGGTGCACCAACCATACATTACTTTGCTTGAAGTTTGAGAATCAAAGTGTATGAATCATTTTGTGATTATAAGTAACATAATTAATTAAATAGCAAAAGGAAAATTAAAGGTTTAATAAACCAAAAGGAAGCAATTTTGAGTGTTTCTTCATCAATATAATAGAACTCCAAGCTAATTTTTCAATGATATTTGTTAAGCACTTATAGCCTTTAAACATTACAATCCTAACAAGATAATGTTTGCATTAAGTAAAACTTCATGCATCTTAAAACAAATTTGAAAAGTAAAAAAAAAAGTTAAACCTTAAAAATTAGTGATATCAAATGGTACTTGCTTTAAACACTTAAAATCTACTCTAAGTACGATAACAAAACCGTTAAGCAAATTAAAACTTTAGCTAAAACATTGAAAGAAGAAATGTCAAGAAAGCTCCAAAGATCGGTCAAAAAACGAAATACTGTTGATGGAATGAACGAATCATAGCTTCCACACCATCACCATCACTTTGTCCTTCATCATATCCTTGTTGCTCGTCTTCTTCATCATCACCATCACTATCTTCGTTATCGTTCTCTTCATTCTCACCATCATCACTCCCTTCATCATTCTCACTATCACCTTGCTCTTCTCCTTGATTGTCATTATCATTATCGTCGTCCTCATCGACATTACCTTGTCCATGTTCCTCGACGACATCAGACTCATCAAGGTCCTCATCATCTGCATGGTGATTTTGGGCATGATTTTGTAGCGCATTGTATGCCGCACGGTACTCACAACCAGGATATCCACAGAGTCGTGGAATATCATTTACCCTTGCTATAGTAGCCTGAGGTGGAGTCCTAATGGTAGTTGTTAAAAGGCCTTGACAATCTTCTCGACAACATCCTGTTAAAATTAGTTTTCTATGCTCCGTACTCCACTGTGGTTTCCAAAGTTGTACAAACTTTTGGATACAATGAATACGGGGTGGAATTGTTCCACATACATACACTCCGGGACAATCGGGATCCGATGTGCAAACAACTACTTTCGGGTTATGAGCTATTTCATTACAAATCACACAAGTGTAAAAAAAATCTGAGTTTGGATCATTAACTAAAACTATGTTGTTCATGATCAACTTAATTCAAGTTGATAAATTATTGGTTGTCTAGCTAATCGGAGTTGATATATTATTGTTTGTATTGGGATATTATAAATTTCAAAGTTACAAGTTTTATTTATACATCATGGAAATGAGAATATTGATTAAGCACATCTCTTGTATGAATAACAACATCATGGAAATGAGAATATTGATTAAGCACATCTCTTGTATGAATAACAATTCATGTGGTCTTCATTTTTATAGTTTGCAACACATCTTGTATGATTAAGCACATAATATTGACATTTACTTGATTTCACAACTAATTTGTGGAGACTGAGGGAGTGACAAAGTTGGTACATATGGGTATTAATTTTAACAATTTTGCCACTTATTATATACTTCGATATAGTATTAAATATTCATATTTACAATTCATACTAAACATATGAATACAAACAATTCTCTACTTTTATCCCTCTATTTTTGTGACATAGAGGACAAGTAGAGAATTGTTTGTATTCATATGAGTCATTTCTAACGTACAAGACTCATAGTCTCTACAAACATATGAGTCATTTCTAACCTTTTAGGTCGAGTTGGGTTGTAGTCTTGTAGATTTATCTAACCGATTTCAGCTAAATTTTAAGGGGGTGTTTGGTTAGTGTATTTTTTTTGAATTTGAAACGGATTCCATTAAATCGATATTGTTAATGTGTGTTTGGTTTGAAGGCATTAGAGCAGTTACCATTACCTAAGGGTAATAGTTACCCCTCATTTGTTACCTTTCAAAAATTTAGAGGGTGCATGTTTGTTTGTAGGGATTGTAGGTGGGATAGGGATTAATTATAATGTCTTCTATCCTATAATCCCTTGTTTATTTAATGGGAATTGTTCTATCCCATATGAATTGTAACGAGGGTAGGTATAAGGTGTAGGGATTAATTTTAAAATATAAAAGACAGTTTTACCCTTAATGAAAGGTCAAGAAGAGGGGAGAGGAGAAATAATGTTATTAAAGATAGTTATGTAATTTTACTACTTTACCAATTTAATTCCCAAATCTTACCAAACAATGGATAACATAATTTTAATCCATATCCCACCTATTAATCCCTTATCCTACCTTCTTATCTTCATTATCCCTATCCCTGTTGCCAAACGCCCCGTTAGGGTAACAATACCCTTAACCTTCTCTTAACAAATACCCTTTTCATTCCCTAAAAAAAAAAAAAAAAACCCATTTTCGTGATTAGACCAAACAAATGAAAAGGTACGGAGTAATAGTTAAATGATTACCCCTCTTATTTGTTTCCTTTTTACTCTGTTTCCATTTTCCGAACCAAACATAATTTATTACTATCTCCGTTACACAACAGGTAGTATTTACTTATAGAGTAGCAGTTTAGCTTTGGCACGGAATCACGGATACATATGGCATCCTAGTACGAATACAATAAAATTTCCGAATCACGTCAACTTTTGACAATATTTTCTCTTTTCTGAAATAAAAAAAAAAATATTTTCTCTTTTCTTTTTCCCATTTGTATCTACTCGTATTTCACAGTTGCGCTCAACCCTCTCTCTCCTCCATCGCAGCGCAGTCTGAATTCCCCATTGAAGCTGCTGTTGAGGTAAGATGTTTTTCTAAATTAAAAAAAAAAAAAACATCCAACATAAATTTCACAATCGTTGATTTAAATTTCCTCAATTTAGGGTTCTTCTAGGTTAGATTATTGAACTATTGGTTTTAAATACTCGAAGAATTTATTCGAGCCTACTTTGATAATCGAGTCAACTTATGTGCTAATTATTCGAAATCATGAAAATTGACGTCAATGGGCCTGATATCGAGTGAAATATTTCGTTTTATATAGTTTCTAATTTGATGATGCTCAACTTATTAAATTATGTACTGTATTTTATTTGATGATCAGTTTATTAAATTAATAAAAAAAAATTGAATGTTGCACTTGAATTTGGGATAGAGGGAGTTTTTGTTGATTTTTCTTTATCGAATACAGTCATTGAAGAAATAGAGGGAGAATGGCTAAAGAACTTTCCTTTAATGGGGGTTTGCACTCGAATTAATAAAAGTTATCATTTTTGAATGAGACTGTATATATGATTATATGTTTGCATAATCATAAACGACACGTTTGGTGGACTGTTATAAATCGCGATAATGGTAATGAAACAATGTGTAAATTTGTGAAAGATAGTTTATGTCACTACTAATGAAACAATGTGTAAATTTGTAATGAAACAATCGCGATAATGGTAATGACACAATGTGTAAATTTGTGAAAGATAGTTTATGTCACTACTAATGAAACAATGTGTAAATTTGTAATGAAACAATCGCGATAATGGTAATGACACAATGTGTAAATTTGTGAAAGATAGTTTATGTCACTACTAATGAAACAATGTGTAAATTTGTAATGAAACAATCGCGATAATGGTAATGAAACAATGTGTAAATTTGTAAGGTTATCTCTAATTCTCTATACCCTTATAAAGGAAAATCATGAAGAAATTCACATGTATGGGATGGGATTCCATTACCATGGTAGTGAATGTGGAATAGATTAGGGAAATTCCAATAGATTGTTTCAAAATTTCGTGATGCAATATGTTTAACTGTGCAAATATTTCTAATTTAGGACTCAGGCTTTGTAGTTGTTGAATGAAATTTTTTCCCAGGGTCAAGTAAGAGCATGAAGCGATACTATTCAATTCTGGATGAAGGTGCTGTCAGAATCTATACTTATGATGATGATTCTGATGCATTTCAGCCCTTGCTTTATCACTCTTTCAATGTAAGTTTCTATGTGTAGCTTTTTTTTTTTTCCCCATGTATCATATCATGAATATCTCTGTGTATCACTATCTCCCTTATCAAGCTCCTTGAATGTGTATTATCGTTTTAATATGCTTTGTTGACTTGCTTCATTGTATTCTATTAACCAAGATGTACTTGATGTGATTTTTTATGGAAGCTATGAATGAACTATCTTGTTTTGTATACTCTTTACATTAAATGTATTTATCTTGCAATTAATGAACTTTAATTCTTTGCAGTTGAAGAATTTGAAGGCTATAGGTTGGTCTCCTCTTGGGTCTTATTTGTTGTGTCTTGGAGAAAAAGAATTGTGTGTCTTGCATACTGAACCTCCTTTTCAGGAAATTGTGTTTCCTGCGGGTGGACTGGTATTCCTTTTTCATTACTGCTAGTAATTTTTTTTAAAAAAATTTGGCAGCATTGACAATTTGACTAATTTTGTAGGTTGGTGCTGCTGAGTTTTCTCCAAAGGAAAATTATATATCTCTCTTGTACTGGGTGTCGGAAAACCAACCGGTGAGTAATCTAGTTTCCAATATTATGTTGCAGCATTTATTTCCTTTTTCCATAAGAATGATGACCGGACATTGATTGTGTGGTCTTGGAATGACTTCTTAGGATGTGAAGCTAGAAGTTTGGGAGGCAAAGACTGGAAACATCAGAATAAGTTTTTGTGGAAGCAGCTCTCCAGAAACGTATTTTGCTTCAGTTAAAGATTACCTTAAGTGAGTCCATTTATTTTATTTCCATTGAGTTGGTTGTTTATTTATATATAATGAATATTCCTAATGCTTCTACAGATGGGATTACAATGATAACTACTTTGCTGTCCGAGTATCCAGCTCTGTGATTATCTATGAAACCAAAACATTTTCTCATCTTAAACATCTGATGTTTAAGCAAGTACAGGAGTTTGATTGGTCACCTTCTGCATCAATACTAGCAGTTTTTGGCAATTCATATGTAAGTGGAAAAGAAGTTATAGAATTTCATATGTATTGTCTGCTTATATTGAATATGTTATTCCTTGTTCATAATATGCTTATAAACAATTATTTAATTTTGCAGATGAAAATTGTTGATATATGCAGTGGTAAGAAATTGTATGGTTATTCTTGGGAGAGGGTTGAAGGTTACAAGCTTTTGTGGCAAAGTGCTGGGGAATATCTTGCTTGTATATGTAGTGGGACTAATTACAAAAAGATTTTTCTTATTAGCTTGAAATCTGGAAAGGCCGAGTTCATTAGTCCTCGTCTTGATTATATTGATTTTGCTTGGGAAGGAAACGGGAAGCAATTTGCAGTTACTCGTGGAGCTAATGAGGTGGGGCAAACCACAACAAACTTTTACACAATACAAGAAGATGGAAAATATTTGAGGCACAGGATTAAAACACTAAAGGGTATGATTGCTCATTTTCTTCATTGGTCTCCAAATGGTCACTATATGGTGATGCAAGGACCGTTAAATGGTTCCAGAGAATTATACTTTTATGATATTAAAAATCATCAACTGTTGGCCCTTGTATACTTCATAGCCATGGATCTTAGATGGGATGGTAGTGGCAGGTATGTAGTATTTTTTTTAATTAAAATTTGACAAATTAATTAGTAGGTGCATTTTCAAATGAGGATGGATTCATTTATCTTCCTTGTGTGTGTTTTATTTTTTTTTCCTCTTGTAGGTTTTTCTTAACTCGGGCTAGTCCTAAAAATATTTTCGAGAGTGTTGTTCGGATCTGGTCTTCACATGGGGAGAAACTTATTGATGTTGGATCACTTTATTTACCTATGGTAATTGAATTGTTATCATGTTGGTCTTAGATTTTATAGTTATTTTAAACCATATGCTTTCTTAGAGTATGATTATATTGGTTTTATTGTAGTTTTGGAGCACTAAGGTGTCATGTGATGCTGGGAACTCGGAGATTGATCTAACAAAGGAATCATCGTCTTATACAAGAGATGGTGAACATTTTGTCGAGAAGAGACCGATAGATGATTCCACTTTAGCTCTTCTGGATAAACTAAGGAAGCTTTGATCGTGATCTGACAACTATATACATTTGGTTAGTAACATTAAATTATGTTGTCATTAACATGTTTATTATAAACTTTTAGCATTATATGGAAGCATTTATACTTTTTAAATCCTTTATGAAGATGTAGAACTTTATATGGAGTGCTTCAATGAAATTTTTTGGGGTGTTTGGTTGACAAGAGTATTTGGTTGATAAGAGTTTTGAGTGGTCAAAACCTTTGTTGGAATTGCTTGGACATGAAAAAAATGAAAGAGAGATTTGAATGTTTATAAACATTACAATGTAGTTGTAGGAAAAATTGTGGCCTCTAAGGTATGTACGTGAAGCTGGAACAAAAATAAACGATCTATTATGAAAATTTGTGGCCTCTAAGGTATATGCAAAAAAATTGATTTTTGATCACTTGATCCTATCCATGAATTTTTTTGTTAGCAGTGTAAATATCTACATTCCCATTGTTGGGCTTACTGGAAGATTGTGCTGTCTTACAAAAACAGAATACAGCTGTGTGCCTCTGTGTTTAGCCCTTGCATGCGATGCTTGATCTACTACATGAAACCCCAATCTTGAGATTGTGCGGGAACACTTGAGTTGTTTTCCCACCATGTTGTTCCAAATGTGATCTATAACGTTGAGTTTTCGCTCAGAATATCTTCCCCTTGTCATCGCCAATTTGCCGTCCCCAATGCTATCCATTGCCACCATGCCTAGACCATCTCTACCCTATACCACATATACCTATTGAATGAACTCCTTCATAGCAGTGTATCTTAATTCTTTTGTATTGTTTGTTTGGAGATGGACCATGTCGTTCAAACATAAAGGATGCATGTAAGTATGTCTTAGTGATTTTAATGCTCTTGTCTAGGCTTTAGCATACTGGCAAAGGGCTAAATGCCTTAGATTATGGAAAACAACTATCACTCTTTTTTTTCCTTGTACATGAAGTATATTATGAAAAGACCAGTGAGCTGTAAGTCTGTAATCAAGTCATATTTAGCTTACGTCTCTTGTATGAATGCTATGATAGTTTGATTGTTGTGTACCCTAATATTTTCCTCCTTTTCATAATCTGATTCGGTCTATATCCTCATTTACATGTCTTAACACCACATACATGATACATCTATCATTTGTCTAATTCACATTTCCTTCAGGTAAAGTTATCAAGCAGGACAAGCTAGCTTCAGAACGACAGCAAGCGCAAGGCCAAGTCTCGATGATAAGATGCTAAAGCAGCTGAGGTGCATTAGTAATTTGTGTACACTGTAGCCGTGTAGGCTTAAGGCTTGAAGAAAGGATTGATTGGTGGACTCAATGTTGTTATTTGGCAAATTGTTAGCATAATGATATTTTGATTGAAGGGACTGCAAAAATGGAATTACTATTTCAATTATGTGATTACTCTAAGTAAAGATTGTTGTATGCTTGTATCTCATTCTTTAATTTTAACATATATTCTTAGTACTGTTGTGTTAATACATAATACTGGTAAAGTGGTACTAGTAATATATAATACTGTAAACATAAACAAATAAAGAGAGTCTAATTAAAAATATTACGGTAAAGAAAAAAGTTGTTAAAAAGAAACCTGAATCCAACGATCAAAACGCATAGATAAAAACTGGAGTACTAATGATCAAATTGTTGATTCTCAAAATTCATCATCAGATCGTTCATCATCAGTTGCCAAGTGAATATGTGGCCCTGCAACCTCTTCTTCTTCATCATCATCATTTACACCTTGCATATTATCATCAGTGCAATCCGAGTTGATGTCCTCACCATTTCGCTGAATTCTCAATGTGTTGTAATTATTTCCAAGCGGGGGCTCATGCTGTAACAAGTGAGTCTCAATCTCTAGATTATTGCCAACAAAATTGCATGGGTGTGTGTCTGAAAGATGGATCCAATCGCACCGTCGTCTCGACAGATCCCAAATATCTTTAACATGCTGTTCAACTTCTTCAAAAACCTCACCAATCAACACTCCATCACATCCACTTCTTCAATCGACGCGACCTTCAATGAAAGAATGAGAGCAACAGAGGGAAAATGAGAGGACAATAGTAGGAAGTGAAGTCAGCAGTCAGTGGCATGACCGCAAATAGCACCCAACCCGAGGGCCGCACACTGTCATACTGTTCAATTTCCCCAAACTTCTCACTCTTAAAGATTGTACTCCAGAATATATAGATGTAGATTTGTAATATTTTGTATATAAAAAATTAAATTTTAAAAATAACACCTTAAATTTCTCAAAAATGGATTATAACACCATAAAATTTCAAACTATTATTATAACACCAAAAAAAAAGAAAGGATTTCATCACTATTTAACGGATTTTTGGATGAAATCCAATAATTAGACCCATGATAAATATGTGTCAATAAGACATTGGTTTTTAAAAAAAGATAAATAAAAAATAATTAAAAAAGAAAAAACCACTATACCCTAACCCAACCACCGGTGGTTGTGTCCCCACCGCCGGCAACCCTAAACCCTAACCAATCGTGACTCTACGACTAGAGTATATTTTGTTGAATGTGTATGAATGGAATATAATTACCCAATAACGTAACAAGGGAAATATTATTGCATGAGAAGCTTTGACAAAACAAAAGAACAAAAAAATTGTTGCAAAATTTTTTAAAAAGTTGATGACATATGTCATTTCTAGTCATTCATGTGTCATATTCATATCGTTTCATAAACATATGTTTAAGTTAAAAAAACGGTTAATAGTAGATTGAGTTTAAAATTATGATTGGTTTGAAATTATGGTTGGTTTAATTTGAAATCATGTCAAGTAAAAATTGATAAGGGTTAATATTAGTTTGGATCAAAACAGCTCGAATTAAGGGCATGTTCACATTTACTGAACTGAGCTGAACTGATTGGAGCTAAACTGAATAACTGAATTCAGTGAATTGAACTGATTGGAGCTGAACTGGACTGAATATTTTATGAGAGAGGGAAAAACTAAATTGATTGGAGCTAAACTGAACTGAACTGAATTGATTGGAGCTGAACTGAATTGAACTGAACTGAAATTAAGTAAATGTGAACAGGCCAGATGAAAACAAATCGAATTAAATCTAGTATTTGTCGGGTCAACTTTGGTTCAGATTGAGTTCAGGTCAGATCAAACCGGTTTAGTTTGAGTTCAAGTCGGGTTAAATTGATGTCGGATTAAGTTTAGAACGGGTCAAATTCAGATTTGGGTTGATGAGTTCAGCGAGGTCGGTTACATATTGAGTTTGGGTATCAAGTTTCTCGAATTTAATCGGATCGATTACAGTTCAAAACAAATGGATTTTTCTTCAGGCCGGTTCAATTTTGACACCTCTACTCTTGGTGTGCCTATCATTCTATTTTATTTTTCTTTTATCGTTGCAAAATTGTACAGAGTGCACAATAAGTCACATCAAAATTTAATAAGAGCATACACTTTATCCATTTTGAAATAATAATGTCAGTTGTCACGTTATACTCCATAGTAGAAATTAATATGGATCTTAAACGACTTTTTACTCCTTTCATTTCTAAATATACGCTTCATTTTCTTATATTTGTTCATTTGAGTTTCTCCACACTATCTTTGGTTGTAGAGGCCATAACGTTTCTATCTCATTTATACCTTTCAACCAAGTATTAAACAACCAGTATGCAAATTTAACTTCAACCTACCAAAAAAAAGGGGGCATATTTTACTCCATGATACGAAAGTACTGAACACCTTTATGCTTCAAAATGTCATTAACATTGTACCATTTTTCCTTGTTAAAGTTGTTATAGTCATGCATTTAGGATAGAATAGAAATTGTTAAAACTTATCTATTAAAGTTCTATATATATATATCAACATAGAAAAGCATGGAGAGGGCCATGGAACCTTGCATATATCGTACACAAATACACAATGCCTCTCTTGTTCAACATACTCAATGAGTTCTCCAAAAGTTTCGACCCTAATGTGTGGTGGTCGTCTTAGAAATTAGTTTAATGTCACCAAGAAGTATAACAAGTTTCCACTTTTTTTTTTTTTGAAACCATAACAAGTTTCCACTTAGACTAGTAATTATGTGATGAAATAAACAAGACACGAGCTTAGATAAGAAGCATATAAGCATCTTTTTTAGATCAATTTATTATTAGTTGTACAGCAAGTAGGCTCAAATTCGGGGGAAGGGGATCATATCCCAGATTTCTTTAGCTCGGGTACAATGAAAAAAGAGATGTGAGTTTGGCTAAAGCAAAATTGGCTGATGGCAAGATTGCCAAGCTGCAACCCAATGGCAAGATTGGCTAAAGCAAAACATCAACATCTCCTCCCCTTCACACAATGGAATCCCTTGGAATTCCCTCTTTCCCTTCATCCTATGGCATATTTGGCTCAGAAGAAATGCTTGGGTATTTAACAAAAAGAACTCAACAATCACACAAATAGTCCACCAGTACATATGGGCTGCTTCTGAATGCTATTTCTCAAAAGCACAGTCAGAAAGTCTTAAGCCCTACCCCCTTGCCTGATCTCCCCCCCTTTTTCCCTCTCTAAAGATTAATTGTGATGCCTCCTTCGTCGAATCATCTAAGCTGGCAGGTATTGGTGCAATCTGCAGAAACCATTTGGGTGAATGGATTGAAGGGATTACATGGAAAAGTTACTGTCCCAACAGCTATGATGCTGAATTAAATGCCATATACCAAAGCTTGCTTTGGGCTAAAGATAGAGGCTGGGAGAGAGTGAGCATTTGGTCGGATTCCAAAAGAGCAGTTGAAGAGATAAATTGTAACCAAACTCTTGCAAACTCACCTGTTTTGATTACAAATTGCAGGGCCCTAGTAAGGGAGCTCCACCCTCTGGAATTGCACTTTGAAGGACGTGAAGCAAACTCAGTAGCTGACCTTTTGGCAAAGGATGCGAGGATGAACCTGGGGATTATGAATCAAACCTGTTTTTTGTATAAGTAATACAAGCATCATCATCATCAGTATCACTCAACACTAGATCAGCAAATACATTTTCCAATTGGTTGGACGACACGAAATCCCCAGCAGCTGCAGTAGACTCCATATCATGTGAACAATCTTCATTTGCACTACTATTATGCAAGGATATTCTAAATCTTTTCTCTGGATCAGTCTCCAAATCTCTCAGAAACTGATGGTACTCTGAATCACCATTAGTCTTAGTCCCCTCTTCACTTGAACAACCTTTTGAAGTCTTTCTCTTCTGTTTTTCTGTGCACCTTTTCTTTATTAAAATCGCGTCTGGCAACAGCTCTTTCCTTTCCTCCGCCTCACTATTGTTGAAGTTCGATCCAAAAAGGTCATAGCCAAGAGCACAATCTCCGGGTTTCAAAAGATGTCCAAGATGTGTTCTTACAGAAATGATTCTGTCATTCTTTCCAAAATCCGACACCCTAGCAATTTCTACATCAGCTAGTGTACATTTCAGGCATCTGTTATTATCAACTTGAGCTGAAGCAATCACAACGTCCAACACAATATACTCTACTAGCTGATCGCTAGTTAGTAAAGGTTCGAAAGGTTCTCTCCAATATTGATCACTATCGATTAAACAATACTTCAATGTGAATGGATTCAACAAAGTGATAGTCCTCCTCACTTTCATACAAACCACAAGGGGGCCAATCTGTCCGAGTCTGGAAGAAAGTTTAGGCGAGAGATAAACAAGATCATCACGGCAAATTGGGCTTATAACAGCAGCAATGTTAAATCTATATCGAGAGATATTGCTTTTTGTGTCTTGGGACAATATCTGCTTGTGAGACTTATTTTGCGGTTCAATAGAGACAACACTACACAAGAAGTCAAGGAACTTCACAGCATCGCGATTCTTAGCAAAGAAGAAATCAAGACCATGCTCTACTCGCTTGATTTTCACTGCTGAAATGGCTACTTGATGCTTGACAATAAGGCTCTCCAAGTACAAGAATGTGCGCATGTGAGGGACATATTGCCTTGTTTGCACAACAGCTTCGCAATAATCGGGGTTTAAAGGCATACAAGATTGACACCTTTGATCCACAATAACATACTCGATGTCATGTAACTTCTCAACATATACTTGATTAAGAACCGGTCTTTGAACTCTAAGCCTCAACTTAATCCTTTTAGAATGAGGTTCCGAGTACACAAATTTTGCATCAATAAGTCGATAATCAATCAATTTCCTCAGTCTTCTGAGACAAATTAATAGCAACTCCTTGGACTCTAATTCAGCTTTTAACCAAGTTGTTGGAGGCTGCAAGTAACTCTTACAATTCGGGCAATGTACAATACTAACACGGCTTGGTAGACTATCTGTTATTCGAGTCTCCAATGACAGACAATTCACACACATGTTTGCGTTATTTGGAGGAGTTGAAGTACCACATTTGCAACACAGTATATGACCAATTGTTTGATCCTTCAATAATAGGAAACCCATGTCATTATTTGTTCCTGATTGAACATTAATCATCTTGAAAAACAGAATAAAAAGAATTAATACTATGAAATTAACCTTATTTTCAAATAAAGCTAGCTCGATCTGCAAATAAGGCTCATTTTCATAAAGAAATAGACATTGTACATTTGTACCTATTTCAATTCTTTTTAGTTCGACACTACTTCGACCCTAAATTATTAATTTGCTCGAATACTACTTACCTGTGTAGGTCTATTCCACATTAACTATATTAACCTATGTACGCCACAATTGTGCACACACTAATATATCATGTCGAATTTTATTGAATTTGCCTCAATGTATCGGTTGATCAAACAATTCATCCAAACACGAATCAACATAAAAAAAAAAAGTGACGTACTACATAATTTAACAAAATCAAGAATCGAATAATAAACAACTTAGATCAACAACATGAAATTAAAGCATGCTCAAATAAAGCTTATTTAAGAAAAAGATGAAATTTTTGCTATGACTAGAACTTGGTATGTCGTTTTTACCTGTTTGTCCTGCGTAAGTTGAGAAGTAATGTCTCCATCGAAAGACTTTAAGCGCTTACCCATAAATCTTTGCTGTCGAAGAAGTCTTTTATTCTCCATAGAATTGGACGTTCTTTTAGAGCGTGCTTCATCAAATTTTGTCATATTTTTGTACGATTTCTTGCGACAACCCATCATCGTAGTATTGGTATTAGGGTTTAGGGAGAATACTAATCACACTACTTTGATTTATACTTCTGTTAATCGATCAATAGTAGTAAGAAGTTAAAAACTAAGAATGTAAGATCAGATGTGTTGTTTTTTTGTACTTAAGAGTGGGCTTTGTGTTATACAACCCATCATCATACTATGGGCTTTATAATTATTAGATCCGTAAGGGTTGAATTCAGGACAGGTTAATAACAAGTCGGATTAAATTCAGGTTTTGACGGGTTAAAGCGGGTTTTGGTCAATTTCGGTTCAAGTCAGGTTCGGTGCAAGATAATTAAATTGGCCGTAGTAAACCGGTAAATCGATGCAAGTTGTAAACTGGTAAATTGGTCGTTTAAAGGCAAATGGGATGGTTCCACCCACCCATCGGACTCCCGGAGCTCGAAGGATATTAGGGACCATGATAAACATTTCGACAATTTTTCGGGCGAAAAAAAGTCAAAAATTTCCAAAATTGAAAGCTAATGTCCACGCTTTTTGAGAAATTTTGGAGGTTTCGAGGCTCGGAGTCGCAAAGTCTTGAGGGAACATTTAGGGGTCATACAATGCCGTTTGGAACCATATATGATCATTATATGTTGTCATAGATGTTCGTTGTAGGCTTCAGTTAATGAAATCAGTGCAAGTTGTAAACCGGTAAATTGGTCGTTTAAAGGAAAATTAGATGGTTCCCCATTTGGACTCCTGAAGGGTATTTGGGAACATGGTTAACGTTTCAGTAATTTTTTATTTTCGAACGATAAAAAGTAAAATATTCCAAAAGTAAAGGCTAAAATCCACGCTTTTTGAGAAATTTTGGAGGTTTCAAGGTCCGGTGTCGAAAAGCCTTA
This sequence comes from Chenopodium quinoa, assembly GCF_001683475.1. Classification (NCBI taxonomy): domain Eukaryota; kingdom Viridiplantae; phylum Streptophyta; class Magnoliopsida; order Caryophyllales; family Amaranthaceae; genus Chenopodium; species Chenopodium quinoa. Next base: position 445,805 of record NW_018743669.1, on the reverse strand, counting down.
AAATTTTAGGGGATACACCTCAGGGTTATATAATGCCGTTTGGAACCATTTATGATCATTATATGTTGTCATAAATGTTTGTGATAGGCTTGATTTAATGAAATCGGTGCAAGTTGTAAACAGGTAAATTGGTCGTTTAAAGGCAAATTGGATGGATACACCCACCCAATTGGACTGGGAGAGGGTATTAAGGATCATGGTAAAAAATTTGACAATTTTTATTTCCGGACGAAAAAAAGTCATAAAATTCCAAATTTGAAAGCTAAGATCCACGCTTTTTCAGAAATTTTGGAGGTGTTGAAAAGCCTTGAAATTTTAGGGGATACATCTCGGGGTTGTATAATGACGTTTAGATCCGTATATGATCATTATATGTTGTCATAAATGTTTGTGTAGGCTTGATTTAATGAAATCGGTGCAAGTTGTAAACCGGTAAATGGGCCGTTTAAAGGACAATTGGACGGTTCCACCCAGTCAATTGGACTCCCAGAGGATATTAGGGACCATGGTAAACATTTCAGCAATTTTTATTACCGAGCAAAAAAAATAGTCAAAATATTCCGAAATTGAAGGCTAAGATCCAAGCTTTTTGAGAAATTTTGGAAATTTCGAGGCCTGGTGTCGAAAAGCCTTGAAAATTTAAGAGATTTATCTTAGGGTTATATACACTAGTAGAATAAACGTAATGGAAAGCGGTTCAAACCCCCTAATGGGAAGCGGTTTTGAACCGCATGCCATTGGGGGGCTTGCCATTAGCCTTATAAATGGCAAGCGGTTCAGAACCGCTTGCCATTTGTAGTGAAAGGGCAGCGGTTTTGGCGCCAAACCGCTGCCCATTATGGGTATAAAAAATAATAAAAAAATTATTTTTTAGTTTTTTCAATTAAATTGAAACACAAACATAATATATGCAAAAACATTAATATTTTTATTAATTAATTGTTGTAATATTACATTTTCATATAAAAAAAAACAAGCATATTAAAACTGATGTTGCTCTTGTTCACCAGCCGTGCACACCACCAGTCGCGCGCACCACCAGCCGCCACCACCAACCACCTTAACCCGTATTACCACCACCACCCTATCCCGATTCACCGTATCTGCCAAACAATAAATTGAAAAAATAAACAACAATAATTATTAACTTAATTTCAGATCTTTTGTGTAAAAAAAAAAAAAATCAGATCTTAAATTATAAACAACAAAATTTTAAAGCTAAAAACTCGAAAATTATACACAAACATACGGGGTTCAGATCTTAAATTATAAACAACAAAATTTTAAAGCTAAAAACTCAAAATTATACGCAAACATACCGGGTTCAGATCTTAAATTATACACAAACATAAATATGCAAAAACTCGAAAATTAGCTAAAAATTTAATGAAATACCGGAAAATCAAGCAAGTGAGATATGACTTGAGAAGCAGCGATCTGAACCCTAACGCCGAGCCGGAAAACTGAACCCAAACGTTTTCTTCATTCTCGTCGTTGGGTACTGGGTCGTTCGTCGTTCTTCGTTGTGGTGAGGTGTGAGATATGTGTTCGTCGTTCTTCGTTGTGGTGAGGCGTGAGAAAGGAAAGAAGGGAGGCTGAGAAAGGAGATAAGAGAAGAAAGAGAAGAAGATGGAGGATGGAGGGGAGATAGAGGAGAGAGAGCGTGAAAATGAGAGGAGAGAGAAAAAATGAGGGGATAGATCAGAGGAGAGAAAGCGTGAAAATGAGGGGAAAGGGGACGGAGGAGAGAGAAGATGAGGCCGTGAGCTAGTGGGTTTTAATTTTCTAGGATTTTTTTGACCAAATGGCAAGCGGTTCAATGCTCAAACCGCTTGCCATTTACATTTTGGTAAGTGATTCATCCAAAACCGCTTGCCATTGGCATTTTGACAAGCGGTTCATCCAAAACCGCTTGCCATTTACATTTTGGCAAGCGGAATTCAATAACCGCTTGCCATTTGTGGCTGCCCATCAAGTTTATTCAACTAGTGATAATACCGTTTGAAATCATATGTAATAATTAAATGGTGTCATAAATGTTCGTGGTAGGGTTGAGTTAATAAATCGCTGCAAGTTGTAAACCGGTAAATTGGTCGTCTAAAGGCAAATTGGATGGTTCCATCCACCCAATTGGACTCCCGGGTGATATTTAGGACCATGGTAAATATTTTGGCAATTTTAATTTCCAGGCGAAAAAAAGTAAAAAAATTCCAAAATTAAAGGCTAATATCCACGCTTTTTGAAAAATTTCGTAGGTTTCGGGGACCAGTGTCGAAAAGAAATTAGATTTTAGGGGATTTATCTCGGAGTCATATAATGCCGTTTGAAACCATAAATGACCATTATATGTTGTCATAAATGTTCGTGTTAGGCTTGAGTTAATGAAATCAGTGCAAGTTGTAAACCGGTAAATTATTCGTTTAATGGTAAATTGGATGATTCCACCCAACCAATAGGACTCCCGGAGGGTATTAAGGACTATGGTAAAAATTTCGGCAATTTTTATTTGCGGACGAAAAAAAAGTCAAAAAGTTTCAAAATTGAAGGCTAATATCCACGTTTTTTGAGAAATTTTGAAGGTTTCGGACCTAGTGTCGAAAATTTTTGAAATTTTAGGGAATACATTTAGGGGTCATATAATGTCGTTTGGAATCATATATGATCATTATTTTTTGTCATAAATGTTCGCTGTAGGCTTAAATTAATGAAATCGGTGCAAGTTGTAAACCGGTAAATTGACTGTTTAAAGGCAAATTGGATGGTTGCACTTAGCCAGCTGGACTCCCAGATGGTATTAGGTACCATTGTAAACATTTCAGAAATTTTTATTTTCGAGATAAAAAAAGGTTAAAATATTCCAAAATTGAAGTCTAATATCCACGCATTTTATGAAATTTTCGAGGTTTCGAGGCACGGTGTCGAAAAGTCTTGAAATTCTAGAAGATCAATCTCGGGGTCATATAATTCCGTTTAGAACCATATATGATTATTATATGTTGTCATAAATGTTCGTAGTATGCTTATGTTAATGAAATCAGTGCAAGTTGTAAATCGGTAAATTGGCCGTTAAAAGGTAAATTGGATGGTTCCACCCACCTAATTGTACTCCCGGAGAGTATTGAAACCATGGTAAACATTTTGGAAATTTTTATTTTCGGGCGAAAAAAAAGTCAAAAAATTCCAAAATTGAAGTCTGATATCCACTTTTTTGAGAAATTTTGGAGTTTTCATGGCCCGGTGTTGAAAAGCCTTGAAATTTTAGGGCCGAGAATACATCTCGGGGTTAGATAATGTCATTTGGAACCATATATGATCATTATTTCTTGTCATAAGTGTTTGTGGTTGGCTTGAATTAATGAAATCGGTGCAACGTATAAACCGGTAAATTGGCCGTTTAAAGGCAAATTAGATGGTTCCACCCATCCAATTGGAATCCCGGAGTGTATTAGGGACCATGGTAAACATTTCAGTAATTTTTATTTCAGGGCGAAAAAAACTCAAGATATTCCAAAATTTAATCCTTATATCCACCTTTTTGAAAAATTTTGGAGTATTCGGGGCCCGGTGTCTAAAAGTCTCAAAATTCCAGGAAATACATCTTGGGGTCATATAATGTCGTTTGGAACCATATGTGATCATTATTTTTGTCATAAATGTTTGTGTTTGGCCTGAGTTAATGAAATCAGTGCAAGTTGTAAACCGGTAAATTGGTCGTTTAAAGGCAAATTGGATGATTTCACCCAACCAATTGGACTACCAGAGGGTATTAAGGAGTAAGTTAAAATTTTGGCAATTTTTATTTCTAGGAAAAAAAGTGAAAGAGTTCCAAAATTGAAGGCTAATATCCACGTTTTTTGAGAAATTTTGAAGGTTTCGGGACCCAGTGACGAAAAGACATGAGATTTTAGGGAATACATCTCGGGTTCATATAATGTCGTTTGGAACCATATATGATGATTATTTGCTGTCATAAATGTTCGTGGTGGGCTTGAGTTAATGAAATTGGTGCAAGTTGTAACCCTGTCAATTGGCCATTTAAAGGCAAATTGGATGGTTCCACCCAGGCAATTGAACTCTCGGAGGGTATTAGGGACCATGGTAAATATTTCAGCAATTTTTATTTCCGGGAGAAAAAAAGTCAAAAAAGTTCCAAACTTGAAGGCTATCCACGTTTTTTTTAGACATTCGAATGTTTTAGGGCCTGGTGTCGAAAAGCAATGAGAATTTATGGGATAAATCTCGGGTTCACATATATAATGCCGTTTAGAACCATATATGATCATTATATGTTGTCATAAATGTTCATGATTAGCATGAATTAATGTAATCAGTGCAAGTTGTAAACCGGTAAATTGGTCATTTAAAGGCAAATTTGATGGTTCCACCCAACCAATTGGACTTCGGATGGTAATATGATCATGGTAAACATTTCGGAAATTTTTATTTCCCGGCAAAAAAAGTAAAAAAAATTCCAGAATTGAAGGCTAATGTCCACGGGTTTTTTGAAATTTCCAATGTTTCTGGGCCCGGTGTTGAAAATATCTGAGATTTTAGGGGATGCGTCTCGGGATCATATAATGCCGTTTGGAACCATATATGATCATTATATGTTATCATAAATGTTCATGGTAGGCTTGAGTTAATGAAATCGGTACAAGTTGTAAACTAGTAAATTGGTCGTTTCAAGGCAAATTTGATGGTCTCACCCAGCCAATTGGACTCCCGAAGGATATAAGAAACCATGGTAAACATTTCTGCATTTTTTATTTCCGAATGAAAAAAAGTCCCAAAATTCCAAAATTGAACGCTAATATCCACGCTTTTTGAGAAATTTTGGAGGTTTCGGGTAGAGTGTCAATTTGGGTAAACGGGTTGGGTTTGGGTCGGTAAAAGTGGGTCGGGTCGGTAAAAGTGGGTCGGGTCAACTCGGGTCGGGTTAATTCGGAATAATTCCATCACCTATGCGGGTCGAGTTCGGGTTGGGTCATGCTTGAGTCGGGTCATACTTCTTATCGGCTTTGGGTCGGGTTAATAACAGGTCGGGTTTCATTCGGGTTGGGTGATAACTTGTATTTTGGTATGGTTTTAGGTGTCTTTGAACCTTGTTTACTTGATAAAATCAGTGTTTTGGTTCACTTTTGCTCTATTACTATGCAATTTTTGTGTACCCTATGCTTCACGGGTTGTTGGTGTTTTTGTTGAGTTGCTAGGCCTAAAGACGACCAAGTGAAGCCTATGGATGATGAATCAAATTGGAAAGCAAGAAGATGATGAAAAGAAGCCAAAGTAAAGTAGCCAAGTGAAGAAGAAGAAGAAGAAACTGCAGTGGAGCGGCCTCTCCTTAGGCGCGGCCTCTCCAGGTTAGTGGAGAGGCCTCTCCACCCTTTTGCTGCAGCTACTGCCAAAGTTGGCAGTTTCAAGGATTTTGTGAGGAGAGGCCTCTCCAACTTTGTGTCGTGGCCTCTCCATTTGGAGCGGCCTCTCCACCTATTTGGAGAGCCCTCTCCACCTCGTTGCCAAACTTCCTGCCTCACTTGGCAGTTTTGAAAGAAGAAGTGAGGAGAGGCCTCTCCAACATTATGCCGCGGCCTCTCCTCCTGGAGCGGCCTCTCCACCTTTCTGGAGAGCCCTCTCCGCCCTGCTACGAAGCTTTCTGCCATTTTGTCTCCAGTTTGGAGCGGCCTCTCCACTCACATGGAGCGGCCTCTCCAGGCCTTGGAGAGGCTGCGCCCGACGGGTTCCGCGAACTTTCTGTTGCGGAGTTTACTATGAAATTGGGGGTTATAAATAGCTTTAAGGGGCTCATTTGTGGGGATCTTCTTCTCTCTGAACTCCATTAGACTTATTATCTTAATTATTTCATAGTTTTCCTCTCCCTTAGTTTAGTTTCTCAAAAACTCAATCATTTGTAAGAATTATTGGAAGTTTGTTCCATCAATTTCAACAAATTTTTCCAACTTTGAAGTTTATTAAGTAATCTCTTTCCTCTATCTCTTGCTCTTAATTTTCAATTTTAATTGTTTTGAGTTGATAATTTCTCCCTTAATCTTGTTTATTTATTCTTGCATGTTTAATCCATCCTTGTTTCATCTCTTTCCTAGCTTATTTGAATTCATGAAAACCCTAGATTTAATTGTTAGAGTAATTTCCACCATGTTTAGTGAGTAGTCTCTTAGTTAGGGGTTGGGTGAAGACCCAACCAAGCTATGGCTAATTGACTTGGAATTATTCATGTGCTACCTTGGATTGATAATTGTTTGTGCTTGAATTGATAATTGCATGTGTATTTTGTTGGCCACAATATGCCCATGTGTTCATCCCTCTTCTCACATCGAAAGATGGGGTTTTGGAGTGAGTCTTTTCTTGTGTAATTAGATTATGCTACTTTCATGATTTTGGATGTTTGGTTTCATTGACTAGGTTGCTTTAGTATGGTAATTAGGTGAGAAATCCCAATTATTTGAGTTTCATGCTAGTTCGGAGCGATCGAGAGGCAAACTCGATCTAGAAACCCACTTCCTATCCTTGAGACTTAATCCTTATCGTGTTAATGCTTAATCTAGGGAGTACTTATGTTGTGACTTTGAAAGAAGGCAATGTTAAGTTCCTTTTCTATCTTCTATGTGTGCTCATGATTTATCCTTGTTATTGATTCCTTGGCTTTGGTTGGTGTTGAATCCCGTTTCCCCTAGCGTTCTTTTATATAGTAGCTAACCATTCAAAACCCAATTTGTGACGAATTAGCTTACAACCGTTTCATACTCTCGGTGTACTTACCCATTTCCTGTGGAAACGATCCTCTACTTACCCTAGACTTGTCTTAGGTTGGTTTAGGTAGAAATATTGTTTGGTTTTAGGGTAATTGTCCAACGACCGATTATTCCTCTGCCAAAATGGCGCCGTTGCCGGGGAATGGCGTTAAGCATTGAGTTACTTATGAGATATGTGAGACTAGTTCATTTGTATAGCTTCATTTTTCTTTATTTTCTTTGACTAACCTACTAATCTCCCATCTAGTCTTCTTTGTTTATGCCCAAACGCAGCAATAGGACACTTCCTCTTGTGCCGTTGAATCTCGAGCTTGAAAAAGTGGTAAGGGCAAATCGAAGAGAAAAGAGGGCGATAGCTAGTGGTGCTACATCAAGTGAGCTACGAGTGGTAGTGGAGTCCGATCACTCTAGTTCTAGTGAGTCTAGTGGAGACACCATTCCATTAGAATCACCAAGGACAAATTCTCCAACTTCTCCACCTATCCGCCAATTCGACATGGCCCAACCGAATAAAACTTTGAGAGAGTTTGGTGTCCCTCCACCATACCAAGAAGCGAGTGGGATTGTTACTCCCACCACCGAGGCAAACACTTTTGAGATAAGGCCTGCCCTTATCACCTTGATCGAGGGCCATCAATTTTCCGGGGCCAAGCATGAGGATCCCATTGCACATCTTAAGCAATTTACGCGGTATTGCAGCACCCTGAAGGCTAATGGGGTAACTCCGGAGTACATCCTTCTAAGTATGTTTAAATTTTCTCTCACGGGGAGTGCAAGTGATTGGCTTGATAGGTTGACTCCGAACTCATTGACAACTTGGAATGGGGTAACTTCGGCATTTCTTGGGAAGTTCATACCTCTTGGAAGAACGGCAGAGTTGAGATCCAAAATATCAAATTTCCAACGAGAACCCGATGAGTCTCTTTATGATGCTTGGGAGAGATACAAGAGCTACCAAAAACAATGCCCACATCATGGCATGGAAGATTGGCTCTTATTACATGTGTTCTATAGGGGTCTCTTGAGGGCGGATCGCATACTATTGGATGGAGCATCGGGTGGTCCTCTCATGAACAAGCCACCATTGGAAGCACTCAAAATCATCGAAGAGGTGGTGCAAAATTACACCGATTGGAGTCATGATGAAAGGAACTCCACAAAAAAAGGAGGAAGGTATGAGGTTAGTGCTATTAATATGTTTAGCTCAAAATTAGATGCCTTGTCCTCTAAATTTGATCAAATACAATCTTCTCCCCCTCCCATTTCCCCTCTCCAAAACTCACATGCATCTAACTTTTCAAATGATAATGTGTCTATGCAATTGGTGTCTTGTGAAGTATGTGGTGGTGAATACCATATGTCTTCGGAGTGTCCCTTGTTGAATGAGTAATGTTCCCCTTCTATGGAACAAGTTAATAATGTGAATGCTAATCCTAGGTTTGACCCCTACTCCAACACCTATAATGAGGGATGGAAACATCACCCCAATTTTGGTTGGAGAAGTGGCCAAACCCAAGGGCAAGCTAGAGGTCAAGGTCAAGCTAGTAGTGGTGGTAACTATGTCTCTAATAATCAACGGAATTATAGAAATGACAATAGGTACCAACAAAAAGGTCAATACTCTTCCACTCACAACCCACCCGGTTTCAATGGAGGTGTAAGACCAAATCTAGCTCCTATTCCTAAACCACCACTTCAAATTCAAGCTCCCCCTCCTCCTAAGTCTAATCTAGAAAGCATGTTGGAGCAATTCATGAACTCCCAAACTAAAAAGACAAATGACTTAGAGGAAAGCTTAAAGAAAATGCAAACCCACAATAAAATGTTGGAAAATCAAATGGCCCAAATAGCTAGTGCCCTTAAAGGCAAGTCTAGTACCCCATTGCCATAATCTTTTTCGACGCAGGATTTGTAAGCAAGGCTGTCTAGATGAAAAATTGGTAAAAGGGGAAGACTGTAATTTGTGATAGGTTAGGTGGTGGATTTTCTGAAGGTTTCAGAGCTGGTACGCTTGGGGTTTTGTCACGGCTTTTTGCAGATTATTCTGATATTAAGCCTTTACCTGCAACTGAGCTAAAACCCCGTGATTTCGAAGCACTATTATCCTATGTTAATTCCACAAAGTATGACCCTTCATTGTATCATTCATTCATATATAATTATGCAAGTGTAGTGTCATACTGTATAATGTTATGCATATATATGTTATTGCATACATAATTTTAAATTTGTATTCCAAGTTACTAATATAGGATACCATACTTTTGATACTTACATCAAAATTATTCTTTCTCTGCAGACATCCTAAGGCAAATATCCACAAGAGTGAATCCTTTTATGACAATTCTGCTCCTGTTGTTGTCGAATTCTCTTCTCGAGGACCTAATGTTATTGCACCGGATATCCTTAAGGTACAATTGAATTGAAGCATAAGTTTGTATTCCATTTTTTCCTTCCTATTCTTCTAAGAGTTTTGCGCCCTCTAACCTGCTGCAGCCTGATATCACGGCACCAGGAGTCGAAATTCTAGCCGCATATTCACCATTGGGTTCTGTAAGTGATTACAACGGAGATAAGAGATCAGTTAATTATTCAACTTTATCTGGTACATCCATGTCTTGTCCTCATGTCGCGGGTGCATCTGTTTATGTAAAATCGCTTCACCCAGATTGGTCTCCTTCAGCAATTAAATCTGCTATGATGACAACAGGTAATTACATTTTCAAGCTAGTTATGTACAATTTTCTTCTTAGTCATTTTTTACTTGTAAGAAATTTAAACAGATTCACTAATATATATATATATATTATATATATATATATATATAGGGGAGGGATCCGGTAAGAACCCCTCCTTATATAAGAACCCTAGTTATATAAGAACCAATCTCAACCGTAGGATTAAGTAATTTTGGACGGTTAATATTAAAACAAGTATCCTTCCTCAAACACCTAACCCACCGTCCAAAATTTTCTCTCTCCTCAAACTTTCAAACCTATTGTCTTTCTCTCTCCTCAAATCCCAAATTCGAACACAAATTCCTGCAATTTTTTGTTCAAATTTTACATAAACAACCTAAATTGCTCAAATTAGGTACGTTCTTTTTTCGATTTTGTTCAAATTTTCAAGAAAAACGCATGATATTCAAGTAGATTTTTCGATTTTGTTTTTGCGATTTTATTTTTTGCGATTTTTATGATTTGATTTTTGCGATGTGATTTATGCGATTTTAAGGTTTGATTCATGAATTCCGCATGAGACAAGTCGATTTTGCATTTTTCTGATTTGATTTTCATTTATTTTCGGCAATTTAGGGTTCAAAATTCGGCGATTTAAGAGTTCAAACTACAGTGATTTTAAGGCTGGAAATATTAGGTAATTTCAGTGTTACTCTTGATTAGTATTGTTTGATTTTTTTTCGTCATTTTACCATTTTTTGTGCGATTTGTTTGTGGTTTTGTTGGGCGATTTTTGAGCCATTTTTTAAATTGTTGTTGGTTCTTTGTTGGTGATGAAATCATGTGCTCTTAACTTCAGTCAGTAAGCTAGTTGACATCTAGGAGTTAGGATGATGGATGGTGGAAATTATGATTTTTGGTAATGTTATGATGGGATTTTTGATTGGTAAAAGTGAGCAACTGAGCACATTGGTTGATGATTATTACTGGGTTTTTTTTAACGCAATTGAGTAAATTGTGATGATTAGCTGAATAGGTATAGAAAGTGGGCTGATGAGTTACAAAAAAAATTGTAAGGAGGGTCTGGGGTTATTTTGGGGTTTGTACTTGGTTGATATAGGGGCAGGTTTCTTGGATGTTATTTCTCCATTATCGTCCTACATCTTTGGTGTTGAAGCACGTTTTTGTTTAATTCAATGGTTTTGCTGTCTTATGTGTGGTGCTGGTTTGATGGTTTTTAAGTTTTTATTGGTTTCTAGTCAATCAGATTGGGGAAAATAGAAAAAAAAATGTCAAGATGGAGGCTTTGGGATGAAATTTGACTTAATTCTGGCAGTAGAGGAGGGATGTAAGGGTGTTTAGCTTTTGACCTTTCTGTGGTCTTAAGGTCTGTTTTATGAGATGGATTCTTCAGGTTGAATAAATAGGTTGAGTGAATACCTAAATGCAAGTGAGCTTTGCTATTTGAAGGGCACATTTTTGTAATTAAGTGCAGTGTAATAGTTGTACTTTGTAAACTATATGTTAAATTGGTTCAAATGTTCCTAAACGATGAGTCTACTTATATGGTTCCCTAATCGGAGAGGAAAAAGGAAATACATTTGCTGTCCTAGTGCTCATATGATTTCAGCAGTCTGTTTGGGTTTCTCTAATGTTGGAACTACAATAGTACAATGTACGGATTATTAATTATTCTAGGAAAACTCCCATTATACTAGTAATATAGCATTATCTTTCTTACCATATTAGGCATATTCCCTGTATGTTTCAAATCTTGCAAAAAAACATTTGTTTAACACATGCCAAAATATTATCACTTTGTAAATATACTTCCAAGTTTGTAGTTCGTAGTTAAATTAAACTTTATTAGGTAATCTAACACTATTTATATACAAAGACATCCTTGATTATAGTAAAAAAAAAGTTTAGAACATAAGTAGACTAAATTTAAAACATAGGAAAAAAAAAATTTAGAACATAGGTAAAAGAATATTTAGAACATAGGAAAAAAAAACTTTAGAACATAGGTAATAAAAATTTAGAACATAGGAAAGAAAAAAAACTTTAGAACATAAGTAGACTAAATTTAGAATATAGACAAAAGAATTTAGAACATAGGTAAAAGAATATTTAGAACATAGGAAAAAAAAAAAAAACTTTAGAACATAGGTAGAAAAAATTTAGAACATAGGTAGAAAAAACTTTATAACATAGGTGTAGAATATACGAACAACTTTAGAACATAGGAAAAATTTGGAACATAGTAAAAATTTAGAACATAGGAAATTAGAACATTGGGAAAAAAAAATTAGATCATAGGAAAAAAAATTGGAAATTTAGAATATTGGGGAAAAAAATAAGAGCATAGAAAATAAGTTTAGAACATATACTAAAAATTTAGAACATAGGGTGAAAAAATTTAGAACATAAGGTGAAAAAATTTAGAACATAGATAGAAAAAATTTAGAACGCAAGGAAAAAAAATTAGGAAATAGGTAGAAAAACTTTTGAACATAGGATAAAATTTAGAGCACACGGAAAATATTTAGAGCATACGGAAAAAATTTAGAACATAGGAAATAAATTTAGAATATAGACAAAAAAATTTGAATATAGGATATATATTTAGAACATGGACAGAAAACTTTAGAACATAAACAATAAAATGTAGAACATAGGAAAATAGTTTAGAACATACATATATTTAGAGCTTAGATTGAAAAATTTAGAGCTTAAGCAATAAATTTTAGAACATATGCAAATAATATTTAGAACATATGATAAAACCTATTAGCTCAATTGGAAGAGCACTATGCAAATGCATAGAGGATGTAGGTTCAACTCCTACATAGGTTATCTTTATAAATAACTAAAAAACTTCAAATGTTTTTTTTTTGAAACAAAAAAAAAATCCAATAAAACTAATTAAATTAGTACTAAGTTATATGAGCAGAAAATAAGTAGACTAAATTTAGAACATAGGAAAAAAAAAAACTTTAGAACATAAGTAGACTAAATTTAGAACATAGGAAAAAAAAAAAAAAAACTTTAGAACATAATTAGACTAAATTTAGAACATAGATAAAAGAATATTTAGAATATAGGAAAAAAAAAAAACTTTAGAACATAGGTAGTAAAAATTTAGAACATAGGAAAAAAAAAATTTAGAACATAAGTAGACTGAATTTAAAACATAGGCAAAAGGTAAAAGAATATTTAGAACAAGGAAAAAAAAAGTTTAGAACATAGGTAGAAAAAATTTAGAACATAGGAAACAAAACTTTAGAACATAAGTAGACTAAATTTAGAACATAGGAAAAAAAATTTGAACATAAATATACTAAATTTAGAACATAGGAGTAGGCAAAAAAAAATTAGAATATAAAAGAAGAATTACATAAATGGCATTACTAAAGGATCATTTTAGATGGTTAGATCAAAACTAATAAACGGCTGAGATTGGTTCTTATATAAGATTGGGTTCTTATATAGAGGAGGGTTCTTACATGAGTCTTCCTCGGGGAGGGATCCGGTAAGAACCTCTCCTTATATAAGAACCCAATCTTATATAAGAACCCCTCTTTATGTTCTAAACTTTTTTCGGCTTATATTCTAAAGTTTTCCTATGTTCTAATTTTTTTTCTGCTTATGTTCTAATTATTTCATATATTCTAAATTATTTTTTCAGCTTACATTCTAAATTTTTTCATATGTTCTAAATTATTTTTTCAACTTATGTTTTAAATTTTTTCCTATATTCTAAATTATTTTTTCAGATTATGTTCTTAATTTTTTCCTATGTTCTAAATTATTTTTCATATGTTCTAAATTTAGCCTATGTTTTAAATTTTTTTTCCTATATTCTATATTATTTTTTCGGCTTATGTTTTAAATTTTTTCCTATGTTCTAAATTATTTTTTCAACTTATGTTTTAAATTTTTTTCCTATATTCTAAATTATTTTTTTCAGTTTATGTTCTAAATTTTTTCCTATGTTCTAAATTATTTTTCATATGTTTTAAATGTTTGTTTGTTTATGTTCTAAATTTTTTTTTCTATGTTCTAAATAATTTTTTTCAGCATATGTTCTAAATTTTTTCTTATGTTCTAAATTTTTTTTTCAGCTTATGTTCTAAATTTTTTCCTATGTTCTAAATTATTTTTTAGCTTATGTTCTAAATTTTTTCCTATATTCTAAATTATTTTTCATATATTCTAAATGTTTGTTTGTTTAGGTTCTAAATTTTTCATATGTTCTAAATTTTTTTTCCTATATTATACATTTTTTTTTCCTTATGTTCTAAATTTTTTTTTCAGCTTATGTTTTAAATTTTTTTCTATGTTCTAAATTTTTTTTTCAGCTTACGTTCTAAATTTTTTCTTATGTTTTAAAAGTTGGTTTGCTTATGTTCTAAATTTTCCTATAATCTAAATTTTTTTCCTAAATTCTAAAGTTTTTCTTATGTTCTAAATTTTTTCCTATATTTTAAATTATTTTTTCAGCTTATGTTTTAAATTTTTTTTCTATGTTCGAAATTATTTTTTCAATTTATGTTCTAAATTTTTTCCTATGTTCTAAATTATTTTTCATATGTTTGTTTGTTTATGTTCTAAATTTTTCCTATGTAGTAATTTTTTTTTCCTATATTCTATATTATTTTTTCAGCTTATGTTCTAAATTTTTTCCTATGTTTTAAATTATTTTTTCAGCTTATGTTCTAAATTTTTTCCTATGTTCTAGATATTTGTTTTCTTATGCTTTAAATTCTTCTTCTTGTTTTTTTTTTTTGGTTGTTGTAAATAGGTGCGTAGTCCTGGAGTTGATATAAATATCCTATGTGTTGCCCCTAGACATGCTACGCGAGAGGTAAGATATAACTTTTGTCTGCTTCTATACTTTTTCCATTATTTTTTGCTACTTTAGTGCCCCTTAACTTGTTATATTTTACTGGATATAGGAAGATTTCTTCGAAGAACTCCATTAGATGCTTTCTGAGATGCCTGAGGTTACAAAGTTGCACCCTGTGCCTGATGCTTTTGTCCCGGTGATGAGATTTAAGTTCAATGGGGTGTCCATAGATCTTCTTTATGCAAAATTGTCGCATTTGAGTTTCTACATTGCATGTGATTGTTTTCCTCGGCTTCTATGGGAGGGTGTTGATTTATATTAAAAACCTATTAGCTCAAGTGGTAGAGCACTATGCAAATGCATAGTTGATATAGGTTCGAATCCTACATAGGCAATATTTATAAATAACTATATAAGAAAAACTTTAGAAAATAGGTAGTAAAAGTTTAGAACATAAAAAAAAAATAAAAAAAAAAAACTTTAGAACATAAGTAGACTGAATTTAGAACATAGGCAAAAGAATTTTGAACATAGGAAAAGAATATTTTAAACATAGGAAATAAAAACCGTTAGAACATAGGTAGAAAAAATTTAGAATATAGGAAAAAATTAGAACATAGGTTGAAAAAATTTAGAACACAGGAAAAAAAAACTTTAGAACATAAGTAGACTAAATTTAGAACATAGAAAAAAAAAATTTTGAACATAGATAAAAGAATATTTAGAATATAGGTAAAAGAATATTTAGAACGTAAACAAAAAAAAAGAAAAAAAAAAGAAACTTTAGAACATAGGTAGTAAAAATTTAGAACTTAAGAAAAAAAAACTTTAGAACATAAGTAGACTGAATTTAGATCATAGGCAAAAGAATTTAGAACATAGGTAAAAGAATATTTAGAACATAAGAAGAAGAAAAAAAACTTTAGAACATAGGTTGGAAAAATTTAGAACATAGGAAGAAAAAAACAAAAAAAAAAAAAAAAAAAAAAAAAAAAAAAAAAAAAAACTTTAGTATATAAGTAGACTAAATTTGGAACATAGAAAAAAAAAATTAGAAAATAGGTAGACTAGATTTAGAACATAAGAGTAGGCAAAAAAATTTAGAACATAAAAAAAGAATTACAGAAATGCCATTACTAAAGGATGGTTTTAGATGGTTGGATCAAAACTAATAAATGGTTGAGATTGGTTCTTATATAAGATTGAGTTCTTATATAGAGGAGGGTTCTTACATGAGCCTTCCTCTATATATATATATATATATATATATATATATATATATATATATATATATATATATATATATATATATATATATATATAATGTACTTGTACTTGTTATGCTTGCAGCACGTTCTATGAGCCCGACTAAGAACAAAGACGCCGAATTTGCCTATGGATCAGGGCATGTTGATCCTGTAAAGGCTGCGAATCCGGGACTTGTTTATGAAACAAATCAAGATGAATATGTTACATTTTTCTGCAGGTTGGGCTACAACAAACGCCAAATTGCACTGATCACGGGTAGTGATAGTTTCTCTTGCCCGAAAAAGAGTAACAAAAGTTCGTTACCAAACGATGTTAACTATCCTTCCTTGTCTGCCATGGTTGATGTTGGTACCCCATTCAATATCAAATTTAGTAGAACAGTCACTAATGTAGGAGTTGCTAACTCCACCTACACCGTTAAAGTCGAATCACCTAAGAAAATTAAGATCACGGTGAATCCTAGTACTCTTTCATTTACATCATTGAATGAAAAGAAGTCGTTCGAGGTGACTGTTGTTGGCAAAGGATTATCAAGAAAATCAAACTCCACTATTTCAGCATCATTGGTTTGGTATGATGGACAACATAGTGTTAGGAGCCCTATTGTTGTATACTCTATTTATAAGGATTTGTAGTGGTTCTACCTTCGTCGTTGCTTTGTGTTTATTCTTAACCCATACAAATGATAATACAAGTCGAATTAAATTAGAAAACTTTTTTTTTTTTTTTTGGCTCAAGTTAATTTTTGCATCAATAACGAGTTATAGAAATAAAAGTACTATATCCGTTATAGATTATGTGCAACGATTAAACATCTTCCCTCTTTGCTTTATGTCAAATCGTTGCACATAACCTATAACGGAGGCAGTAGAAATAAATTAATAACGAGTTATAGCCTTATAGGCTAACTTACAATGATGATCAAATAACAGCAGCAACAAGAAGAGTAAAACAATCAGCAAATGTGTAATGTCTTCCAAAGTTCAATTATTCTTCTCCTTCATCTTCCCTTTCCCCCTTCAATTCCTCTGCTACTAGAGAGAAAAACCCAAAAAAATAATTCAATTAGAGAGAGTAATTCAACCCTACATTTTAATTAATCTAATGATTTTCTAAGAAAGTTAGCTACTTCCTTTACCTTTATTAGCTTTCCGTGACTCCTCGATCGCCCTCTAAACGATCAAAATAAGGTAAAGCTTGAAGATAAGTTTTGCACTCTATTAATTTCTCAGTCCCTCTAGTCGGGTGGGCGCCGGCCGATCTTTCGACCAGATCCCCTCTTTTAGTAAGCAGCTTGCGGCAGTGGTTTTCTCTTTGATTTCCGTTCACCTTTTCTTTACTAAACTACCACTTTCTGCTTGCTTTCCGTAGGAGCATAATCATTTGTAGATTCAAATATGTATCTTTAGTTATGCAATATCTCATTTTTCACTCCCTAAATAGGGTTCTTTTCACCTTTCCCTCACGGTCATTGAGGAATACTTAGGCTTAGAGGGTGGTCCCCCTTTCTCGCGTAAAAGCGGTGATCCGTCCTCGCAAAGGCAGAATAGCGGACTGGCAGAACTTGAGCAATTTACATAAAAAATAAAGCCCATATCCCTATCTTTTTCTGGGAAAACCTAGAATTTTGTTTTTCAAAGTGTTTTATTTGGTGGGTATTTTGTGAAACTTTTCAAAACGGGTTATTGAGAGAAAGATCACTGGAACCGGTTGTATTGGACGATATAATCAACAGGCTATTGAATTCGCAGCAACCTAACCTTTTGGAGCTTGAAGCCACTCTCAAGATTTACGGTAATCTAATTTCTTTTTTTACAGTTGATTTTTTACCCCTTTTTTCTGCTTTCATTATTTGTAAAAATGAGTATTATTTTTGGTGGGTAATTTGAATTTTGTGTGTTTTTATTGCGTTTTTTGAATAGTCTATTGAATGATACGGAGTAGTGTTTTTGGATGGATTTTCATGGTGGGGTGGGGGATGTGGGATAATTGAATAAAAAGTTGTGAGTTTTGATGATTTTGTTTGTTTTGAGGGTTGTTCGATTGGTTTTGAGCTGACTATAATTGGATTATATGTGGCTTATTAATTTATGATTGATGAAATTTGTTGGAGTTCATGTTATTATATGATGACGATTATCGAATTTAACTTATACATTGCATGGATTATATAAGATCAGTAGAACTCCAAGCCACAAATTTTGGATCAACTCAATTGGAGCACAACATTTTTACATAATTGTAATGCAGGAAAAAGAATTGGAGCTAGCAATACATAATCCATGTTCAATTTCTTGATTAGAAACTTTTTGTTTTGATCTTCAAATATTCCCATATATTGCATTTACTTCATCCTATACAATGAACAGAACCTGCTCAA
The DNA here is from genome assembly GCF_001683475.1 of Chenopodium quinoa. Lineage (NCBI taxonomy): Eukaryota > Viridiplantae > Streptophyta > Magnoliopsida > Caryophyllales > Amaranthaceae > Chenopodium > Chenopodium quinoa. The sequence continues at coordinate 427,859 of NW_018743669.1, read as the reverse complement.
ACTTGATAATAAAATCAAGAATATGAACAAAGAATCAAATAATTATGGAACAAATCAAGTCATAATATTTGCAGCTGAATATCTGGTGCAAAAAAAAGCAAACAATCAAATCCTTAATTTATTTCCTTTCTTGCATCACTGGATTTAACAATTATTTATAAGTATGAAAATCATGATTACCAAATTGCAATCATTCACAATTCTCAATGGCCAAATTCATGGATTCTCCACTTCTCGTATTCGTCCTTGTACTTAGCCTGTTTGTCTTGGGTACATCATCTCTAATTGCTAATGGTGATCGGAAGGCAAGTTATGGCTCTGTATATTCTATTAAACTATCTAACTATGTCATATTAAATATATCATGCTATTGTACACTAAGGTTATTATTTTTTTTTTTTTTTTTTATAAAAAGCTGAGTTTTTTTTGGTGTAGGTTTATATTATATACATGGGGTCTACTTCAGAGGAATACTCTGTTACATCTGAGTACCACCTTGGTATCCTCCAACAAGTTTTAGAGGACAAGTGAGTGTCTATTAGCCCTTAGCATTACATATTTGCACCATTTGGTCCAAGTTGCCCCCAAAATGGACACATTATTATGTCCCGGCCACGCGTAATTCAGTGTACTAGTATAATATGTACATTAGCTATTTTTTAGTGACAAACTTAATTTTTTATTTTTTATTTATTTTGACTTTGATTATGTTCCAAAGTATGGCAAAAGATTTATTGGTTAGAATTTACCGGAAGAGTTTCAATGGTTTTGCAGCAAGGCTAACTGAGAAAGAAAGTGAAAAACTCAGGGGTGAGTATTCAGGACTTCAACATTATGATTGACACGGAATAAATTAGATAGGATCTGTAACGGTAATAAATTGTTTTTTTTTTACAGGAACGAAGGAAGTGATATCTGTGTTTCCTAGTAGAACACTTGAACTTCAAACGACGAGGTCTTGGGATTTCTTGGGATTCCCTGAGACAGTGGTGCCTAAAAGTCCACGTTCTGAGAGTAATCTGATACTTGGTGTCATTGACTCCGGGATATGGTCTGAATCACCGAGTTTTAATGATGATGGCTTTGGCCCTCCACCGAAGAAATGGAAAGGTGTTTGTAAGGGCGGAAAAAATTTCACTTGTAACAAGTAAATAATCTTATCTATCATTTTCCTCTCTCAATTTCCAGTCTTTGTTTGCATGCAATTGTTATGTAAATATGCTGACATCTATGTGGCTATCTTTTTTTAATTTGATTATGGCCTTAATTAAAATATGATTTTCACTGATTGGGACTGCATTATATCAATCAAAACATTTTATCAGAATTATCACCAAAAACTAATTTTTCAAGTTGAGAGATTATTAGGGCCTCTCTATGCTAACTTGCTATGTTTTGCTTTTGTGATTTCCTTGGGTTTCTACTAGTCTTAATTATTCTATGGAATGCACTAATCCTGTTTAGATATTACATTATTTATTCTACTAGTCTTAAATCTTAATTAGTCTATAATAAGCACTTGACTTTGCTCAAGAATCGATATGCTTTGGAATATTCGTTCTTGCAAACCTATCTATGATGATTGATGAGCCTCTTTCATATTATAAAAAAAATCCAATCTTGCAGCAAGCTTATTGGAGCTAGGACTATTTTTGATTCTGCGAGGGATAAAGTTGGTCATGGAACCCATACTGCCTCAACAGCAGCTGGTAGGATCGTGGATCATGCAAGTTTTTATGGACTGGCAGAAGGGGCTGCTAGAGGAGCAGTACCATCTGCTAGGATAGCTGCATACAAAGTTTGTGAGGACTTGACATGTTCGGAAGCAGATATTCTTACTGCTTTTGATGAAGCCATTGCTGATGGGGTTGACGTAATTACAATTTCCATTGGAGGATCACATGCAACTGATATATATTCAGACAGTATTGCAATAGGTGCTTTTCACGCGATGCAGAAGGAAATACTGACAGTGCAGTCTGCTGGGAATGGGGGAAATGCGAGTGGTACTGTAGCTAGTGTTGCACCCTGGTTATTCAGTGTCGCAGCAAGTGATATGGATCGCCGAATCCGTGATAAAGTTGTCCTTGGAAATGGAAAAACTTTAATTGTAAGGTTTTTTTTTTCTTCTTCTATCATAGCAGATAAAATTTGAAGCTTTTACCAACTTAAATTTCTAACAAACACATGTAATAATACTTTTGGAATGGCTGAAATGTAGGGTAATTCTATCAACTCCTTTACACTGAAGGGAGACATGTTCCCTTTGGTATATGGGAAACAGGCGTCAAGTTCGTGTGAGGAGCTTGTGGCTGAGTAATTTTCTTTCTTCGATTACTACTTTTGAAGTTCTGCACATCAGTAGAAGGACTATAATTTGTCTTAAATTATCATTACTCTTCTTTTGTGCAGGATATGTACATCGACCTGCCTAGATGAAAAGTTAGTGAAGGGGAAGATAGTAGTTTGTGACAGTACAGATGGATCAGGAATTGGTGAAGGTTTGAGAGCTGGTGCCCTTGGGGTAGTGGCACGATCGTTTGTTGAAGATTACTCTCGGATTTTACCTATGGCTGCAGTCGAGTTAAAAACCTCTGATTTTGAAGCACTAATATCCTATCTTAATTCCACAAAGTATGATATAAAAATTCTTTATCAGGTAGTACCGTAGTATACATTAATATAGTCAAGATTGCACTCACTAACATAGATTTTTGGCAGAGCTCCAAAGGCAAACATCCTAAAGAGTGAATCCTTGAATGACACTTCTGCTCCTGTTGTTGCTTCATTTTCTTCTCGAGGGCCTAATGGTATTGCATCGGATATTCTCAAGGTTATCATCATTTGTTCTTCTTCCACTTTTTCCTACAAGTCTTTTTTTTTTTTTTTTTTTTTTTTTTTTTTTGGGGTGTCTTTAATATGTTAGTCACACTATGCTGCAGCCTGATATCACGGCACCAGGTGTAGAAGTTCTGGCTGCGTTTTCACCTGATGCTGAATTAACTCGTAATTATAATGATTCAAGATCAGTTAATTATTCTGTATTATCTGGAACATCCATGTCTTGTCCTCATGTAGCGGGTGCAGCTGTGTATGTGAAATCAATTCATCCTGATTGGTCTCCTTCAGCTGTTAAATCTGCTTTGATGACTACAGGTATCTATAAGCATATCAAGGCTTTGTTACGCCATGAGTCTTCTCTTCTTCTCTGTATCATATATCTACTAGACATAATCTTCTTGTTTCATTTGCAGCGCGTCCTATGAGTACTCTGAAGAACCCAGATGCTGAATTTGCTTATGGATCAGGGCATCTTAATCCTGTGGCAGCTACAAACCCCGGACTTGTTTATGAAGCAACTGAAGATGATTATATTCAATTTCTGTGCAAGTTAGGTTACACCAAAGATGACATAACTCAAATATCGGGCAAGAAGAGTTTCTCCTGCCCGAAAAAGATTTTGCCACCAAAGGATGTTAACTATCCTACCATTTCTGCCGCGGTTGATGCTGATAAACCTTTAAATGTCAAGTTCTATAGAACAGTTACTAATGTTGGAGTTGCAAATTCCACCTACACAGCAAAAGTTGAATCAGCAAAGAATATAAAGGTTACAGTGAATCCGAGCTCTCTTTCATTCACATCATTGAATGAAAAGAAGTCCTTCAATGTGACTGTGGTTGGTGAGGGATTATCTAGTGGCTCTCATATTTCTGCATCACTGGTTTGGTCTGATGGAAATCATATTGTTAGGAGTCCTGTTGTATTATACAGTATATAGTCATTCTTCGTATCTCCAACATTGACCTATAGAACGACTCAATGATATATCGAGAATATAGAACATGTACTGCCTATGATTGTAAAAGTGTTTGTCCCATTTTAATAAGAGCTGAGCAGATTATATCCCATTCTTGCATTTAGACTGAACTTTTTTTTTAACATATACGAATATATGATTATATTAATGGTCAAATTTACGCGCGAGTAATTATTGCAACCAAATAGTTGCACTTTAACATCCCCTGGCTTTCTCATGTGAAACGAGTATGTAGTATGGTAGTTCAACCTAGTGGCTAGGTGGGGGATAGCGGGAGTAACTCAGAATGTGTATCGGTAATTTTCCCCAAAGCACTTTTGGCTCGGGTGGTTCTTGCATTGACTACTTGAATTAATCAAATTTAGTACTTACCTTGTTCCCGAAAAAAAAAAAGGACAGGCTTATGTATTGATCGAATGACCGGTGAAAAGAACTTTCATGAATTGAGGTAGTATTTATGTAATTTAAGATTTTCAAATATGACTCTTTAAGTCATTTGCTGCACGTCCTATGAGTACTCTTGTACGGCTATATGTATCATTTCTTGATTATTAAAAAAAAAAAATTATGTGGCTATCAGAAATTTAGAATATTATAGGTTGCCATTTAGCTTATATTATTGAAATTGTACAATTACTTTCGCATGTAGTCCTAATTAAGCCTCTCAATTCATTTATACTTCGTATATGTCAATTAGTCACCAAATAATAAACAATATTGTATAAATAAGCAACAAATCATTATATTTATTTGGAAGTAATCAAATCAGATATTTAGACCATACAATGTACTTTTTCCATTGACTATTAGGAACAACCAAATCAAAGACGATTTATTTCCATAATTTGTTGCTTTTAATGCATTATCATATCTAAAAACTTAATTGATTTTTTCTTTTAACATCTATAAAAATGAGGATAAGTCATATCATCAAAATTAACAATTCACACATAAGAAAATGGTCAAATTCATGTTTTCTCAAATTCACTTGCTCACCCTTGTACTTGGCCTTTTTGCTGCGGGGACATTGTCTCTTAATGCTAATGATGATCGAAAGGCAAGTTACTACATTGTTGTCTTTGTTGTTGTTGTTGTTACGTTGTTGTCTTTGTTCTTGTTATTGTTATTGTTATTGTTGTTGTTGATTATGATTTCATCGATTTAATATTATTGTGCAGGTTTATATTGTATACATGGGTTCGATTTCGGAGGAATACGCTGTTACGTCCGAGTATCACATTAATATTCTTCAGCAAGTTTTAGAGGGCAGGTTAGTAGCTATAATTATGTAACATATTTTGTTTAAGAGCTTTTTTTTTTTTTTTTTTTTTTTTGGTGTTCTACCCGGTTCACACTCTTGGGCTAATCTGGATTCGGGGATCAGTTCTGGGTGGTTAGGTTCCAGTCCCCTACCAAGTGTAGTCCCAAGCTTATCATAGACATAAATTAATTATCTTTTGCGATTTGTATGTATTTCTTATTTTAAAAATTGATTCTTTTGTTTGTAATTTTCTAATCGTTCATTTCTCATAAAAGTATGATTTTTTCTTATGCCATATAAATATATATATATATATTGTAATATACTTGTTTACATAATAATATGCCTTTTCCTTTTTATTTCGAACTCTACATTTGAAAGTACGGCAGAAGAGTCCTTGGTAAGAAGTTACAAGAGGAGTTTCAATGGTTTCGCAGCAAGGCTAACAGAGAAAGAGAGTAAAAATCTCAATAGTAAGAAATAATGTCATCAAAATTACAATTAATTTTGACTTTTTTTAATTATTATTAATAATCCATATATTGTTTGTAATTTTGTAATTAATTTAAATTGATTGTGTATTTTTTTGGTAGGTATGAAGGAAGTGGTGTCTGTATTTCCTAGTAAAACACTCAACCTTCAAACAACGAGGTCATGGGATTTCTTAGGATTAATTGAGAGTGATGTGGTTCCGAGAAATTTGACTAGCGAGAGTAACGTGATACTCGGTTCCTTTGACACCGGAATCTGGCCTGAATCACCGAGTTTTAGCGATGATGGTATCGGACCTCCCCCTAAGAAATGGAAAGGCGCTTGTAAGGGCGGAAAAGATTTCACTTGCAACAAGTACGTATATATCCTTGTTTTAATTTTACATACATCTACTAGTATACATATTGTCAAGATATAGTTTAATTGACATATTGTTTATACAAAAATATATTTACTAGACTTAGTTTAATTATCACACGTTTTTTAATGTAAGAATGTTAATTAGAAAACTTGTACAATTACTAGTAAAAAAATATTTGTGTTCACTATAATCATATAATGAGTTCAATTCCATCTTGCAGTAAAGTAATTGGAGCTAGTACTACAACCTTTGATTCGGCGAGGGATGAAATTGGTCACGGAAGCCACACTGCTTCGACAGCAGCCGGGAGACACGTAGATCATACAAATTTTTATGGTTTGGCAGAAGGAATTGCAAGAGGAGCAGTACCTTCAGCTAGGCTCGCCGTATACAAAGTTTGTGGACGCGATGGTTGTCAGGACTCAGATGTTCTTACTGCATTTGATGAAGCAATTGCTGATGGTGTAGACTTGATTACATTATCGTTAGGATCATCCAATCCAACTGAATTAGATTTAGATAGTATCGCGATAGGTTCTTACCACGCGATACAGAAAGGTATACTAACTGTGCACTCTGCTGGAAATAGTGGTAACAGAAGTTTTAGTGTATCAAGTGTTGCACCTTGGTTATTCAGTGTTGCAGCAAGCACTATTGATCGGCGAATACTTGATAAAGTTGTCCTTGGAAATGGAAAGACACTACTTGTAAGTATTCTGATCATAAAAGTAATTTTTTCCCGTTATCATTCATATATAAACGTGTGATACTTACATGTACGTCTGAAAATACAGGGTTATTCTGTTAATTCTTTCCAGTCGAAGAGAGGGTTGCTTCCTTTAGTGTATGGCGTAGGTCCAAAAGAGTGTGTAAAGGAATCCATACAGTAATCTTCAATTCCTTGCTTGGTTTCTTCGACTTTATTTGAACATATATTGTACTGTATCGTATTGTATAATCAATTTCGACGATGCAGGTATTGTGGGCAAGGTTGTTTAGATGAGTCAGTAAAAGGAAAGATCGTAGTTTGTGATATTTCAGATGGAAGTGGAATCATTGAAGCTTACAAAGTTGGTGCGCTTGGGGTACTGTCACGCATAAACATTGATTTTTCTCAGATTTATCCTTTGCCTGCAATTGAGTTCGAAAGCAATGAATTTCAAGCACTAAAATCCTACCTTAATTCCACAAAGTATGATACTCTGATCCATTCAATTTATTCATGTATAAATGTCATATACACTCCATGTTATGCATATATATTAAGTAATATACATTTTTATGTCAAATTATTCTTTTTTTTTTTTTTTTTTTTTGTAGAAATCCAAAGGCAAACATCCTCAAGAGTTTCTCCTTTAATGACACTTCTTCTCCTTATGTCATCGGGTTCTCTTCTCGAGGACCTAATCTTGCTGCATCGGATATCCTTAAGGTAAACTTAATTGAAGCACAACTCTGCTTTTATTCCCTGCTTTTTCTCCCCTGTAATTTTTCTAAGAGTTTTGTGCCTACTATTTTGTTGCAGCCTGATATAACAGCGCCAGGAGTCGAAATTATAGCTGCATTTTCACCTTTGGCTTCTCTAACTGGAATTCCTGGAGATAAGAGATCAGTAAATTATACGATTTTTTCTGGTACATCTATGTCTTGTCCTCATGTCGCGGGTGCATCTGTTTATATAAAATCTCTCCATCCAGATTGGTCTCCTTCCGCGATTAAATCTGCTTTGATGACTACAGGTAATAACAATTCTCAGTAGCATACAAATTTTTTTCTTACTCATTTTCACTTTTAAAAAATTAATTCAAACATATTCACTAATATAATGTTCTTCATATACTTGCAGCACAACCTATTAGCCCATCTAAGAACAAAGACGCCGAATTTGCCTATGGATCAGGGCATCTTGATCCTGTAAAAGCTGCAAATCCCGGACTTGTTTATGTAACAGAACAAGATGAATATCTTACATTTTTCTGTAAGTTGGGTTATGATAAAGACCAAATTGCACTGATCACAGGTAACAGGAAATTCTCTTGCCCGAAAGAGAGTAACGAAACTTCGTCATTAGCAAAGGATGTTAACTATCCTTCCTTGTCTGTCATGGTTGAAATTGATATACCAATCAATATCAAGTTTAGTAGAACAGTCACCAATGTAGGAGTTGCTAATTCCACCTACACCGTGAAAGTCGAATCGCCTAAGGAAATAAAGGTCACAGTGAATCCAACTTCTCTTTCGTTTAAATCATTGAATGAAAAGAAGACGTATGAAGTGAGTGTTGTTGGCAAAGCATTAACGGAAAACTCCTCCATTATATCAGCATCATTGGTTTGGTCTGATGGACAACATAATGTTAGGAGTCCTCTTGTTGTATACTCTGATTTTTACCATGGAGTTGACTAATTAGTGTACTATATAGTGTATATATATTTCCAATAAAAAGGATAATGTAGGTTGAATATAATTAATACTAATACTTACCTTTCTCTTTACTCTCCCTAATTTAACAACAATTTATTTGCTCGACTAGGGCACATGTTCCAAATGTCAATGCACAAGTTTGATTTAATCATCAATATCATCCTAACCCGTTTTAACCCGTGCGTGAAATCCCGAATTAAACCCGACCTATTGTTTACCCGACCCTAATGTAACCCGACCTATACCTGATAAGAAGTATGTATAATTATGTATATTACATATATATATTATACAAGTACATAATTGGAGTCAATTCTACATAAACTCATCCATTAATAATAAAAGAGTATCCAATAATCATAGCAAAATCCATGATTAGGTTTACCATCACATATATATATATACACATTTTACATACAAATATTATTCATATATGAACATACTCAATTTATTGTTATTAAATAAATAAATTTAATCATAATACACCCTAGATCGAAGCTAGAAGGCTAAGAATTCTCGAAAACACTAGATAATTACATAATTAAGCTACAAGTAGAAAACTAAATGAATGAAAATTACATAAAGAATTTATTTTCTACTATCACTTGCATATCAAAATTTAATGAGATGAATTAGTTAAACAATTCTAGATCTTCGGAACCCTCTTGACTTGGCCCAAAAATCATGTACCCGAGTGCATGGCCCACAATTACTACAATAAAAACACCAACATTGAAAGACATAACAGCTAACATTAAAAGGTATGCGAGTCCCATACGTAGGGCATGTACTAGGGTACGTAAGAGCTGGTCCGACGTAACATCCTTGTCGCCCGGTTTCGCAAGGGTGGTTCCGGCTAGCCACTCGACGAGGATGGCTAGGACGAATATGATAACCAAAGCTAATACGTACATTCCGGTATGGGTTCCAGGCCAACCCGAAAACAAGATCTCCCCATCTTTACCCCAATAGAAGGTCATGTGCTTCATCATGTTGTTATGATCATGCATTTTATTATGTTCATGCATCCCATTGTGTTCATGCATGTTCTTGTTGTTATATATGAATATGGCCTTTCAATACTTGGATGGTTGTTTTATGATGATGATGACAACGACGATAATGATGGAGGTATGTCGTAGACTTAATCATCTACTCCGTCATACCAATTGCCATGGGCCGGCGTCAAAATTTTACCAACTATACTTCAATAATCTATTGATGTTTTCGATCATTAAATCGATGTTGATATAGGTTAATTTGTATATATATTATATGATGATCCATCGCACTTTTAGTTAAATTGGTAAATCTGAATATAGGAGCTCTAAATTTAATTAGATTTACTTAAAAAGGGGAGGAGAGGTACGATTGTGATACAAAACCTCTTGACCAGGCCATTTGGTAATACTTCTATGTTCTAATATATGTTTGTCTAATTCAAAAGTACTTGGTAAGGTCGTAAATATATACATATATCAATGCAAGTGGTTTAAATACAAAGCTCAAGAAACTAATGACAAAGTACGTTTAATTTGACCTCAAAAGTAATATTAGCAATAATGATTTAAATTCAGAAGCTAGATGTGTATCAATAGTACCTAAATATTACCAAAATTATTATACATCTGGGTATATAGTGCACCTAGGTTTTTTTTTTCTTATTACGATGATTAAAGAATGGTTATTGCTCAGCTCGATCATTTAATCATTAAATGATGAGCAAAATATAACCTTGGGTACATTTTGCACCCGGGTGGATATAAATTTTTTCAAATATATTACATGCTTACAGAAAACCAACCACACAAAATAAGAAACATAGTATTTATTAACACACATTACTACATTAGCGATAATAATTTAAATTCGATCAACTAATGATTCATGCTTTAAGTGAGCTAGAAAAACCAAGGGTTCTTAATTTTGTTTGATCACAAATCAAAATGATCAATGAGGGAAACCCGAATCCTCGGAACCCTTATTACTATTTCTTGACCCAAAAACCATATACCCAAGTGCATGACCAACAATGACAACTATGAAAACACCAACATTAAAAGACATAACAGCCAACATAAGGAGGTAGGCGAGTCCCATACGTAGGGCATGCACTAGGGTTCGTAGGATGCATGAACCAAACCCTTCACCACTTGGTTTCACAAGGCGGGAGCAAGCAAGCCACTCGACAAGGAGGGAAAGGAGGAAGACTAAAACCAAGGCGAGGATGTACAAGCCGGTGCTAGTCCCAGGCCACCCTGAGAAGAGGATTTGGCCATTCTTACCCCAATAGAAGGTCATGTGCATCATCATCGTGTTATGGTCACCCATGTTCATGTTGTTATGCCCCATTGACGGTGAAGATGATGATGGCGGTGGTGGGCTCATCATCATTCCATGATCATGATCCATAATAATCTATTTAGATTAATCAATAATGTAACTAAGACTAAATAAAAGTTTAGCTTAGTTTAGCTTAAGAAGGTGTTTTTTTTTTTTTTCTATAGGTAAGGTAGATATATGAAGAATGGTACGTCCACGAAGTCAATTAGTAGTACTACTTATACACAAATATTGATAGTACACAATTTGAATTTCTTCTAGGGTAACGAATTGTACTACACAATTAATCAATTATCGAATTTTTTAATACTTTTATAGCAAATTTGGTTGTAATAACTGAAATCTAATTCTACATCTAATATATTATCAAAAATTAGTTATTAAACAAAAATACTTTGAAGTAGCTAACTTATTTAATTATTGCTTAATAAAGTCAATCCAAAAAAAGGCACTTTTCATGCCTGAATTATAAGATAAATTATGTTAAGAAATTAAAATAGATCAAAGTGGACTTTGAGTTTGATAATATATATTTGTCTTCGATTATATTACTCCAAATTCTACTATCTTATAGATTTTGATCAATAGTAAGATTATGGGGTGCAATTTAGAAATAAAATAAAAGATTGATTAGTTAATCAGTATTATAAATTTGCCAAAAAGTTTCAGAAGGTGGGCGTGCCGGAGTGGTTATCGGGCATGACTAGAAATCATGTGGGCTTTGCCCGCGCAGGTTCGAATCCTGCCGCTCACGATTCTTTTTTAAGCCTTTTATGAGTTTGTTAGGCTTCACGCCTTCACTTGATTCTAGATTTGGGCCTTAGTCAAGCCCAATGTTAAATTGTGACTCGAAATCTAGTAGGGCTGACTTTGAACGATTATATCTCTTAAACTACAACTGATTTTGAGGTGATTCAAGTTGGAGGTGATAGCTTGGTTCAAGAGCTTTCCAACGACAGGTCATATGCCCAATTCCGATAAGAAATGAGAAAATTATGACCGTTTTACAAAAACCTGACGAAGTTGGAAATTTGCAACGAGGCTGCGAGTTATAGCTCTATGCGAGTGAGCTATAGCTCGGCCCTATGAGGACTTGCGGCAGGTATGAGCTAGCTTCTGAGCTATAGCTTGGTAGTTAGGTTATTCTAGGATAATTTATGGAATATTTCCTAAAATTATATCTTTTCTATGACGGCTATTTGAGTATACTTGGGGAACAATCTTAGGGTTTTATTAGGGTTTCCTTGTGTTATAAAAGGACCCTTTAGTTGATCAATTAGATCATACCTTATTGAGCCATTAGATTTAGGACTCCTTGTATTATTCTCTTGTTTCTTTCTCCATTATAGGAAGAAGCTCTCGAATCCCCCACCCGTGGATGTAGGTCTATTTTGACCGAACCACGTAAATCCTTGTGTTGTTTGTTTATCTTCTTTATTGCTTTTCTCATTCTTATTTTCATTGACTTGTTCCGCATTAATCAAAACACAATTACACCCTTATTTCCTAACACCCAAAATAAATTGGATCAGGCCCAACAACAAATGTTAGGACCTTCAAGCTATTGAGTCAATACTAACAATTAGAATTATAATTTTTTATTTTTATTTTTTTTTTGGGTGTAAATAGGTAGCAATAAACGAGATTTGATCCTAAGTTAAGTATGAGTATCTCCTTTAAGACCAATTTGTCCGTGTTTCTTACCATGTAATGCTATTTAATTTTTTCAAGGTAATCTAAATCTAAAGAAGAAAAATATATGGTCAATCAATATTGAAAACAAAATGTGGCATATGCTAATATGCATATCCCTAGATCAAAGGATTATGAGAATCAAATCAATTTCTTCAACCATATCAATTTCTTCTGACCTTTTCTATTCTGATTCTTTTCCTTTTCTCATGTGGGCTAACTATATTTGATCTTGACCATATAAGTTTTAGAAAAGGAAAATTAATGGAAGAATAGTGATTAACACAATGACACTCGATAAGAGTATGTTACGATAATTATAGCAATATAAATACTTTACTATTAGTCAATTTTATCGGCATAATCTTAAAAAATTTACTTTTAATGAAGCCATTGGTCAACAGTAAATTTTCTGCTTCCTTTTATAATAAAATTTCGTAAATCTAAACACGTTTTATTTGGATATGAATGGATTAGTTATAAAATGAATCTAAATTGACTCAATTGGTCATCTCACCATGAAAAAAAAAAATAGAGAGATACCTTGCTTCCAAAGTAGTATGAAGAATGGACCTACAAACAAATGATTAAATTTGAAAGATACCATCCAATTCAAGATAAAATCTGACTATAGAAGTTTTGAATAGGGGACCAAAAATGTTGACTATATCTTGTAATATATTAGTATATCTTTAGAAAGATCGATAATAAAGAAAGAATGTAATCCACTCAAAAAAGAAGAATATTACAAAATTGTAGATGCTATATGTCTCTATTCATGCAATAAGGTGGCCAATTCTTTTGTTAAGAGTTAAGATAAAAGCTTCCTTTACACACACATTCTTTGACGAATATTGGTATCTTTATATTAGTTGCAATGCTAGCTCTTTGGGATATTATTGGGTTCATCTTGATCCTTCTTTTGATCCTTGTTTCTTAGAAATCTAATCAAATCAAAAATTATCATCTCCTGCTTTTGCTCACATTTAAAAAATGGCCTTTATTATTTCCTATATATTAATGAAAGCATGCATGTCAGTTGAAACTAGTTGTCTCGTATTAAAGTATGACACAATGCAAAGTTATAAACATATAAGTTTTACACACAAGATTACTCAATTTTTATTAGAATGAAAATGAACCATGTTAGCTTATATGTGATGAATAGAACTCCTCCTAAAAGATCAAATATTATATCTCTCACAACATATTTGATTGCTAACTCTTAAATTGTAATAGGTTTGTAGTATGAGTTTTTAAATGTAATGATGCACAGTATAATAATAGTACTATTTAGTGATTATTTCATTTACATCTTACCTTTGAAATTTTCTTTTATTTTCTTAAACTATTTGATATAGTGGGGGTACTATTTTCTATTTTTATAAGTGTTTAGGATGTTAGATGCTAAAAAAAGAATCTAATTTACACATGTTTAAAATAATTATTCTTTTTAACTTTCAAATCTAATCTAATATATATATATATAAAGGGGAGTTTTTTCCAGAGTTTTTAGAGAGCCACATAAGATCTAATTTTCTTAGCGCGCCATGTAAGATTATAAATCTTAGTAGTAACCAATTAAATAGGAGATAATTAATTTCTTTTAGAATTAAATAATTCAACCGAATTTTTAGAGAGCCACATAGGATCTAATTTTCTTAGCGCGCCATTTAAGATTATAAATCTTAGTAGTAGCCAATTAAATAGGAGATAATTAATTTCTTTTAGAATTAAATAATTCAAATGCCATATAAGCAAAATTGGCGAATGAGATTTTTAAGTTTAAATTAATTAAATATTATATATTATCTTTTAATATTAGGAATTTTATCTAAATATATAACAAATTTAAGGCTCATAAAAAAAAAAAAATCGTGCATCGCAAAATAAAGGAGAGTTTTTTCCCGAGTTTTTAGAGAGCCACATAGGATCTAATTTTCTTAGTGTGCCATGTAGGATTATAAATTTTAGTAGCAACCAATTAAATAGGAGATAATTAAAATCTTTTATAATTAAATAATTCAATGCCATGTAAGCAAAATTGGCGAATGAGATTTTTCAATTTAAATTAATTAAATATAAAATATTATCTTTTGATATTAGGAATTTTATCTAAATATATAACAAATTTTAGCACATAAATATATGTATAAAAAAAATTATTTTTAAAAATTCAAACAAACCGTGCATCGCACGGGTTTCATCTAGTTGTTTATTATTTACGACTCAATGAGATATTAAACCTCAACAAAGATGCTCAAGATGCAACGGGCCGGGCCAAAATTTGTTTGTTAAAACAGCACCCCTTTAGGCCTCTATCAAGAATATGTATCGTAATAAGAAGTCAATGGAAAAAGGTCAATCATGCATGACTTTCATTTTTATTATTTATTTTGAGATTCAAATGAGGGACCAAATCGACTTTATATTTGGCCTAAGTTTACTTTTACGACATACTATTCCATAATAATTTTTTGGAATTTAAATTTTTTTTTAAATCAGATTCCAGTATACCACCAATTTTGTACCCGTCTTATCTCCTCCTAGCTATGATTACCCTTAGCCCTCTCCCTCTCTACCATAACCCTTTCCTGTAGTTTACCATACATCTGTAATAAAATGCCGATTTTTATATAAAAAAAAAAAAGTTTAGACAAATTTGACGCTCATATTGCTGACAAAATAATGCTTTTCACTAGGGAAAAGCGCGTGGAAATATACTTTATGCGAAGGATAGGAATATATGGTAGTTTTCTAAGACAGAGCATGAAAATAATGTCCCCTAGAGGCCTAGACCAAGTATATGAATAACAAATTAAACCATATCAAAATCAACATTGTAGCTAGTCTAATCCAACCTCTCTACTTTTTTTTTCCTTTTGTTACTTGCACTTCTTTAATTTCGACATAATCGATTATCACCTTTGTTTGACAATTGATTCTCACCTGTTTTACCTTCTAAACAAGTTGCCAAAAAAAGGATGGATTATGTATAGTCCATGGTTTTTCGAAGAAAAACATGATACAAAAGATGCGTTTTGAATTGCCTAGATGCTCAGAATGGAATAATCCAAAGATTATAACTCATGAGGATGGGAGAAGATCAGAGTTGTTGATCCCACGAGGAAAAAGCAACAACATAAATTAAAATCATATCTTCTTCAATTCATGCATGCATGCATTCTTATAGATCATTTGATACGTTCACATTTGGGAAATTGAACCTTTATTCTATACTTGTTAGCTCCCATGCTTCAATCTTTATTCGTATATATGAAGATCAATGTCTTTAAAACTTTGATCATTAACTAAAACTAACATGCATGTACAGTACAGAGTATTTATTTGTATGGACAATATGTATAGTATTAAGATTGGTGAACATTTTCAAAAAAAATATCTTTATATCGTACAATACTTTTGGAAAAAAATTTATAATCTTATTCGCAGTACAATCTATTTTGCAAAAAAATTAATTACTTTAAACAATTTTTTATAAAATCTTAATCTTAGTAGTATATTTTTTTGTCAAAACCACTATAAATATATATTAGCTAATCACCAATTGTAACTTGTACAAAGTAATTGAATTTATTCCTCAATTTCTCATCGCTTTGCCAACCAAATACTTACTACTCTATGGTTTTTGAGGGTCAAGTCAAAAATATTTTTTTAGCTTTATGTTGGTATTTTGTAAATAAAAAGTTTATCCAAAAATTTAAATTTCATAGTTTTATTTTTCGCAGTGTTGCAAGTGGCAAACTTGTATTGTTACTTTTTTTTTTTAAACCAACTTGTATTGTTACTTTGTTAGTGTAGGAATTGAATATCTTTGTGTTATTTACATCATAGTGTCAAGTTTGTGTCAATGATGGTGGACGATCCTAAATTAATGTTGTTGAATACTTCATATAATTTCTCGTAAACTTAACTATAATATCATAAAGTTTTCACTTCATCTTTCCTTCCCTGTCCATTTTTAATTAATTTCTTAATCACAACTAACCACTTCTCATAATCTCCGTACACTAGTCAATGCTAAAAAAAGTACTTCTTCATCGTTTCAATATATCATCTTTTTTTCTTTGAAATAAAAAGACGATCTTTTTCCTTCCATTAAAATTAATAAATGAAATAAATAATAATAATAAAAAAAAAAAAACCTTTTTCCAAAATCAATTCTAGAATTATACTTCATAATAAAATAAATAAATAAATAAATACTTGAAATTCATACGAAAGAGTCAACGTTCAATTAAGTTTACATGTAGTGATTTAAAGAGCTGGTATATTTTTTTATGTCAACCAAATAACGAGAAAGTTTCAATAACCTTTTGATGACATGGAGGGGCACCTTATCATCTATGGCCCCCTCAATCAAATTTCTTCTCATCCAAAGTCCTTATAAATTGACGGTGCGCCACGGTTAGGATTCAATTTAAGTGCCTTCCTCTTCTCTTCTGAGCTCTGACCCCCCTTCCTTCCTAACATATCCTTTTAGTTATCATCATAAACACTATTTCACGTGTATTGTCTCTTTCACTTACCCTATTTTTGGCTTCCATTTTCCTTTAATTTGCCTACTTCATAAAGTTTAGTACCACTACTTATTTTGTATTTTTGCAATTGTGAGTTAGTTTTGTTGGTTTTTGTTTTATAGATTTTTTACATTTCTTTTTCAAATACCTAACTTCTTCCTATTACTAATAACCCACAAAACTTTTCTAAACACAAATTAAAAAAAAATGGATAATAAGAAACCACAAATAAGTTCATCTTCATCTCTGACTTCTCAGCTTTTTGGGCCTCAAGAATCTTCATCATCCAATGATGTTTTAGCCTCCATTTTCCCTCCTAAGGTATATTACCTCTTTTACCCCTGTTTTCCTCTGTTTTATTAATTACTTGACATCATAAATAAATCACAAAAAAAAAAAATTAATTCGACTTATTAATAGCTAATGATTATTCTTTTTCTTTTTTAAAAATTACTTTTTGAATAGTTCAAAAATGAAAAATATTAATACAAAAAACCCACCTCCCCTGTTTTCCTCTGTTTTTTTCTTCTTTAAACTTCAATTCCTTAAATAAATAAGAATTTGATGTTGACTTTTATTTAAAACCTTTATTAATGAGTTTTTTTATGAAATTAATTTACAGGGTACAGGAAGAAATTCAGGCTATTCAGAAAACAGAGGATCATGGCAGGAGCCTTCTGGAAATCAGCCATGGAATACTAAACAAGGTATTATAACTTTCCAAAATAATTTAATCCATAAATTTATCCAAAATATAT
Source organism: Chenopodium quinoa (assembly GCF_001683475.1). Classification (NCBI taxonomy): domain Eukaryota; kingdom Viridiplantae; phylum Streptophyta; class Magnoliopsida; order Caryophyllales; family Amaranthaceae; genus Chenopodium; species Chenopodium quinoa. The sequence goes on along the minus strand of NW_018743669.1, from coordinate 410,167 downwards.
AATCATAAGTTATATTTTTATATTTCTTTCTGACATTTTTTGCAACTATCCAAAAAATAAAAATCCTAGGAATATCCTACAACTTGCCTATAGATTGCAACTAACAATAGAAAGTTTTGTCACCTTTGGAATTACACTTCTAAAGTTGTAGCACTACTTCTAATAACGAAGTTGCAATAAAATAGTCAAATTATTCCTTTATATGACTCAAAACTAGATAAGATTTTTAAACATTTTGTTGTCAACTAAATTTATGTTAGCTTGGTCATACTTTTTCAATTCTAAGTTTTAATAACTATATTATTGCTATTCGAAATTAATACTTACACTACAAATGTGCTTTCTAAAATATTCGGTTACAATGAAACGTGTTATTTAAGATACTAGTTGATTATGATTAGACTTTTCAATATGTTACTCGATATGGAGTAACTATGTGTATTATTAGGTCAAGCAAGTATTCCATACTTATGTTACTTTGTTGTTTTATTTAGATAACACGTACAAACACGGCGATACAGCTTATGGTTGCTCGGCTAATAAAGAACGAAGCACGATTTACCAGCAAGAGGGAGGAGAACCATGTTACCTTAGCTCCTCACTTTACTATGGTGGCCGTGACATGTATTCGAAACCACCTACTAATCAAAATCCAACTACATACCCTACAGTAAGTCTCCATGCTAAAGAATATATCCTTGTAACAACATTAATGTACAACTTTTAATCTTGGTTAATTATGAATAACGAATATTAATTAGTTTAATTGTTGATTATTATTAGTACAAGAAAGATGGTGGAGAAGATGATCCAAGTGGTGCTTCAAGAGGAAATTGGTGGCAAGGATCGCTTTATTACTAGAATCTATCTGCAGGCCAACTAGGACGTACTGTGTGAATATTATGGTTTAAGGTACGTAACAAAAATGTGTATAAGATATGCTTTTTTTTAACTTTATGGTAAAATTATTGACTATCAAATGAGGAAAAAAAACAGAATGACTTGACCTAATCTTTAAAAATGAATTACTAGTAGATTGAGCCTTTACAAGATTTAGAGGGCGGTATTTTGGGAATTGTTTTAGGTCATGTTTTTTCATCACCTTATTTTTCTAAACCGATACGAGTATTATTTTTACTGAATTGAAATTACTTATAGGATATTTCGTTGTATTGTAGGCTTTTGAGTTTGAATGTGGCTAATTAAGTTCAATTCTGCTATCATTTTGCAGGAAATCTGCTTATTACTATCAAACACTCTAGCATGCTCGGTTGTGGTTTATTAGCATAATATAAATGAAGAATAAGCAAATTTGCAAATCCATGGATAAAAGTTCCTCCAAGGGGATCGAACTATGGCTTTAAACGAGAATTCAAAACGACGAAATTTTCTTCATGTATACATATGTTTTCTTAATCAAGGATCCTGTCCATGGCATTATATTAGGGAAGTGATGGTTGGGAATGATGCTCGTTTTATGTCATCTACTGAACTTCCCAATTGTTGAGTTACTATGAACCTGTTTTCCTTAAGGAAAAGGGTGCTTGTATATGTAAACTGTAGTAACCGTCAAGAGGCCTTATTATATATGAACTCGATATGTAGTTAGTACGAAGTATTATCTAACATGTTTTAGTTCGACCTATAATCTCTTTAAATTACCATATTTTGAAAACTAGTTAACCACACGTATGTCTGTATGTGACCCAAGTCAAATTCGATCCAAGAAAATGTATGCCAAATCTATCAAAAATGGGCTATTCACAAACAAATTGGTTAGATAGGCCCAAAGCTTCTTTTGTCAAAGGCATGATATGAAAAACATAGCTACTAGTATAATAAATTTGATATTTTGATAACTAAGTTGTTATTTGATGATAAGATTCAAGAAGTAGAAGTATAATAAACTTGATACATGATGATGTCGTAGGTATGGCTTTGTCACGTTTTGTTCCCCCCTAGTTATGTTATTTTAGTTTGTTTTTCAAGAAGTAGAAGCATGCAAGATGATACATATATAAAGAACAAGAGCCAAGGGGACTAACACAAGAAGAGGTACGCAGGCAGCCAAAGTATAAAAATCGCGACAAGCCAAGACACCGAGCTTGATTTGAACCAAATTGACCAAACCCAACATTAAGAAAACACAACCAAACACTGAACCACAAGCACAAGCCAATATCCCAATCCTTAACACCACACTATTGACATGAACCACCATCACATTAGTCGGCCTAGTTGCTTGACCTCCTACACCGCCACCATTTGTTTTGATGGCTTGTTTGAGGGCTGAGGCGATGAGACTTGAGAATAGAAATGAGGAAAAGGAGTAGACATGGTAAGCAATGAGATCCTCCGCGACAAAGGAGGGTGCTAAGCATGAAGATGATCCATTGTTTTTGCTAACAAGAGTGTAAGACGGATTACTAGGATCGGCGTTAACAATGCCTAAGAAGAGGGCTAAGGTGAACAAGGAGTTTACATTTACAATACCGTCTAGGGCCATTATAAGAATGGGTGTTGTGGTAGAACTTTTATGGTTAGTTATGCTATTATTCTCCATTATAATGTTTATGTTGCTAGCTTTTTAGGAGAAATAGTTTGTAAAGTGACGAATAAAATGGAGAATTTTTTTTATAATTGTTTGAGAAGATGCAATATTTTGGTGGTTGGTGATGATGACTGTGGAGAAACGTCCAAGCAACAACCTGAGAATATGACTTGCACAAAATATTTCCTTAGTTTTTAAGGGGAGTCCAAAAATTACATATATATGAATTGCGCCGTTGCCGGGGATCAAACCCGGGTCATCCGCGTGACAGGCGGAAATTACCACTATACTACAACGACTGGATTGTCTAGTTTGATTGAAATACTTAACTTTCTTTATCTAATCATTAATAATTCAAAGCAAAATTAAATTCATTCAAAATTCTACCTCTGTTCCATATTCTTAGCAACTTCGGGGTATTATTTGTGAAATATAAAATATTGCAAAGTTGCAAAAAAATATTAAATGGAAGTAGTACGAACTATGTGCTTGACGAGTGAATTTAAAGATAAATAGCTTGATTGCTAGTGTTTTTCAAATGAAAAGCTTTGATGATATCAATCAATTGAAATTCATGTTATTTTGTACAATGTACTGTATTATTTTTTGTAATTGTTCATGACTCTTATGTACCTGATATATCGTGCATACAATTTCTTACATACATCCGAGTAAAATTTCTTACATACACCCAGATAGACCGAACAATGTATTTTCAGCATCTTTACCCCCAATAGAATTGGAAAACATAGTACTATTCAATGATACATATTCCATTAACTAGCTAGCTAGGTTAAATTAGTCTTACTAATCAATGATATATCCAACTAACTAAAACAACAGTCAATAAGAGCCGTACTTTCCGATGATGGATATTGGCAATCGTATCATGTCCATGTTTCTAAGTGCACACTATACATTATTGAAGTTTAAAGTCAAGATTTTCAACTTCTTTTTAAGAAACATAAGCTAATAATGCATGTTCACAATGATCGTGCCCACTATTGATTTGAATCATCAGTGCATATCCCAATTGTCTGCAAGACATCAAAATTAGGTTTTTCTTTGTTATCTAGTAATTAAATGAGTAATTTTTGTATACATCCGGCATATAATAATTTACTGTATATCGGGATCACTTTTACAATTTTTTGGATAATTTTTATCAATGAAGCATAAATATTTTGTAACTTTTATTTATGTCAGGGTAACTTTTATTGCAACTTTTGCTCATTTTAAGGTACCTTTATAACTGATATACAATATTTTATTGTACATCCGATTTATTTAAAAGTTTGTCTAATTAAAGTGATTGATCAAGTTGTGTTTAGACCATTTTGTTGCCTTATAAAAAGTTTTTAATAGCAATTTAATTAATTATATATACATTTTTTTTTAAGAATTGGGGTCACAAGTGTAATAACCAAAGATGATTTTTGTGAAATAATAATATTTCTTATTAAGACTGAAATAAATTATGAGACACAAGAAGTTTATTATATCTCGCATTTTATATATACAAGTATCTCCTAAAATGACTCGTTACTCATTAGGGATATATAAGAATCAAGTGATCGATGCATGAACTATTATTGAACAAATTGCAACTAGCTAGATACAGATCATCATATATTCAAAAACTCTTTTTTAAACGGTAGTAACACAATACATTATATGAAGTCATTTCCACTACTTTGGTATGTTTTTGTGAATGTAAAAGATAAGGATGTGACAACTGATTAAAAAAACATTTCTTATCACCTATTGAAAATCTTAAATACATCCATGATGATGACAAATTCCATCAATTAAAAGAATCTTGACAATTGGCTATAAAAAGAGAGAATTATTGTACTAGGCAGGTTAGAATAACATATAGTGTTCAACCATTTGTTAGAGCACTCTGAATGGTGAGAGTTTTTTTAGCTCATGAACATTTTTTGTGAGGAAAAAAAATGCTCACAACTCACAATGGTGAGTAAAATGAAAAATAGGTAAAAAATGCTCATGAGCATTTATTAAAAAGCTCAAAAGTTGAGCATTTTTTGCCATGAACAGTGTTGCAAGTGGGCCCCACACACGTCAGAAAAAAAAAAAAAAAAAAAAAAAAAAAGCTGACTCTAACATCAAAACGACGCGTTTTGATGAAGCTGCCTCAAAGGCGCGCCTCAAAACGCGTCGTTTTGAGTATCAGAAAAAAAAAAAAAAAAAAAAAAAAAAAAGGGAAGCTGACGCGTGCAGTTCGCTGGCGAATGAGGACGCGACACGTGGCAGCTGGCAGCAAGACAACCAATCAGAAAATACTAGCCGTTTTACAACGGTTATTTATGTATTTCCCATTTTCAGAAAAATATATTTTGTAAAAAAAAAAAAAAATTACCAACGGTCATAAAATTAAATTCTCTATAAATAGACATGCATTTTGATATATTTTGATACAATTTCAAAAACACCTTAAAATCCTCCAAATTTTAATTTTCTTAAAAGTATTTTAATTTTGTAGAAGAATATTGCTATTGCAATTCATCCATATTGAGGTAAAAAAAAAATTATTTAATTTTTAAAATCAGTTAAATATAAGTAGTATATTTAATTTTTAAAATCAGTTAAATATAAGTAGTATATTAATTGCGCATGACGTTGCAAATTAATTGTTCTCTAATATTGTACCGCTTTTAAAATAAATAAAAAATTATGAGCTTTTTTTTTACAATTATTTATAATAACATAAATAATTTTACGATAAATTTTAACGATAAAAAAGAAAAAAATAAAAAAAATAAGTTACACATAATTAAACTAGTTTTTATTTATTTGGAGTAATGTTAAAATATAAATGAAATAAATAAATAAAGAAGTGTTGTGTAGGAGAGAGAAAGTTATGGTGGGGTATTGAAAAAGTAAGAGAGAGATAGTGGTGGGTGAGCATTTTTTTTGCTCACCATTGGGAGAGGAAATATGAAAAAAATTTGCCCATGAGCAAAATTGATTTGTTGAGAGAGAAAGTGGGTAGAGAGAGAGTGGGTGAGCATTTTTTTTGCTCACCATTGAGAGTGGTCTTAGGAGCAAGAAGTTAAATTAAAAATGGGGGAAGAAGTAGAAGTGAAAATGAAAGTGAAGTTATTTGGTGTTTGGTCAAGCCCTTATAGCCGTAGGATAAAATTAGCCCTAAAATTAAAAATTATACCCTTTGAATATGTGGAAGAAGAACTTTCTAACAAGAGTTGTTTACTTGTTAAGTACAACCCTGTCCACAAAATGATACCTGTTTTGGTCCACAATGAAAAGCCAATTCTTGAATCCTTAATTATTCTTGAGTATATTGATGCAATTTGGAAAGATCATCCTCTTTTACCACAAGATCCCTATGAAAGAGCCCAAGCTAGATTTTGGGCTAAATTCATTGATAATGAGGTCATTCATTCATATACTCTTTCTATTTTTCATTCATCAAGTATATACTTTTTTGTTTCCAAAAAGGTGAGTTATATACTCCCTTCATCCACATTTATGTGTAACAAAGGAATATTTTATATCTCACAAATAATACTCTTTTGTTGCACATAATTGTATGCGGAGGAAGTATTTGTAATATAATATAGGTACTTTTAAATTGAAATCGATATCATGAATACTAACTAGAACAGATTTACAAAAGGAGGTCATTAAATTATAGGAAGCCTTGATCTTTCTAGTGATGAAAAATGTATGCTTTTCTCTAATATATTTTCTTCTTTAACAAAGTGACATCGATTCTTTTAAAAACATCGTATTTATTGTATGTGTTGTCAATTTGTCATCGTTTTCAACTCCTGTAATTATATGTTACATTGTAAATTTTTGTCTTGTATGTGTACATATCTTGTAAGAAGGATCGATGACAAAATTTCCACAAGAACATAAGCTTTTAGGTTTTGTGAACTACTAGAATATATAATTTTAATCTTCTATTTTAAAAAGCAGTTATTTTCTAAAGATCTAGCTGGTAAGTTTATGAAAATTTAATAACAAAATTAAAGTTTGCTGCCAAATTTTATTTGCATATTTGTAGCTCTTGCCAAGTGTATGGAGGACTTTCCTTAGCAAAGAAGAAGAGAAAGACAAGACAAAGAAGGAAGCTAGTATGCTTCTAAAAACTCTCGAAAGTCAATTGAAGGATAAATGTTTTTTTGGAGGAGATAAACTTGGATACTTGGACATAGTTGCTAATGTTGTGGCATTTTGGATTGAAAGGGTGCAAGAAGTTGTTGGCATTGAACTTATTAGTCAAGAAAATTTCCCCATTTTATGTAGTTGGATTGAAAGATTTTATGATGTTTCTATTGCCAAGGAATGTTTACCTCCAAAACATAAACATCTCGTGTACATTAAAGCTCGTTATGAAGTAGCACATGGAACAAACAAGGACAACAATTGATCAAACTAAGTGATCTATTAGCGTTACTTCAGGTTTGTGATCCCTCTTATGCATCTACCTTAGCTTTCGTGTATTTCCCGCCTCCTTTTAAGATCAAGACTTACATATGAGGAAGAATAAAATGAATCATACGTATATAAGAAGTGCTTTGATCCTTGTGATTTTATACGAATCTCTAAATTTTATGTTATAAAATTGTTTTCACACTTATATAGCGTATATGTGTTGGTTTTCGAGAGGAAAAAAAAAATTAAAAAAAAGGTAACAAAGCAAAGGGCGGGAGTGTATGAGAAATATCTCCTGTTAAGTACGGAGCATAATGTATTAAAGTATGCATCGACAAAGAGTCTTGCTCAAAAGTTGCATATAAAACCAAAGTGATTGATAAGCAAAATATTTGCAACATCAATTGACAATAAAAATCACATAAAATTCCAAGAAAACAAAAGGCTCAAACCAGCAGTGATTGTTCTGTTCATGCAATTGTGATGCTAAACAGAGAGATTATTCACACCCAATAAAAAGAGTGGTACTAGTAGAATATAAGCAATATTCAATATAATGTTACAAAGTTGTTGGTATTCTTCACTCTTCAGCATTATATTCATGGCCGCGAGTCCTTTACAACTGTCACAGGGCAGCTTGCATGCTCTAGCACGTAGTTTGTGACACTCCCTAGCAGTACCCTGAGTAGTTCACATCAAAACCGTCCATTAATAGCGGTTCATGATCTCGAGATTATCACCATCCAAAGATACGTGTGTATATCAGCTAGCTTAATTGGTAAAATAACTACAGAGTAAAACATTGCTATGCTTACATCACTAAATGTTCGTGAAATGTTATATTACGTGAAACAAAAGATGCTTGAGACCACAAATGTTGAAATCCAACCTTCTTTATTTTCAAGGTAAACACTAGACCTAAAAGGCTATATAATAATAGAGACGACTTTGAACATGTAACGAACCTCAATAAAGTCTTTCATAGTCAGCTTAAATCAATAATATACTACTCCGATTCATTTCACAACAATGTTGGCAAATAGAAATTTAGTACTATTCACAAACTCCGCTTTAATAATCTTTTGTGATTTACTATACATTAGGATAAACCAATCAGCTAGTCATGTAAATATCGTTAGATTCTGACATAATATACAATTTTGAATTACACAATTATGAGAGATATTAATTCAAATGAAAAAATCATATGAAAAAAAGGTATCACCTTTGGATGGAACCGAGGCCTCTGCTTCCCATGATCAAAGTACTCAGCTCCATGCTCCCAACTGCTTCACAAATTTTTTCCCTAGCATCTCCCCAGTAGATTTTCCAAAGCACAGTTACCTATCAATTTTTTAATCGAATTCCCCGTTATTTTCTATTTTCATTTGATTAAATGGAGCAAGTAAAATTGAACGGCAATATTAAACAAAAGAAAAAAAAATCCCAAAAAGCATTAAAAAAAAGGATAATTGTATATAAAAACCTGTAGCTGTTTAGATATGACATCAAGCAATTCAAAAATCTCAGGCTCACGCTCTACTCCATAGCTATGCATCACCTCAGGATCACAAAATTCAGCAAGTGGTATCAAAGCTGCCATTTTTAATTTTAATTTTGGTTAATCAATTTTGATCCAAAATATAATTAACTCGATTTAGCTACGACACTAACACAAATCATACGTGTTAGCCAAATAAAAGGTGAATAAAGTAAGAGACACGTACGTGAACCGGTGTCGGACCAAATAAGGTTACGAGACTCTAAGGATTGAGAGTGCTTAACGTGAATAACAATTAGGGTGTCACCCTTTCTAAATAATCCATCAATTGCCCATTTTAGTGCTGCTTTGCTTCCCTTTGAGAAATCCAATGCCACTCCTAATCTCCTTCCTTCTTCAGCCATTTCTTGTACAAGTTTTATATTATATGATCAATAAATCTGCAATTTAGATAAAAAAAACGTATCATATTATATCATATCATATTGTATAACATAAAGTTTTGATCAAGAAAATTGAAAGGTTTGACTTACCAAGAAGATGATGTTGTTGTTGGAGAAAATGATAAGGGCAAGTAGAAATCAAAAACTGCTTCTTCTTATTAATAATTTAAATAGGCTAATAAATTAGGCCGACTAAAAGAATCAATAATATATGGCGAGGAGTTAAAAGGACAAGTAGAAAGAGCCAAGTCAATTAAGGCGACAACTTGATGAATGTGACATTGGATGCCTTGGCAACGTGCTGGATAATTAGAACCAGTTATTTTTAACATTTTTTTTTAGCAATAGGAACTTGTCTTTACTTCTTTAGGTAGGGTCCTCAAGGTGCATCATCACTATTTGTGGAGTATATTCAAGTATTCTTTCCTAATTAATAATATCATCAATTTATTTAGATTCATCATCAATCCATTAAAGAATTTAGGTTGTGGTAATAATTAATTAATACTCCCTCCGTTTTTAAATACTTGCTCCATTTCTCTATGCGCGGAATTTTAGGAGAAATTGGATAAAGTAATAAAATATGGAGGTAGTGAGGTGAGTGAAAGAATAAAAAAAAAGGTAAAAAGTAGTGGAGAGAATTGGAAAATAGTGAATATGAAATTAATAAAATATGATCATGGTGGGTCCACTATGTGAGAGAAATTTATTAAATATTGTAAAAGCTTTCCAAATTTGGAAATGAAGCAAGTATTTTAAAACGGCCGAAAGAGGAAAGTGGAGCAAGTATTTAAAAATGGAGGGAGTAATCTACTTCTTTTTTTAATTTAAATTCATCGTCAATCTACTATGTTCTCAACTTTGAGGTTGTGGTAAGAATTCGAGAAATTTTGAGATGGGAATTCCCTTACCATTTCTCCCACGCTCCCATTACGATAGTGGATAGTCTGCCAAATTTCAATGTGATAAATTGGTCATTCTTTAATTTTGAATCAATAAATGGCGTGATGGTATTGAGCTATGAAGGAATCCCCAAATTTGCAAGAAATTGAAACAAAGAATTGTGGACTTTCAAACAGAATTGATTTATCTTGTAAGAGAAATGAAACCATCATTTGGATTGGGTAACCAAAATCAATTTTGGGCCTTGGTGGGTTCCATAAATCATATATATAGCCCAATTCTTTTAATCAACGGAATTTTGTTTTTGTTGGGCCTTCTGCAGCACTACTCCTGCCTCTTGAGTTCCAACCTGCCCTATGAGTATGCCCGTCCATAAACTACTATAAAGTGAATACTAACTTAACAAAAGTGAATATTTTCTCTTAAATGGGGCATGCTATAGCTAATTAATTTTGTGCGGCCCAACATGGTTTTTGGCATAGATCTTTAAAAAAAAAAAAAATTAGACTTTAACAAGTTGGAACCTCTCACAGGTCCACCCAACCCAAGCTCACTATTTCCATTGTTTTTTTTAAGGTAAGGAAATTAACATTAGATAAGTTATTATAGTGTGTGTGTCAATTATGTTATATAGCAATAAAAGATGATCAAAGTTATAAGATTTAGTTAATTTACACATCAAGGTGTACCTTATAGCAAATCTTGTACCATACGGCTATACCTCATATACAAGTATTTGTCGAAATATACAATTACTTGGTATAAGATACAGATTAAGGATTTGTTCTCTTCAGCTTAGTTCTGTTTAGCTCTTAATTTCTCTCTTAAAATATTCATTTCAGCTCTATTCAGTTCATTTCAATTTCAATCAGTTTTGTTCAGCTCAGTATATATAAACAGGCCCTGAATAAGATCATGAAATGGTAAAATTCTGAGAAAGATCCAACTAAATGGGACTAATGGGAGCCACACGTAAATGATACACACGTGAATTTCCTATCAATCTTCTTCAAACTTCACATAAAAGGAAAAGGTTGGCAATTGCTTTCAATATACTTTGGCGTTTTCATAGTACTCCCATTTCTATGTCACTTCATTACTCTCACTTCCCAACAAATTCCGCATTATTCTCATTTCTTCCGATATTTACGATGCCACTCGTATTATCAATTATATAAATTACATATAAATTATATCTATTTTTGGTTCTTTGGTTTATCTATAAAGTATGATATTTATCGAATTACATATAAATTAAATCTATTTTTGGTTCTTTGGTTTATCTGATTGGCTAAATGTTGAAACAAGATTATGTTCTCTTTTTCCAACTTTCATTTTAATTAATCAATTTTTATACCAATCTTTTCTCAATCAATCTTCCATAACAAATGTAACAAACTAACAAAGTTATACATCAACACTGATGTTATTAATATAATACATAGAACTTTATTCGTTCTTTTTGATACTCCATTTTGAAATAGCAATTTTTTTTACTACCTCCGTTAATTATTATTTACAACAAAGGGGTATTATTTGTGAGATATAACGGAGGTAATATATTCTTTGGTTCCATAGACTGTTTTATGAACAAAAGGCTAACAAATTAGGAAAATACTCCACACGCAGTAATATGCATATAATTATTGCAAATCACGATTATGTATAAAGTATGATTGTTGCAAATCATGATTATATAATACGTAGTACAGTTAAATTACTCTTGAAAAGCCAAAATCATAATTCATTCCTTTTTTATTTTTGATAGCCAAAATGCCCTTCAAGCCTTCTTTACCTACGAGCACTCTTTAAAAACAAACTTAAAAAAAAAAAAAAAAAATTCTAACTTCATATAATAATCAAGATATGAAATCAAATCTCGTCTACCTTTGTTGACAAAATCGACAATGATAAATCGTCAGCAACTCATGGGAGGAAGATCCGAAGTTTTCCCGGGATCCTGAGAACCCTTAATAAAAACCCCAGTACCGAAAACGAAGAACCCGATAGCATGACCCGCAATAGCAGCAATAAAAACCCCAGCATTGAACGACATAACAGCAAGCATAATCAAGTAAGCCAACCCCATTCGTACGGTATGAAGAAGCGTAAGCATAACACCCGAAACGACGACGTTTCGTCCATTATCCTTAGCAAAGCGAGAACGCGAGAAACCCTCAACAGAAAAAGCCATTAAGAATACAAATATTAGAGAAAGAACGTACATGCCAGTGTGGGTCCCAGGCCATCCATTGAATAAAATCAAAGCGTTTTTTCCCCAATAAAATGTCATGTGCATCATCATCTTCTTATGACCCATGGCACCCATCGTCGAATTTAAATTCGACGATGGTGCCATGTTCATTCCATTCATCGAACCATGGTCCATCTCTACTTAATCTCAAATAAAAGATAACTTTCTTACTAAATTATATTTGTTTCGTGTTTAGGAGAAGGGTAGGACTAAAAGAGGAGAATGAATTTAATTTAGTGTGATTTGAATAAAGTGGGGAGGTTTTTGTTGTATGTACTACAAGTAGTAGATGTATTTTGGTAGTACATAGAAAATGTAATTTTGGGATTTTTTTATAATTTTTGTGGGTGATATAAAAGATAAATGTTGGTTATTTATGGAAATTGGAGTGTACTACACGATTAGGACTTTAGGAGTAGTACAGTACAGTGATAAATTAATGAATTTATGATATTTATCTTAGGAGTAGATGTGATTATGTGAAGCTAATGCTGAGTGCCGAAATAAATGGGGTGTTTACAGTCGCACTAAATATATGTGTGCAGAAGATGAGAAGAAATTAATTGGTTAGAAGATTTTAGGAAATTGGATGTTTATCATGCAAATATGCAATGTGCCAAATGAACATTTGTTGTATTATTAACGATTAGTCAACCACAAGTATTTATTATTGTAGACTAGTCAACCAGAAATGTGTACTCTCGAATTGTACCATAAACAAGTCAACTACAAATATGTACGAGTTTATGCACCCTCGGTTTCAAATAATTTTGACAATTTTTTAGTCAACCTAAAAAATGAAATCGCATTATCATTTGTTTTTTTTTTTTGGTGTTTAGAGAGCCACAAGGGGAGGGGGTGAGAATCGATCCCAAGATCTCTTGGTAGAAGGAGGAAAGCTCTAACCACTTGAGCTATCCCTCACTCTCCTCGCATTATCATTTGTAGAGTAGAGTATTACTGCCTTTTAAAGGGAGGGTTTAGATAATTTGCGGGATGGAACGGGGTTATCACTTCTGGCATATTTCGCAAGACGTGGATCTGCCTTTTCACTCTTGTAATTTTAACACTATCTATCTATATATTATTATAGTTGTTGGAGCATTTTTGAGTTTGATAGAAATGTCATACTTGTAATTGAATCGGAATTAAATGACTTGTACGTAAGCAATGAATAGAGAGTAGTACTTGAGCTCAACTGATCGACTTCACTCACACTTATAGTTTATCGGTTTATCCCTATATTCTAATTAAAAGTTTAACCAAACTCTAGTGTTATGTTAATTACTCCTATATCTCTTAAATTGTCTTATTGTCTATTTAAAATTATATATATATATATATATATATATATATATATATATATATTATATATATATATATATATATATATATATTATATATATATATATATATATATATAATATATATATATATATATATATATATATTATATATATATATATATTATATATATATATATATATATATATATATATATATATATATATATATATATATATACCTCCATTTATGCATTGCAATTCACATTGGTGACATTTTCCTTTTGTTTTTAATATCGTAGCTTATTGGCTTTTTATTTTTTCTTTTTTTCTTCTCTATCTTTTACTCCGTAATTTAAATTAATTAAAAATTTTGATATAACTCTTATAGATAGTGTTGGTCAATTATACCCTTTAAACAAAATTGTGACATAAGACTAAAATGAAAGAAATTCCAAAATATAACTATCTATGTGGGCACATTATGCGCGTAAACCATCCTAGTTCTAGAAAGATGATCATATTGTGCTTAAATTATCTAGGCTCGTTGGCTGTGACTCAGCTCAAGAACCTAATTTAATTCACCAAATAGGCCCCTTTTTTTTGTTGGATGTGGAATATTAGACCACAAATCAAGATACATATCATATTTATTTCTATATTTATACTTCGGACGAAACAATTGAATGCCGAGGGGGCCCTTTCACGGGTGGCATTGCATATTTGCATGCATGCATAACATATTTGGTGATCTTTAATTGAGACTGTTCCACCGTTCACACATTAATAGTAAAAAAAAAAATGTTAAAAAAAGAAAGAATCAATGAAAAAAAAAAGTACAAGCAATTTGCAATATAATTCTTTACTAAGAAATTTTATATTCTTAAACTTGATGGAAGCTCGAAAGCACTATAAATACTGATATAGTGAAGAGATAGTAAAATCAGTTCATTCAATAATTGCCTTCAAAAAATTTAAATAGAAGTCAAGTAATAATGGAAAGAGGTGCTTCCACTTACCTTAAGATAGTCCTCCTTGGTGCACTCTTCCTAAGTGCAACAGGTTCATCATCTTTTCTTAATTTTTTTGTTACTTTTAATTTGTAACACCATTCATAATTTTCCTAATCACTTGAATTTGATAAATAAAACTACTCCGTTATAATTGTATCATAATACCAATACAATAATATAATTGATAGTAATATTTTTGTTGAATGTCGTACGTTAAATTATAGTTATCGATCTAAATTGATAATTCGATTTGAATTGGATTGAATTTCAATTTTAACCCGAATTATGAACACCCTAATATACAATATAATGCATAATGCATTCCACACACAACTATGGATTATGTGTATGATTGGTTATTAATAAAATATTATTGTTTGGCAGCGTCAACGTTGGAAATGATAGAAGTCAAAGAAGATATGATGAATAATCTGATGATGATGATAGAAGAAGCCCAATTATCAAAGGGAGAAAATAACAAAATAATTGAAGAGGTAGTCACGTGCCAAGGAGGTGGTCAAGTATGCCATGTTTTTAACAATCCTTGCTGCAATACCTTCGTTTGCATCAGTCACAAGTGTGTGTGATAATGCTGCTTCTCATCACTACTTAAATTATGTTTTTATTAAGCCTAAAATAAATAAAGTTGTTGGGTATTATTGGGACGTTTTTCCAAAGTAAGCTTAAGTAGCAAAATATATACGTAAATGGTTGCGTGGCAAAAGTATTTACCAAACTAAGCTTTCAGGGTAAAACGCTGTCTCGGACAGCGTTTTATGCCCTAGTTTTTTTTATAAAAAATTCAACTTAAAAACGTTGTCTCAGACAGCGTTTTACATGTTGACTTTTGTTTTTTAAATTTCGTAATTTTTGATATTAAAATATATATTATATAGACCTGTATCACTAGATAAATTAATCATAAAATAAATTAATTAATGTGGAGTTTTAATTTCATTCGATATATCAATCAGATACTCCGTACTAGTATGAACATGGACTAAAAAAAATATAACGAGTATGTTTTTGTACTTGAATTGATTTACAGGAAAATCAATATATATTATCGTATGAGATTATGGTACACATTACCTAACGTGTAATATAATAGGGAAGTTGTACATACTAGTATACTACTTGCAAATGGAGGAACTTGTGAATTTGTGATAGATTGTAAATTAATGATAGGGACATTCGGTAATGTGAAAACCCTTCTAGAACGTGAGCCAGTGACGATACAGAGTAACATGCACATAATTGTTGCACAAATTTGGACCCAAAATTGATAGAGACGGTATAGTAGGATGGCCGCCAAGTTTATCGCATATGTCACAAAGCAATATATATACACAGATGCATAGCCTTCTAGAAAACTGTTTTTTCACCATTACCCTAAGTTAAAATTGATAAATCTAATATATTAAGGGTCTGTTCACATTTACTGAACTGAATTAAAATGAATATTTTATGAGAGAGGGAACTTAGGAGTTGAACTGAACGAACTGGACTGATGGGAGCTGAATTGAACGGATGGAAGCTGAATTGAAATTAAATAAATGTGAACAGACCCTAATGTTAAATGAAGTATCTTTTTTTTTTCCTTCAAATTATACATTCAGTTGTGTTTTCAACTTTTCTTGATCAGTAAATTTGCACTATCTTATTTTAACTACTCTTTATTTTTACGTATAAAAATATGAATAATTTATTCTTATTAATATAGTTAATTCTCAAAAATAGTGATAATTTAATTACTATTGATAGTGCTCTTTGATATTATAGTAATGCATTATTTTCCTATAAAAGCAATCCCATGTATAATTGGTGCATACCTCAATATAGTCTTTCAAGCAATTATTCTTTACTTAACATATAATTGAAAGTTTGAAACCCTTCATTTCTTCATTTATCTCAATCATTTTTACCTAATTAAACCCACCAAGAAATTAAATCTTAAAAAGTATATACAATCTTCCTTTTTTATTTTTCCTAACTACGAAATTAAGAGCAAGAAAAAATGGAGATTCAATCAGAAAAAGGAAGGGTGGTGATGTTGGTGTACCCTTTACAAGGTCACATAAACCCAATGCTTCAATTAGCAAACATCCTTTATTCTAAGGGTATATCCGTCATAATTGCTTATCCTACGGATTTCAACCCTCTTTAACACCTCCAACCATCCTGAATTTGCCTATATGCCCCTCAAAGCCGCCGACGTTGGCGGCTTAGAGGTAACAAACGTGGTGGATGGAGTTGGGGGTGTTATTGGGTTTACAAGAAGTCTTAATAAGATGTACAAAGAACAATTTGAAAAAAGTGTACAAGAATTGATGGCATATGAAAATGAAAGGAAGAGAGGAAAAATAGGGTGTATAATATATGATGTGTTTATGTATTTTGCTCAAAGTGTGGCTGACCAATTCATGATTCCTGGGATTTGTTTGAGGACAAGTTGTGCTGCTTCTATATTGGGTATTACAGCTACGCATACCCCTCAAGAACGTGGATTTAATATGCCTGTTCACGGTAAGTTTTTATAGTTAATCACACTTTATTTTTGGGCCGGGTTAATTTTGAGTCAATAGCAAATCATATAAGTTTAGTTGTTCAAGTATTGTTCGGATTTGGGTTGGGTGTAGTCATATTGGTCAATTTCGCACTAGAAAAATATGTTTTTAAAAGGGGATTAGTGAACACCCCATGCAACTTCGTTACTAATCTGAAAGTCTACTCTGATTTATTGAACTGAATCAAACTGAACTATCTATGAGGCAATGAAATTAGAAATCGAACTGAACTAAAATTAAGCTGAACAGAACAAGTCATGACTCATGAGTGCACAATTCGAATATTAGAAAATTAAAAATTTTACATGTTTAAACATTATTGGACATGTATGTGAAATTACTGTTATTCGATGCTAATGGAATTTGAAATTACTGTTTTTTGGTAAAATACAGTGCCAATTGAAAGTTTGGTTCAAGTGCCTGAGCTAAAAGCATTGGAATTGGGTAAAGTTGCCGAGCATTTGAATGAGTTAAATGCAGCAGTAGCTACAGCATTTAACAAGTCAATCGCAATTATTGTCAACACTATGGGCTTCTTGGAATGGGCTGCTATCAATAAGGCCCAAGAATACTTCAAGGCCACTGTCTATCCAATTGGCCCATTTCACTTATATGCTGAAAATACCAACAAGTCTAATTCTCTCTTGAATGAAGATCCAACCTGTATAGCATGGCTGAACCAACACCCACCAAGGTCAGTCCTCTATGTGAGCTTTGGTAGCCTAGCTAGCATGAGCGAGAAGGATCTACTCGAGACGGCTACGGGGCTGGTCCAAAGTAACCAGCCCTTTTTATGGGTGATTAGGCCTAAGATGGTCATTGGAGGACGATGTTGGGCCGAGATTCTACCACGGGACCTCATCGAAAGAATCGAGGAAACGGGCCTTGTAGTTAGTTGGGCCCCACAAAGGCAAGTATTAGGCCATGGTTCGATAGGAGGGTTTTGGACACATTGTGGGTGGAACTCGACAATTGAAGGAGTTTGCGAAGGGGTGCCCATGATTTGTAAGCCCTTCTTTGGTGACCAATTTTGGAATGCTAAGTACATTACTAAAGTGTGGAAGATAGGGATAGAAATAGAGAATGAAATTGAAAGGGTAAATGTTGAAAGAATTATTAAGGAACTAATGGTGGGTGAGAAAGGGAAAGAGATGAGAAAAAGAGCAATGGATTTGAAAGATAAAGTTGAGTTGTGTTACAAAGATGGAGGTACTTCTTACAAGTACGTCGACCAATTAGTAGAATTGATTGCCTCTTTTTAGATATTCCTTTAAGATGTAATTGCCTACGTCTTTTAAATACTTTTCATTACTTTTTTTTTTTTTTTTGGGTTAAAGTCTGAAAATTTTGTCTACGATTTTATTAACTTATTATATTAACTTATTATCAACTATATATATATATATATATATATATATATATAGAGGATTGAGATACTTTACACTTTTTTCATAACTTTGTAAATTGTACGAGTAACAAAAATAAGCAAGGGTTGGCACAAATTTAGAAAACCATGCATTATCATAAGATAATTTGATAGATATGTAAGTTACAAACAAGACACAACACCCACTTACAACTTTATTGCATACATTGAAACATTACATAGATCTTGATCATATGAAGATTCAAGATCTTAATTGTAAAACAAATTAAAACATAAATAATGATAAAGTGTCATAAGTTGGTCTTTTACTTAATTGTGACCAAAACTTATGACTAAACCATGACAATTGAGTCATTGTAGTAGCTTAATAGCCTTAACTTACCAGGCGGCACAAGCACCATCATAACACATAAGGCCAGGACAACAATAATTACCGCCATTGTGGGTGGAATTTGACAATAGAACGTTTTTGCGAAGGGGTGCCCATGATTTGTAAGCCCTTCTTTAGAGACCAATTTTGGATTGCTAAGTACATTAGCAAAGTGTGGAAAATAGGGATGCAAATAGAGAATGAAATTGAAAGGAAGAATGTTAAAAGAATTGTTAGGGATTTAATGGTGGATGAGAAAGGGAAAGAGATGAGAATTGGAGTTGAAGGACGAAACCGAGTTGTGTTTCAAGGATGGATGAAGCCATGAAGGTACTCCTTACAAGCACATGTACTTTGAAGTATAAACCTGAACATTATATCAATTTAATTTGCTTCATCGCATTGTCTCTTTGTAGTAAATTATATTATTTGTTAAATAATACTCACATGAAATTATATATATTAACGTCTATATAGTGATTTTAGAGATTTTGAACAAAAAAAAAAAAAAAAAAACAATCTTTAAGGGATTGAGAATAGAGAAAGTCACAAGATGAAAACTACTCCGTACTATACTTAACAAATTACGAGCACGAGTTCTATACTATAGCATCTTTTTCGTCACTTATTTGTCTATCTTCCCTTTTCTCATCCTTCATTATTTTCCACAATTGCTATACATTCTGTTCTATGGCCTTAAAGTTTCATGTAATCCGTATTCACGAACATTTATACAAAGTACATTTGTAATTACAGTATTTTGACTACAAAAAATAAATAAATAAATAAATAAATAACAAAAAAAAAAGGGTCACATGATCGAACCATCTATACGGACAAAATTGGGCCATTCTTATCACTGAAAATGAAAATCAAATCTCATTTTCATATTTTATTTTTGGATCCAACCGAATCTCGTTATTATGAAATATGAATAACAATATCAATATCAGATGATGGACCACTTCTTGACTTTAAGTTCCCAAAAAAATTTAAGGTAGCAAATCGAATTTATGTATTTACACCCTCCACTATAGGTAGAGTTGTCAGTTTATGACCCGAATCGTTAGACCCGACTGTTTCGAACTAATCCGAAAAGGAACTGAACTGTTTAAAATCCATTTTTTGGAAACCAAAAACTGACCCGACCCAATTTTTTCCAACCCGAAACTGAATTGAACCGAATTTGTGCAAACCGTTTCTAACCCGACCCGTAATCAAGCCAAACCGTTACAACCGGAACTGAAAGCAACCCAAACCGATTACGTTAAAACCCGATAGAAACTCGACCTGTTTATAAACCGAAAACCGTTAAAACCCGATAAAAATCCAATAAACCTAAATCGTTCCAACCTGTAAGCTGTTGTGACCGAACCGGTTATAATCTGTAACCCGTTGTGACTGAACCGTTTATCAACCGTAACCCGTTGTGACCAAACCGTTTAAAACTCGTAACCCGTTATGACTGAGTCATTTACAACGTGTTACCCAATATGTTTATGATCTAATCCGTTTCAACCCACTACTCGATAAACCCAACTCATTCATGACTTGACTTGATTATAACATGACTCGTTCCTACCCGTTATCTGACTAATTCGACCCGATAGTCCGACTCAATTTAAACCGATATGATTTGATTAGAAACCCGCTTCAAATTGGGTAAATTCGTTTTCAAACCAACCAAGTTCAATCTAAATCGATTATAACCTGAAACGATAATGATTGGACCCGATTTCACCCAATTTGTTTTGAACCGAAATCCATTTTCGAACTGACCCAGTTAAACCCAAACTGATTATGACCCGAACCTATTACGACCCGTCCTGATTAAGACCTGAACTGTTTTCAAACCGACCCGCTTCAACCCAAATTGATTATGACTCGAACCAACTAGAACCCGACCCGATAAGGACCCGATCCTTAAGCAACCTAAGCCATGTGTATCGGGACTTGTCATCAACAAATGACACAAAATAGTGGTAACCTCCCATACCTTCAACTCTAGATGGACCCCAGCAATCTGAATGGATGTAATCGAGCACTGCATCAGTAATGTGAGCACCCTTGCTGAACTTTGACCTGTGTTTCTTACCAAACACACAATGCTCACAAAATTCAAGGTTGGCAACCTTGACCCCGGATAGAAGACCCCTCTTGGACAATAGCTGCATCCCCTTCTCCCCCATATGACCAAGCCTCATGTGCCAAATCTTAGTCATCTCCTGGTGAGATACAGATGCGCAAACCGCAGAACTAGGCAGTGTAACACCCTCAAAAACATAGAGGGTGTTCCTTTTGATACCCTTAAGTACCAACTCAGAACCTCTGAAAATACACAACTCCCCATCTGAAAACACACCATTGTACCCCAATTCATCCAGGGTACCCAATGAAATCAGATTCTTTCCTAAAGCAGGAACATGCCGTACATTAGTCAAAGTTAACCTCCGCCCATCAACAGTCCTCAACCTCATGGAACCAATACCTGTGACCTTACATGGAGCATTGTTACCGACTATAACCATACCCCCATTGCGAGGTTCATATGTATCAAACCAATCTCGACGTGGACACATATGGAACGAACACCCCGAATCTAGAACCCAGTTATCAGATAAATCATCAGACCTAGCAGAACTGACTAATGCTAAATCTTCCTCTGAATTATAGCTCTCATTCGGTTTCTCTTCAACTACAGCAGCCTGGGACTTGTTTTTCCTCACCGGACAATTATTCCTAAAGTGACCCGGTTCTTTACAGTAATAACATGTTTTAGTAGTAGTTTTACTAGATCCATCCTTGCCGTTTCCAGCACCCGACCCAGCATTGTTCCCCTTGTTAAACCCCTTATTCTTTTTAGACTTTCCGGACTTAACAAATAACCCACTACCATTATCCCCATTATCACTCGTAGCTTTCATTCTGAGTTCCCTAGTATGAAGTGCTGCCTTCACTTCTTCTAAGGTTATAGAATCCTTACCAACAACAAAAGACTCTACAAAATTCTCAAAGCTAGACGGTAGAGATACAAGTAAAATCAACGCAGCATCCTCATCATCAATTTTAACATCTAAATTACGTAAATCAAGCAAAATAGAGTTAAGTTTTTCTAGATGTTCCCGTAAGGAAGTACCTGACTGCATCCGGAGGCTAAACAACCGCTGTTTCAGTAATAATTTGTTGGTCAACGACTTAGTCATATACAATGACTCCAGCTTCAGCCACAATCCAGCCGCCGTTTCCTGATCAGCAACCTCCGTGATGATTTGATCATCAAGACTAAGTAATATGGTAGAGTGTGCCTTCTCTTCCATAACTTCTAACTGCGAGTCAGTCGGTCCGTCTCCTGACTCCGAAGTAGTACTCTTTGGAGCCAACGGACGCCATATCTGCTGTTGTTTTAACAGAGCCTTCATCTTAATTTGCCATAGCCCGAAACTATTTTTCCCGGTAAACTTCTCAATTCTTATTGTTGAATCTCCTGCCATTGTTATCTTCAAGAAACTCTCCAAGGATTGAACCTGAGCTCTGATACCAATTGTTGTGCGACAGCGGAAGCAAAGGTCGTAAACAAACAAGAAAACAATAAAGAAATTCAATGCAAACAATAAGAACAACACCAAGAATTTACGTGGTTCACTATCGATGTGATAGCTACGTCCACGGGCACCGAGATCGAATGATTTCACTATAAACTGCAAAGATTACAAAGATGATTCTTGTATTTCTCAAGAACGGCTTTCACTCTGTCTCTCTTAACCCTAATACTGATTTTAGGGAGGTTTTATATTAATCCCTAATTAAAAGATACTTGGGCAAAAAGATAATAAAATAAGATAACCTAAAACCGCAAAATCCGCGTTCCGTATTTTTCCTTCTCCGCCCGGTCAGACCGGGCAAGGTCTGCCCGATCGGGCGCGAGAAGAAAACTCCATACGAATGCTTCAACGTATCCAACCCCCACCGCCCGGTCAGACCGGGCAAGGTCTGCCCGATCGGGCGAAGGCTCGCCCGGTCGGGCGAAGGCTCGCCCGGTCGGGCGCGAGAGCAGCTTCTTCAACGAATTTGCCAGGCACCTCTTCTTCTTCCGCCCGGTCAGACCGGGCAATGTCCGCCCGATCGGGCGGACAAAGCTACGAAGTACGAGTCACCTAATATACTTATCAACAATTATTATTATCATTATTATAACAAAAACAAAATCAGAATAATAGTCTCAAAAATTGGTGGAAGAGTATATCTTGTAAAGTGTAGCCAAAAAAAGCATCTCGTGCGTAAGCCACGAAGAATTGAACACATTTAAGATTTAATTAACACAAATATTACTCCATAGTATTTAGTTCATGCATTAGAAAAATAGTTTGTCCGTGCCATTTTATTTTCAAGTGTACACATTAACGCATTGTCATAACAGGCGGCCACTTTTTATTTATTTATTTATTATTATTATTATTATATCTCAAAAACAAAAGTCATACAACTTAAAATAAATTAGTGGAAAGTCGAGATATAATCTGGGCCCCCACTCCTCTAACAATAGCAAAGCCTACCCTAGTGAATATATGAGCTGCAGCACGAGCCCCTATGTCTTGCGTCGTCGAGAATCTCTGAATCCGATTCAGCAACACAACGGCCTCCTTCTCCAATTCCCCAAGCGAAGAAAAAGAAAAGGAAATGAAACCATATCCAATCGCCAGACAACGAGCTTCATACTTAACCCGTTTCCGATGAGCCGTATCAGCCACAACCCGTCCTGGAACAAATTAGTCAGAAAGCCCTGTTTGTGTCAATGGAGAAGACCCTGTCAAGTCAACACAGACATCGCGACCACGATCCCATGAATAAAGTAACACATCAGCAGGTCTGAGGGCCCCGTCATTCCCTCCAAACAACCCTATGTCAACCTCCTTCCTTGCTGAAATCCCTGACCGATAGCAGACATCAACAAGTGTATCCCGAACAACATTATGCCGATGTTTAATACCCAGAATACCAGCACAAGACACCGCATGATCACCGAAAATATCCCCAGCAAAAACCCTCGAACAAGCAGAGCACGGTGTCGAGACAGAGAACAATGGAACACCCATCCGATAACACAACACACATCGGTATGTCTTAGCGTTCATCATCTGACCCAATTCAGAAATAGGGACTGCCTTACTATTATTATTATTATTATTATTATTATTATTATTATTATTATTATTATTACTACTACTCTTTTTGTCTCGGTTCATAATTTTTGTTTGCGTTTTTTTACAATATTTTTCTTAGGATTGACTTTGACGATCCTGTTCACATTTACTGAATTGAGTTGAATTAGACTGAACTGAACTGAATTGAATAGAGTTGAAATGAATATTTTATGAGAGAAGAAAATTAGGAGTTGAACTAAACTGAAGTGAAATTAAGGTGAAGTGAATAGGCCCTATGACATGATGTATCACAATTAAAAATAGTAATAATACATCATGCCATAATAAATTAACTCGATTGATTTAATCTTCAGCAAACATAATGTACTTAATTGTATTTTGTATAAATGAGATCAATTTAGAAATTCTCATACCAAAAACCAAATTATGACATTATAGGTAGAAAGAAAATTCCACCAAATAAGGGTGATATTTTATTTTCCATCATGATCCAATTACTGTATATACTTTAACCTTTCACCACAAATACTTGGTAGTCAATATGCATGGCCAACAAAAATAAAAAGTAGTATCTCCCAATTATGCATAACACGTGGGTTGAATTACTTATATTCACAAAAACATTGATAAATTTTTTGAAACACTGGTTAATTATGTCTTGTTACAGTATTGAAGCACTATAAAATATAGAAGTATCTTTTTTATTTCCGCTGATTAAGTATATACATAGGCCAACGTTAAAAAGGATGTCCTAATTTACAACTTTTGGCTGTTTACTTAATAATTTGAATGACTACTTTCCTTTAGTTTAATGGGATCCAGCTTTTAAAAAGGGTCAAAGTGTATATCCTAATATCATTTCATATCTTTTGCTTTCTTTCAAAAAGCATATGATTTTAGGGTACATGATGTATGATCCTAGATCCTGTCAAACGAAGAGGACTATGAATCGCATTGTTTTTAGAGTTGTTGTTACTTGTTAACGTCAATACTCCATGTGCTCTCCATGCACCGCCATTCCCTCTTGTTGCATACTTGGTGTAACATTCGTTTATGCTATATTTTGTTCATGTTTTGTAAATCGATGTAAATTTTTACTCATATTTGACCGTAAATATCTTTAATCTTACATTAGCAAAAATTATAAAAGTTAGATATTAATAATTTATTTACCAAGGCGAATCAAATTAGATACCACATAAATATATTTGTTCTTATAGAATAAGAGAAATATAGAAGATCCTCTCTTTTTTAAAAAAGTCAAGATTCCAAGAAGATTATTGTGAAACGGAGTGAATAATAATAATAATAATAATAATAATAATAATAATAATAATAATAATAATAATAATGAATTAGCTAGTAGAACCAAAAAATTTATCTCATGTACTCACTAATCTTGATCTTTTCCTTCGTTTAGTTCTCTTTTATCCAATGTCCTATATATACTCTTGCAAAGCCAACTTTAAATTCGATCAACTAAAACACTTAAAAATTATAACACTTGTATCATTATGAGAGCAAATTGGTACATTAAATGCAATAAGATTTGTATTCTTGTATACCAGTACTTGTTGAGACTTTTTTTTTTTTTTTTACAACAGTGCTAAAAAAACACAACAAAGAAACCTAGGCAAAAACTAAAACACAAAATACAGTAACTAACGAAGACGAGCACAACCCGCCAACCAGTGAGCTGGAGACACCCAGGAACGAGGAACCTTACGAACTTGACAAACCAGGAGACTCTGAATAGAAACCCACAAATCCTGAACGAGCCAGAAAACCGAAATGTCCATACTCCCCTTACGAGGAAGGACAACCAACAGAGCAGCACAATCCGTGTATATGCGAATTTTCAAAAAACCCTTATGCTGAGCATACTCCAAACCCCATAAACAAGCCTGTAACTCCGTCTGCAGCGCCGAGGCGGCAAAAAAAGCACGGCATCCACCCCCAAGTACCTGTGAAGAATCAATCTCCCGAATTATCCACCCTGCACTTGCTCTATTCGATACACAATCCCAAGCACCATCTATAACCAAACATACAGTGGAATCGATAGCAGATAAACCCTGTAAGGATAATAGCTGCCCTGACTGACTTGCCACAGGAGGAACCCCATTGGAAGATAATACCGAAGCCTTCCAACATTGAGCACTCTTACTACGAGTCTTCCAATCAGTAGCTAAGTGGACAATGGATCCCGGTGACCAAACAGCCTGACGAAACCGTAACTGATTGCGAGTAACCCAAATAGCCCACAATATAGCAAAGAACGAAGAGATGCCATCCCAATTGTGGAACTTTGACAATTGGGACACCGTTCGAGTTACCCAGTCTTCAAACTGCGGAAGATGCATAAAATCCCATCTAATATCCAGGACACCAGATCTCCAAATACCACAGATAGCAGAACAATCTCGAAACAGATGAGAACGAGATTCTTTAGAAGAGTGACAAAAAGCACATGTAGGATCAATAGGAAGCCCTCGAGTAGAGAGAATGGCTGCTAAAGGCAAAGCATTGTGTAACAATTTCCAACCAAAAAGTTTCCAGCGAGGCAAAATTGGCATAGCCCAAAATTTTTTCCACCAAGGAAGAAAAGATTGAGAATCCGCATTACCCATAGAACCATTCCCGCAAATATTAGCATAAGCAGATTTAGTTGAGAAAACACCATCCCTAGTAAACTTCCAATAGACAAAGTCATCCATCAAACGCACCGGCCTGTCCAGCGAGAGAATTTTAGCCGCTGTATCAGAATCAAACAGGCCATGAACAGTAGAAGCATCCCACGCGTAAGAACGCGGAACAATTAAAGAGGAAACAAGAGTCGGACAAAGCGACTCCGAATGAAGTTCCTTGAACACCACAGGGCCCCCTGGTACCCAACAATCTTCCATAATACGAACCTTAGCCCTGAACCAACCTTCCATGCCAAGCCCTAAAGAAGACAAACCGGCAAGGAGACTCCTACAACCCCATGAAGGGCGGAGAACTTGAGTCGACCGAAGTGTCCAGAGGGCCGGATACTTGGAACAAAGGAGACGGAAAACAAGCAACTGCGGAGATTGAATTATACGCCAACTCTGTTTAGCTAATAAGGCAGAGTTAAAAGGAGCAATGCTGCGAATACCTAAACCCCCTAAGCCTTTCGGAAGGTGAATTAGCGAAGAGGAACGTAGAGCTATTCCACGACTGGAGCTCGAAGATTTCCACCAGAATCTGACCAGCAAGTTGTCAATCCTGGAGCAAATGGAATCTGGAACCTTGAAAACCGATAAAATGTGGTTGAACGAAGCTATAAGCACGGAGTTAATAATAACAAGTTTCGCTGCAGGGGACAACTGAAGAGCAGCAAATACTTCCAGTCGAGCAGCCACCTTATCCAGGAGGAAACCAAGTTTTGCTACGACTCAAATCCACAGGCAATCCTAAATAAGTGCCCAATCTAGACTCATTTCTAAGATTCAAACAACCCGACAAGAACTCCCGGTAATCCTCCGGCGTATTCTGACTGAATTTAACAAAAGACTTTTGTAAATTGATCATTTGACCTGAAAGACTACAGAAGTCCAAAAGCACCTTCATTGCATGAGAACAAGAAGAAGGGGAGACTTGGAAAAACAAAAGAGAGTCATCAGCAAAAAACAAATGAGAGATAGCCGGCGCACCCCGAGCAATCTTAATACCCTGAAACAACCCTTTCGATTCAGCCTTACAAAGCATGGCAGAAAGAACCTCCATACAAAGCACAAACAAGTAAGGAGACAAGGGATCTTCTTGCCGTAAACCCCGATGTGGCCGAAAAGTTTCAGTGGGAGCACCATTAATCAACACCTGATAAGAGACAGTTGAGACTTTATTATTATCTAATGTGTTGATAACTTGACATTATTCCAGTCCAAAACTATGGATTTATATGCTCTATAAGAATTGTAACTAGATATGTTATTGGTTATCTTCTTCAAAAAAAATTTGAGATTTTTATTTCACAATCATTAACTAGTGGCTAAAGCCTAGCACTAAAGTACTTACTTGCATTGTTGTGATTTTTTGTGCAAGTACATAGTAACACAAAAGGTTTGATTATACGATTATTATATGCACTTAATTAGCCTACTAACAAGAACAAAAAAACAAAATCAACATCAATGAAAACAGACAATAAACATAAGAGTAGGTAATTAATAGGCAATTTGGCACGAATTGGTTGTCATTGACTAAATAAAGCTAGCTAAATATATATGATTAGTCTAATTAAGCACACAAGTATAGCTAAGTAAGAACGATAAATTCCAATAATAAGAGCAGGGAGAAAATGGGAAAAGTTGGACGAAAGAAAAGACAAGGATAGACTGTAAAATAATCTAACCTTCCCACTGAGTTAAATCTCCACAAAATCGCATATTATGGCCCCACCACCAAGCCCATCGATCCATTACATATTTACATCTTCATTTGTCAATCACACCATTTTTGCGTTGCACTAGTCCTATTTAGGCCATTAGTATAGCCAATTATAGCTAACTATGACAATATCATTGAGACAAGAAAACAAGAAAAATAAGGTTTCATTGTAGAGTTGACACATGCAATTTGTTGATTTGTTTCTCAAAGATTGTCCCATATTGACATACATGATACATTGTTTATATAATTAGTTGTCTTAAGCATATTTTCTTAATTAAGTAAGGCGTCGTTTGATTTACAAGCGAATTAGAATTTCTCATGAATTGCAAATATATGAGATTTAATTTATATAATCAAATTCATTGGAAATTTCTAAAATTGTTTGGTTAATAATGGGAGAAATATTTCCCCTCAAAATTTCTACTTACCTAAGGGGGATTGGGTAAGTGATTGTGTGAGAACTCAAATTCATTGGAAATTTCTAAAACTGTTTGGTTAATAATGGGAGAAATAATTTCCCCTCAAAATTTCTACTTACCTAAAGGGGATTGGGTAAGTGATTGTGTGAGAACTCAAAATTCCTAAAAAGTTTTACTCTTCCCATATCACCAACTTTTTGCTAACCAAACAATATACAAAATTTACAAGTCCTATAAAGTCTTAATTGCCATGTTTTTTTATTTCAAAGAAAGTGAACACAGGCATATTCATATGGGATAGTCTTATTGACATGGAGGAGGGTGTGTAATCGATGCTAAGGAGGATTAAGGGAGTTGAAATTGTATGCTTTTTTTCATTTTTGTGTTTAATGTGGGAATTTTTTTGAGAATTTGTTTATGTAAGATATTAATTCACACATTACACTAATTAGGGTGTGTTATGCTGAGTGTTCACCTAATATTTTTATTTAAACATATCCAATCTTATACTATATTAATTTAGAGTATTGCTATATGTACTCCTTAGAGTTATGAATAAGCATTTAATAACCTTTCTTATTTGGTAATCGCACAAGTCAATTCAATTAATGTTATATTTTCATTTTTAGTTCCTTATATGTAGCCATAAAGACTATGTATAACATTTTCTATTAATTTACTAGACTTTAATAAACTTACTTGGGTTGTAATTGAACTTAAGTGATCCTTAAGGGCCTATTTTGATTTATTGAAGTGATTGAAGCTGAACTGAACTAGTTGAAGCAAAACAGAACTTAAATGAATTGATTATGTGAGCAGAAAATTAGGATTCAAACTGAAGTGAATTGATTGGAACAGAGCAGAACTGAACTAAACTGAAATTAAGCTGAAAAGAGCAGACCCTAATTTCTTATTGCAACGTATTATCTTATAGGGCATCTAAACTTATAACTTCAAAGTGAAGATGACACAAATTAAGAGTGTACATGGTTTCTTAAAAATAAAACAATGCAAACAAATTCAAGTAAATGAGGAAAGTGATCCCCAAGAGGCAAGAGTCGATAAAATAGGGTCCCATAACGCAAACCCCGCGCCTTCTTTGACACAACCTTTCCGCTTATCTCTCTCTCCTTTTCTCCACCCTCCGATCTCTCTCTCTCCATTTCTCATCCGTCCGATCTCTCTTCCTCTCACTAATCTATAATCTCCCCACCATTTTATTTTATTTTTCTAAAAAAAAAGAGAAAAGTCCAGTAAAAATATAAAAAAGTAAAACCGATATTCTTAACTTCCTCAGATTCTCTCTCTTCTTCAGTTCTTCTTCATCTTCTCCTTCTCTCTCACATCTCACTCACTCACTCATTTTCTCTCTCCTCCATTGTCAGTTCACTCTGCTACATTTGGATCACACTTTCCCAGCTTTTCCTTCTCCCATTTTTTCACTTCTTCTTATTTTCTCTCTCCTCTTTTCTTCCTACTTTGCCGACACCTCTTTCTCCCCCATATTTCTGCATTTCAACTTCCTTACTCAGGTAACTAATTTTCTTGATTTTTTGGCTGTTTTTTGTAATTTTTTTGCATTTTTATTTTTGTTTTTGTTTGTTGCTGAAGCTCTTTAATCTGGAAATGATGTAATCTGGGAAAAATTAGGCGTTGTTTCAGTTTCCTTGAATAATGGCAGGAAATATGCGAGTTTGTTTTAGATTCTTTTTTAGCCGTTCATTTTTTTTTTCGGGGGATAGATTTATTATTGATTAGTAAACTTAATTTATTAGACCAACCTAATTTTTTCGTTACTAAGTTACAATTATGACATTAGAAACTCGGGTTGTCGACTAGCTTAGTTGGTTAAAGTCTTGCCGGTCTATTGCTCGGAAAGATTTATGACATTTGGAACCTTGGAACATTGATAGATTTCCACGTTTTGGTAGCAATTGATGAGTAATATTAATTGCATTGATGCATTAAAATTGGAATCTAGAAAATGAAGCTTCTTTTTTTCCTATGATTTTACAATAATTGCAGTAGTTATTGCTATATAGGATATAGTAATATAGAGTTGTAGTTTCTAATTATATCTCATATATTCTCTTTTTCCAACTTTTTTTTGTACCCTTTAATAATTTGTGCTTCTTGATTAATTGGGATTTTAAATTTGAGAAAATGATAGTGGATTTTAGGTAGCTAAGATCAAATTAGGGGGCAAGGAGATCTTTGTCATTTTGTACATGTTTCAAAAAAAAAAAAAAAAAAAAAAAAGAAGTTTGCTTTAATTTTAATTATGAGTTTATCATCATCAGTTTGAATGGACCACACGTTTTCTATGCTTCAGGTCCATTTTATTTGTCTTTGTGTTTGTGTTTGTAGTGGTGGGTATTTGTGTACTTTCAGGTATAGTTTTACCTAATCACTTGTTAACCTTTTGTTAATCTTTAGCAATTTTATGATGATTTGGTCAATTTGTCATAAAGATGATGTTTAACAGATATTGGTGGGCATGTTCATGGTGAGAGTTAGTGAAGTGGGAAATTGAGAAAGATGAGTAATTTGTAATTGTTGACTTGTATAATGTACTCGAGGATAGTACATTTTCCATCGGAGTGTGATGATTTCATGGTTCCGAATGACTAGAAATGAAGAGATTATGGCCTTTGATTGCGGTGTTTAGTATGGAAAGGGGTTGGTGAGTATGTTCAATGTTTGTGACCAAGAAATTTGGAAGGTAACTGAAGGAGTATGAAGTATTTCGCAATATGCTTGTAGTGTAGCGTGGTGTTAAGTGAACTTAAGCCCTTTCAGAAGCTGATTCAGCTGTAGCTGATAAATAACTCGAATTGTGGTATGGCTTAGGAAATTGCTTGAGCAATGAGAAAGCATCTTTGTATTGTATCTTAGTATTGACTCTTGTGAAAGGTGCTTATCACCTAATTCTTTTGTCATAGCTGATTTCAAGGACAGAGTAGTAACTCTTAATGTTTGCTATACCACTTAGATAGTACTTGTAATCTCTAATTGTGTAATTTTGAATTGTACAGGTTTGAATTGCCTTCTTAGTAATACACGTCTTAATTTAGATGGGTTCACCTATTCCTTTGCTCATGTATTTTGCTTTTGAAAATGTCAATGTGCAGTTGAGAACAATGGCAGAATGTGGGACTGATTGCTGGACATGACCAAATGATGTACTTCTTGTTAAGTGGATCTGACTTGTGCTGACTTGTATGTTTTATGGACCATCTTGGTGATATTAGGAGTATTTCTAGGGATCGGAGATGCACGACGTCTCCAGAGACTAATTTTGTTCCTCGTACTCGTCAAGGTACAAAGTTGCGTGATATATTGTTGTCTGATAAACACAAATTGTCATATGCTGATTTTCATCACGAGATTACTAGAAATCCAGATGATTCCTTGCCTAGATATGTAGGTAGCCAACAAAGTCAGGTATTAGATAAAAGGATCTCTAAAGAGGACGAACTGGTCAGATACATGTCAAATTTACCAAGTTATTTGGAGAAAGGAAAGAATTTTCAGGAGAAAGGACTGAATGTTGGTGTCCTTGACTGGAGGCGCCTAGAAAAATGGCGGTATAGCCAAAAACAGTTGCCTACAAAGCAAAGTGGGTGCTCTCCATCTAGTAGCACCACCTCTCTTTTTTCAACAGATGGCTCATCAACCCATTCTAGCAAAGGTCAGAGCTGCTCCCCTGCTCGTCAAAGGTTGCACCGTCTCTCCCTTGAATCTCCACTGGAAGCTTCACCAAAGGAAAACCATGTTGGAGATGCTAAATCTTCTTCTGGAAGAGGTCACAGCTGCTCTCCAGCTCGTCAAAGGATGCAACCTCCTGTGCCTCAATCTCATCCCCACAAGGTATATGCAGGGGGGAGACCTTCGCCAGATTCCGAGGTTTATGGTGGAAATACCCTGAAATTCCAAGATTCAACTGATACGGTTGGCAACAATTTGAGCAGACAACAAAGGGTTTTTGGAGCAGTACAAGCTGTACAACCAAGTAGAAGACAAGAGCCTGACTTGAAATCTGTCTCCGAAATCGGAAAACAACAAAACTTCAATAAGTATGAGGTTGGGGCGCCTTGGAAAGGAAAAACAAAGATTCAAATTATGGAATCTGCCAAAGAAACCATAAGGTCACAAGAAACGAAGTTGAGTGCTGCTTATCAAGAATGCTCCGGAAGGGAGAATTCAGGGGTTGTTGACATGCCTAGGGATCCATCGGAACATAGATGCTCTAGTTTGACTGCCATGTCTAATTTTACCGTGGATGGTCGATTGTCAGTAGAGCCATGTCAGAGGAGCATTTTAGGTGGAAACAATCTTGGGGCCCGGCTTCCTTCTAAAGATGAACACAGAAAGCAGTCTGAGCCATCTGAATCTTGTTCCAAGTCTCCAGATGGGGTCAAAAGGCCTTCTCAACAGTCAAATATGTCACTTCATTCAGCTAAGGTAGCTGACAGTTCATCCAAGAACAATGCACAAGGGGTCAAAGGTGCCCCACAAGCATCACATATGTTATCATTTCCTGCTAGGATGCTTAGCAGCCCATCCAGGAGCAGGAATGCGGAGGAGAAGAAGCCAGTTGCTGGGTCTAGGAGTGCAATTGCAGTGAAGCCTTTTCCAGAGTTGGACACAAGAAAAGGTTCAGAGTCCATTCCGAAAGCAAGAAACCCATCTCCGATTCGCAGATTAAGTTTTGCAATGGGAAAGATGATTAAGAGTGCCGGTTCCAGAGATAACTCACCCCTTCGGTCAAGTTCAAAAGAAACTGTTGCGAAATCTGGGTCAGAGGCGGTGGTTGCTTCTGTATCAATTGATAATTTTTGCAGTGATAAGTTGTCTACTGATAGTAATAGAGGTAGGTCTAGTCCTTTAAGAAGGCTGCTTGATCCCCTTCTTAAGCCCAGAGCATCGAACAGCTCTGAGCCATCAAGGCCTTCCAGTGGTAATAAAATGGGTTCTAGTGATGCCCATCATAATTCAAATAGTTCGTCATCATTTCAAGCTCTTCTGCAGGTATCATTTAAGAATGGACTTCCTCTGTTTACTTTTGCCATCGACAATGAAAGCAACATTTTAGCTGCCACTGTGAGGAAGTCTAGTGTTCCAGGAAAAGGTCATCATAGCTGGACTTACACTTTCTTTACCATCCGTGAAGTTAAGAAAAGGAGTGGGAATTGGTTTAATCAAGGAGGGAAAGGCGATGGTCATGGTTATGTTCCAAATGTTGTGGCACAAATGAAGGTTTCAGATTCCCCGAGTTTCTTTACCAAGCATGGCCATGCGGGTAATTATATCACCAGAGAGTTTGATCTGTTTGCAGTGGATGTTGGGCATGGAGATCAGTATGCTACTGACTTTCATCCAACTAATGAGCTGGCAGCCATTGTTGTGAAGCTTCCACAAATCATCACTGAAGATGATAGTAAAGATGACCAGTCAAGCTATAACTGGCTAGACTTGTTACAAGATTCCAGAGAGAATTTGGAGGAGATGAGATCTGCTGACTCCAGTGATAATCTACAGCATCAGCAATCACGCTTAAGTCTGAACTTAAGAACAACTGTCATCCTTCCAGGTGGTGTTCATACAGTACCTAGTAAAGGAGAAATATCTACGCTAGCCGAGAGATGGAGGTCTGGTGGATCATGTGATTGTGGTGGATGGGATTTGGGTTGTCAGCTGAGAGTGCATACGAATCATAAAGAATATGAAAGGAAAATGGGTTCTTCTGGAATGTTGCTGAACAAGGACAAGTTTCAAATTTTCTCCCAGGTAACTATTTTCCTGCCTTTCACTCCGTCTTTGCACTGTATATATGACCTTTTGGGGTCGTAGTTTAATATGATTATTGGCATGATGTTTTAAGGGTCTTTTAAAAGCAGCCTGGATCATTTAGGGGGTATGGGTTGTGTTGTGTAGCACCAAACCCCGTTACCATCGCAGTAGCAGGATCCTTATTGATTTGTGTACTTTTGTGTTTGCATTCTGAACTTTTATTCATCTTAAAAATAAAATCTTTTTTCCCTCATGGGTGAAGTGAGCATTAGTGTTTTTTTTTTTTTTTTTTTTTTTTTTTTTTTTTTTTTTTTTTTTTTGAGATAAATTGAGCATTAACTTGAAAGTTAAAACATTGTTTTACAGGGGCAAGATAACCAACCGGTATTGAGTTTGGCGCCATTCAAGAAAAGAATATACTCGGTGGAATTCAGTTCATCACTCTCACTTTTACAAGCATTTGCAATCTCTATATCATTTATAGACAGTAGAAGACCCCCTGAGATCTCAGAACCGAGCAGCAGTGTCGAAAAAATCAGTAATGAGGCAGGCCTTTTTGAGGTTGCTATGCGAACAAAGGCATCATATCAAGGGGAAGCTCCTGCAAGATATGTCTCATATCCACCCCATTCCCCTGTTGGGAGAGTCTAGGGTTTTCTTACCAGGGATTTCACCCGGGCACGGTGAAGCTGTTGTGTTAGCTATGCTTTCTCATGCCTGAAAGTTCCCTGCATCTTAGAACTTCTTCCTATAGTAATTAGATCATATATTTATCCTTTTTTTTTGTTCCCCAGGGAAGTTTATAGGGCAGAAAAATGGAGTGATTCGAAAGTTTGGGGGCGGGGAGGGATCAACTCCGGTAATGGATAAAGGTAGCAATAATTATCTTGCAATTAGTATCTCTTTTGATAAATAAGTTTCTGTAAAATAGTTAAAAAGGCGTTGGAGTAAACAAGTAGAACTATATCTTCTTGTAAGTGTGCATTTTAGAGAGAAAAAAAAAAGTATCTACAGAGATCTAATAATGTACTAGTAGTACTTAATTAGAAAAATATTCAATTGTTGTTTTTGACTAGATTCCTTGAGACATGATCACATGAATTTTACTACCAATTTTGTGCAAAATGGGTTGATTGAAAATTTGATACTCCGTACAAAATGATGCAGCTGCCTCCATGTTTTGCTGCTCGGTTTCTGCATCCGCTTTCTGGTACCAAGGATTCCTGGCATGTCTTTGCTGTTTTATAATCGCACAACAGTATTGAACTATTAGCAAGGTGAAGATCCACCACCATCCCAATCACAATCGTCCATGGTGAATTCTTCAAGCAATAGACACCCGCCGAAAATCACATTAAATTTGCAATTGTTCGGATTAAGTTCACAAGATCCAGTAAAAAATGAGTAACTTATCTTCTCTGTAGAAAAGGATTTTGAGACTCCAAAATGTTACTGATGTAAGGGGAGTTAGGGGACATAATATAAATCTACCCTACAACTTGAAAGGAAAAACACTAGCAATTAATTATGGGTATAATAAGTGGTTAGGAAAAAGTCCAAAGTCCAATCCGATCCAAACTTATCGAATTGGATTGGGCTAGAAAAAGTTTGGATCAGATTCGAACTAAAATTTCAGAGTTCAAAATTTATTTGGACTGGACTTGGAGTTCAAAAGTCCAAAATTTCTAGGGTTACGGTACAAATACGTAAGTAAAACTACACGTCTACACTTCTAACTTCTAAGTACTTGACTTAAAAAAAGGACTCGTGTATGTGATGATGAATATAGAATACTAAGATATGTACTAATTAAAAGATTAAAGTTATGAGAGTGAGAGATAATTCAAGTGGTTAAAGCTTTTCAGTTTTCACTCGATTTTAGGAGATTCTTCCGCGTATAAAAAGTGTTACACTTATCACATACTAACGTGTTTCAATAAGTGTTTTATACTGGTATTAAAAAAAGAATAGAGGAAGGAGTCGCAAAAGGTAGAGTGTAAAGCTGAGCTATCATGCACACACGGAGACAGAGGAGTAGAAAAAGAGTAATTTTTGATAAAGAGAAGTGAAGTCATGCTTTTGCTTTTTTTGTTATTGTTGGGGGAAAGCTCTGACGGAATATATGATGGGATTTTACAGACATCAAACATTATTATGGCAAAACAAGTATGACTTTTTATTCCTTTTTTTATTCATTATTCTTTATTTGTTTTCCCTAATAACTGTTGGAATTTAATGAGATGGTGACCTAATTTGAGCTGGAAATGTTTGATCAAGAGGGAAATGCTCAAGCTAAAATCTTAGCTTGTGTATCATAATATTTAAAGCTAAGGGTTGCTCCATTATTGGAGCCATATTAGATTATTAGGCATGTTTTCCTTTCGGCAATGTCATTTGCTTCCTTGTTACAATATTGCTAGCTGCCTTCTAACTTTTTCTTCATTATACTACGACATTAAAACTTAAATGGTCCATGCATGTTTGATAAGTGGCTCCGCAATGTTGGCAAACTCTTACACGACACGATAATATGACGCAGGTTCAGCACAAAATTATTTGAGATGCAACAATATAATAGCTCATTTGGGAAGAACATTATGAATTTACCAGAATTTTTCTTTATTAGACTCTTTTTATCGGTAGACCATGGCCTAAATTTGATAACTGGTTGTATTTTTATTTTTATTTATTTAATAGCTAAAGATTTGTATTTTTTTTTTTCATTTCTTTTTGTATTTGTTGTGAGCGGTATAGAATCTAAGGGTCATTTAGAAGATCCACCAAATGAAATATCCAACAATCCTAAACAAATGGAAGTAGTACTAAAGTAGTGAAGTGTATGGTTTTAAGTTTGTAACATATGTTTCAATTTGTTCCTACATTTTATATTTGCGTTGATTACAAATTTTTCTGCATAACAAAAATAAATGAGAAGAAGTAGTTCAAAATTATTATCATTTGTGAAGACAAGCAAAATTATTTAATATTATACTCCATTTGTTTATAAAAGTTTTTCATGTTTGAATGTTGATTGTCTTAAAAATAAAAATATAAAAAGAAATTCTAGCTAAAGATGCAAGAAGTACATACCTACTTCAACACTTGAAACATGAATTATAAATGATCGATTGTAAAATACTGCTTCGTAGTTCTTTGCAAATCAATTTTTCTGATGATTTAGGACTTCTATTAAAGTCGTGCTATAAATGATCAAATTAATGAAGAAATAAAAAGTATAGAATTGGAGTCAACATATCTTTAAATGGATAGTAATAAATCGTGAGGCAACTAGATGGCTAGATTCTTGTTTAGTTTGGTGTTAAATGAACAACGTAACATCGATCCATTCTAATAAATTTTGTAACAATGAAAGGTGTATGGTTGGGTTGGAATGAAATTCAAGTCCCCACTTGCTGTTAAGGGAGATAATTAAGGGGATTTCGATTCAGAATTTTTATTTTTTTATTTTTTATTTTTTTATTGAAAAACATTTGGCCCCACTACATCATGTGATAGTGTGCCTTATATTGGGTTTCACCAAATAAGAATCATATTTTGTGCTTTCATCAATTCATGGAGCTCCCAAATGCACAAAAAAATATTGCTTTTTTAAGATACATTTCCTTTACATCCATAATATCATAGCATACACAACGATTAGCTACATGTAAATGTAGTTTTGGGTTATCACGTCATAAATTTTTAAGCTATATGATTTAAGCTATAATGGTAAGCTAAATTCTTTTGTAATAAATAAACCATAAGAATATAAAATAATAAATAAATAAACAAACAAATTCATAAAATATATAAATAAATAAAATAATAGCATTGGGTGGAGTGTAACTACATAACTCTATAGAGTTATGTAATTTGGCTTAGCTACAAGAGGTTGTTGTTCCACAATGGCTAGCATGTAGCTAACAATTATTTAGAAATTTCTAACAGGTCTTCATGCATAACTATTGTAGATGCTCTATTGTAACATAAAAATTACATTTTCCAAAACACAATTGAAATCCAAAATATACAACTTCCATTTCTTACTATATTATTTATAACAAAAAAAAAATATTTATTTCTTAATAAATACCCTTTTATTGCAAATAATAAGAAATAGAGGTAGTGTTAATTATTTAATTATAAAGTATATAACAATAAAAATTATAAACAAATTACTACCTCCGGTCCAAATTACTCGCAACTTTGGGGTATTATTTGTGAGATATAAAAAATTCCAAAGTTGCGAGTAATTTGAACCGGAGGTAGTATATTAAGATATTATAAAAATATATAAATCGAGATGAATATAATAGTACCATATAACTATTTAATTTCTTAATTACAAATAACAATAATGTCAAAGATGGAATTGTTTCAATATTCATGAAACAATATAGGAGTACAAATAAATAGATGGGAATTAAATAAATAAAATAAAAATGGATAATGTTTTCACACATTGTTGGCCGTTTCGGTCAACTCTTCTAGTGTAGGGTTTTTTAAAGCTCAAGTCCTTTTTCCACCTTTACCCATGTTTGAATACTTACATGTGTATTGATGTCCATGAGCTTGAATTATTAATAATGTTTGCGTACGTATGAACCAGAAATCTAGATTTCTAGGTGGGCCCCATCTTGGTACGTGAGTTTCATTTATAGTTCTTACACACACTAAAAATTAAATATGTTCATAAATATCTTTTAATAATTGATATATTAATGTTGTACTAATTAAATTGTACTCTAATTGATACGGAGTAGATCAACGACTAACAAATGGGATTTATCACTATGTTAGCATAATTTGGGATCAAGACTCCTCACTTTTCCATTCAAATTCATAAAGGATTAAAGGGCCTAACTTGTTAATGAAGGCTCATGTGTGATTTATGAAAGGTTTTTGCCCTAACATATACTTCATTATTCTTACCTAAAAAATAAAATAAAATATGTTAGTGTAATAACATACTCTATATTATACCTATAAACACGTGATATGTACTCCGATTTTTTTTTTTTAAAAAAAAATGAAAATAGGTACAACAATGGTTGTAAAGAGTGTATAGAGCATCCTAAGGCCATGTTCTTTTGAGTTTCTGAACAAGCAAAGTAGAGCAAATATCTGTAGAGTAGAGCAGATTGATTCAACATAACAAAACAGATCAAGAACAAGGCTTTACTTCATTTTCAAATATTTGTTATTGATATTACGGATTCTATTTACGCATAAAATTGAGATAATTAAAAGATATAGTGTTATTTGGTGACCGAATGAGTGAAACAAGTAGATTTAATATAATGAAGGAATAAAATATCGAAAGCGTAAAGAAGAACTAGATTTAGTCAAAATAAGAGCATCATAGATATTTTATTAGTACCAACCAAATTAATACGTAGTAGAAGCTAATGCCTAATTGACTAAATAGTCTAACGAGCAACTACAAAACTACTCCGTATCTACTGTGCTCCGTACAAAAAATGACCAATTCTTACTTGTAAGAGCTTTGATTTGAGGGGGTGGTGTGGTGAGTAGCGAACGTGATAAATTAGTGGAAAATTGAAAGGGATTAAAAATTTCATCAAAAATTGATTGCAAAAGGACGATGAATTAATTTGTTTCGTACTTGTCAATTGAAAGACAATGATACAAGTTTTAAATTTTTTTTATATATAAATCAACTTATTATAAAAGAAGTTATAATGTTTAATTATAGACATCGTGGAGCAAAAAAAATTTCCAAGCATAACTTTTTTATTAAAGTTGAACACACCGTGTGGTCGGCTGACACACACCAAATAACCTTTGATTGGCGAGTAATCTCTAACCGAATAAGCCCTAATCGACTTAGTAATCCTAACTGACTTAATAACTCCTAATCACCCAAGTAACCACTAACTGAGTAACCCCTAACCGATTTAGTAACAACTAATCGAGTAAGTAACCATTATAACACTAACAAAGTAACCCGTTCCTCATAATAATTGGCCACACAATCACCTTTAAAAGTTTGTGACAAAACAATAGACGGTCTATTGAGTTTTTTTTTTTTTTTTTTTTTTTGATCTCTTAAGTTTAACTTAGGGCCAGTTCTGATTTATTGAATTGAGATGAGATGAACTAAACTGAACTACAGAGTAAATATTTTATAAGAGAAGAAAATTAAAAACTGAACTGAAGTGAAGTAAATTGAACTGATTTTACACAACTACGCTTTAACGATTATACACTATCCACCCTTTACAAGAAAGGTGGAAATAATCACTTGAATCAAACATAACCGTTTACAAATTTTTACTAAAATGGACTAATGGAGTGAGTACTATTTCAAAAGATTAGGACTACTTTCTCCATCTTCTCTGTTTTTGATTATGATTTTTTTTTTTTTTTTTTTTTAATTTTCTTTTTAATTTTTCTTGTTTTCTCTCTCTCCTCTGTCTGTCTGATTTCTCCTTTTTCTGTAAAACCCTTTCAAATCACACTAACACAAAAAAACTAGCAGAAAGTTTGAGACCCAACCTTAAACTTTACTACACTCACTGATCCAGCTCTTTGTCTCTCTATCTCTACAAAATCAATGGGAGTTCGTTGCTCTAAACTTTCATTTTGCTGGTGGTCCAACTCTCATCACAGTCATGCTCCACATTACTCCGATCTTGGTAATTTTTTATTTCAATCTCAAAATTTTTGGTCTTTAATATTTCATTTTAAGCTCAATAATCACCAAAAATTTGATCTTTTATGCTTAATCTTTGATGGGTTTTGATGTTCACATATTTTTGATTTCTGGGTGATTGTAGAAAACGGAGGGAAAGATGAAAGTGAGTCTCAACCGAGTTTTACTGAGTTCAAATTGGACGAGTTAAGAGCTGCTGCTTCTGGGTTTTCTTCGGAGAACATTGTTTCTGAACATGGTGAGAAAGCTCCTAATATTGTGTATCGTGGGAAGCTCAATGATGGCCGTTGGATCGCCATCAAACGGTTCCACAGGTCTGCTTGGCCTGATACTCGGCAATTTCTGGTATTAACTAATTGCTATTTTAAGCAATTTTTGTTTATGGGTTTGTAATATATATTCTTGATTTTTGATGGGGTTTTGTCAAATTTGATTAATTAGGAGAAAATTGCTTATTTGGTATAGTTGGATGTTTGATTGGAATTTGATATAAAATGTAGGAGGAAGCAAGAGCAGTAGGGCTGCTGAGAAGTGAGAAAATGGCAAATTTAATTGGGTGTTGTTGTGAGGGTGATGAGAGATTGCTAGTTGCTGAGTTCATGCCCAATGAAACTCTTTCTAAGCATCTCTTTCATTGTGAGTATTATCTCTTTTCATAACTTTCTTGTTTAAGATTGAAATGTTGTGACCATGACTAGCATTTGTTAATTTTCTGTCAAAGGGACTTTGTATGTTTCGTGTTGAAAATAGGCACTGCATTTGTGTTTTTGATATGTTATCAATGAGATATGTTTACCACGGTACGTTGCTTGAAGATACTAGAGTTTATGCCTATTATTAATTTTCGGGAAGGGAAAAAAGCTCTATCTAAATTGTTTGTGTCAGAGTTAACAACAATCAATGTACAACCAGTATATTCTTAATGAAGGGTTGCACCACATCATTGGTGTAATCTTCTTAGGACTCTCAAACAGACAAGGAGAACTTTGGGCAATGTCGATATGATAAAATAATTTTTTAAGTTTTTTTTTTTTCTCTTTTTTGGATTGATTAAGATTGGTTTTGGTACGTTTGTGCACATCAGTTTTACAAAGCTCATTGTGAGACTTAAATGGTGAGAAAAGCTCTTTTGTTAATAGAGTTTCCGTGTAGTTGATTCCGATTCATGGATGAAGGTGTTGTGTTGATGATGCTATTGTATTTTGGTTTAATTTTCAAACTGTTTATTTACTTCAGGGGAAAATCAGCCTTTGAAATGGGCTATGAGGTTGAGAGTGGCATTGTGTTTAGCACAAGCCTTGGAATACTGTAGCAGTAAAGGAAGATCATTGTACCATGACCTTAATGCTTATAGAGTTCTATTTGATCAGGTACAATTGAACTTGTATTTTTGCTATTGTCTCTATCCTTTTTCTCCATATACTCTATGTCGTGACTCAGCTTTTGACAGGATGGTAATCCCAGGCTCTCTTGCTTTGGCCTCATGAAAAACAGCCGAGATGGCAAAAGCTATAGTACAAATTTGGCTTTCACTCCTCCTGAGTACATGAGGACAGGTACCTGGCCCTTCCTTAATGATTCATTTTGCCGTAAATATAGACTATGCTGAATGGTATACATGACAAAATTGACTTGTCCTGATCTCATTGCTAATTGTATATTCAATAATGAAGGTCTCTCCCTAGTTATGTGTGCAGAGAACGTTATAAAGCTGTTGCAATGGAGCTGCTAATTTCTGAAAGCATGCTTTCTCTAGGAAGCTAATGCCCTGCTTTCTAATTGGCAGGTCGAATTTCTCCAGAGAGTGTGATCTACAGTTTTGGCACCTTACTGCTTGACCTGCTCAGTGGGAAACATATACCGCCAAGCCATGTAAACTTCGTATTTTCATAAAACTTACTGTGTGTCATGCCATTTTGTGCCCTCTTAAATAATGCTTCATTAACCCCTATATTCAGTGTATTACTCCAGTAACTCCACTTGAACTAGAAAGTAATAAATAAGCATCTAAGAGTCCTAGAGAACTCATATATTAGTATCCAAATATCCTTGAGATTTGGTTTTTATTAGACACCTAATTTCATCAAAATGCTTTCATGAAATAATTATAGGGCTAAATTGTAAGTCGTCTTATTGGAGCTGGCTTAGCATGTCATATTGACATATTCCCATGAATGATTTATATTTGCAATACATTAGAAGTAGGATTTGGGTATTAAATTTTGTCAAACTATGAAACATGTTAAGTATCGTATCACGCTCTCCAACCCTCCAATTACCCCCCTCTCCCAAAAAAGTATATATCTTGTAAACTATTTAGCTCACTTTGGCTCTCTAATTGCCTTAGGTTCTGACACACCAATCCAAATGGTTCTCATATGTTTTGGGAACACAAAATTTTTTAACGCAGAATTCTCTTGATTTTCCCAGGCACTTGATCTCATACGTGGGAAAAACTTTTCGATGTTAATTGACTCTAATTTAGAGGGCCATTTTTCAAATGATGATGGAACTGAATTAGTACGATTAGCATCACGTTGCTTGCAGTATGAAGCTCGTGAGAGGCCTAATGCCAGATCTCTTGTGACAGCTCTTACTCCACTTCAGAAAGAAACTGAGGTGAGCCTAATTTTAACTCCTCTCCTGAGACATTGGTTTTTTCTTGCTTAATTATTTTGGCTTGTTTTCAATAAAAAATAATTTCTTCTGCCTTGTTCTTTGGTAATAGTATTAGTACATGTCAAAAGCAGATTATACTGATAAAATGAAACAATCATTTTGGTTAGCTTACTAAGTAAAGCTTCTGGTAGTAAATTGGCCTACAGGTAGAAGTTTCCTTGCATAGAAATAGATAAACAGCAGAATTCTTAATTCTTCTGTGTTTTTCCATGAAATTTGGCAGGTTCCCTCTCATGTTCTGATGGGAATTTCACATGGAACTGCATCTCCAAAGGATTCATTGTCATTAACTCCTCTTGGTGAAGCCTGTTCAAGATTGGATCTTACAGCCATACACGAAATATTAGAAGATGTTGGATACAAGGACGATGAGGGGATTGCAAATGAGGTAGGCTTCTTTGTCTTTTGTCATTTATATTCATCTTTTGTGTTGGGTGTTTGGGTGTACAAGCAGAATATGTAACAAATTAGTTCATGTCTTTGTGTCTAGAATTATTATGACATAGTATCTGTCGAGTGCATTTTTCTATATTTGGGGAAACTTTAGAGGGTTTATCTTTCCATTTGGATCCATGGGCTCCATCCTTAAATAATGGACCACTTGAGGT
Source organism: Chenopodium quinoa (assembly GCF_001683475.1). NCBI lineage: Eukaryota > Viridiplantae > Streptophyta > Magnoliopsida > Caryophyllales > Amaranthaceae > Chenopodium > Chenopodium quinoa. Next base: position 365,720 of record NW_018743669.1, on the reverse strand, counting down.
CATTATTTTAAAATTTAGCTGAATTCCACAATTGTCTACTACATGAACTTTTCGTCCCACAAACGTTTTCTTTTCTTCTGGAATTTTGTATTTGATTTAAAATATAATGGTCTTTTTTTACTAGAAATTTTACGAGGGTAATGTGGAATAATTGCAAATTTGAACTTAATATATTAGAAACTGGCCTATCACATTTGAGATGAACTAAAAATGTGGCTTGGTATCTTGGGATGGTGGAAGTAAGTTGGCTGTTCAATTCTGCCAGTTTTCATGAAAAAGAACAGGCACTCAACCACTAGGCTATCCAATGGGACCTTCAAAAGCTTGGTATAATCATGTAGTTCCTGATTTGCTGTTTTATCAGATTTTCACATGTCTTATATAATGGGTGCAGCATAATTAATTTAGATAATAGAGCAGATTGGGTCCTGCATGGCTCATAATTGCAGCAAAATTACCATAATGATATTGTCTGTAGTGATGAAATTGGGTCATGCACAGCTAAATAGCTAATTATGTCTGCAAAATTACCATTATGCGTAGAATTAGATTGGGTCCTGCTTAGCTTATAATTGCTGCACGGTCTCTAGGAATTCTCTTTTTCAGTTATTTTTTCTCTGTTTTTATTTTATTTCATTATTATAATTATTATTTTTAAAGATTTCATCCCTTGGCTTGATACAGAATTTGTTCAAAAAGAACATGCTCTCGTTTGCCTGTTGTTACTAATATGGGCAGTAAATGAACTCTTTAACAACTTTTATGAAAATGCCCTTATCCATAAACGAGCGAAGAGCTGATTCTGATCCCAACAGTATGGCAGAAACCATCCAATGATTACATTTTTTTGTAAAAAATTCCAGAGTTTACTCCTGTAAGACATAGGACATTACATAATTTTGCCAACTGATTAACATGTTTTATGACTGTGCATCATCGTGACATCACCTACACTTGAAATCTCCACTCCATTCATATCGATCTGATGAGATTGCGAATCTTGTTTCAGCTTTCTTTCCAAGTGTGGACGAGTCAAATTCAAGAAACACTAAACTGCAAGAAACATGGAGACAGTGCTTTTAGAGCTAAAGATTTTGCTACCGCCATTAAATCTTACACACAGGTAATTTGTTCTAGGCCATTGCTTCTTTCTTACTAAACGCGGTGATTCTGGATTTAATGTTTGATTGAATTTACTTTCCTTTGTCTGAAACTAATAGTGTCATGTATTCCCTTTGTCCTAGAATGAACTTTATACTTTCTATCTTGGGATGTCTAAAAAAGAACTACACACTTTTCTACTCCTTTTCGATTTCTCTATCCATCCCATGATTCCATAAAATCTTTTTCTCTTTCTTTCCCAACATTTCTTTTTTAAATAATTTCAACTAACTTTTTTTGTTACTAATTCTTAATTTTATGCCAATCCAATTACATTTTTTTTGGGATGGTGGAAATTCTGTAGTAGGATATCCAAAAAGTTTGTTACATCTCCCAATATAGTACTCGTACTCTGTAAGAAAAGGGATAAAAATTGTGCTAAATAGTCTTTTTGTAAATATCGAACATCTCTTAGAATTTGGTTGCATGATATCTTTCACACTGATTCACCACATGGTCAGCTCAAAAAGAACCTTAAAGTAGCTAGATTTATACACTAACCACTGCTATTGTAAACCATGTACTTAAAAGGTCTGATATTTATTACTCTATCTGCTATTCTGGTAGTTTATCGAGGATGGGACAATGGTTTCACCAACGGTGTTTGCTCGACGTTGCTTGTCTTACTTGATGAGCAATATGCTACAAGAAGCACTAGCAGATGCTATGCAAGCTCAAGTAGTATCTCCTGAGTGGCCAACTGCATTTTATCTCCAAGCTGCCGCTCTCTTCAGCCTCGGGATGGACAATGATGCCCATGAGACGCTCAAAGATGGAACGTCGTTGGAGGCCAAATGGAAGAAAAACTGAATTGTGTATAGAGCTTTCTTATTTTTCTGGGTTCTAAAGGTTCCATAATTATTGTATCTATTTGAAATTTCTGAGTGGTGAGTTTTATCTTCGTAATTAGAATTATAAATTCATACAAAGGTTGTATTGACTGACATTTTCATTTTTATCTCAAAGCAAGAGAAGTCTGATTTGCATTGCTACTTTTCCATCCGTCCCTAAATAATACCCAGTTTATCACAATTTTTTAAGTATTAAGCAATTTTAAAACTATAAGGATCACTTTAGAATTTTAGAAAATTGCTTTGAATTTTCTCGTATTACTGTTAAAGTGTTAATGAAGCATCTTCAGAAGAAAGATTGGTATGAAGAAAAAGTGATATTTGAAATAAGGATTGTTGTTGTATATTAATTGAATTGCTTAATAAAGACATGGTAATGAGGGACGGATCAAGGCATAAATGAGATGGTTGTGGGCATCAAGTTGGCTCTGGGGGGCTTTTTGGAACCCCATGAAGCATGTGGATGCATCATCTTGCCGTGTCCAAAAATATTCCATGAAGGCCAAATTTAAAGGCTATAATACACGAAATAAAATATTTTTGGAGATTTCGGAATCCAGTCTTGAAAATTCAAGCGATGGAAATTCAAATGACGGCAGACAATGTATGCCAAGTAGAGCTGCCAATTCGAGTAAACGGGTCGGGTTAGAGTGGGCCGGGTCAATTCAGATTAATTCAATAACCTATGCGGGTCGGGTTTGGGTTGAGTCGTGCATGAGTTGGGTAACGTCGGGTCATACATCTTATCGGGTTTGGGTCGGGTTAATAATAGGTCGGGTTACATTCGGGTCGGGTGAACAATAGGTCGGGTTTTCACGGGTTAGGGTAAGCCTCGGGTTCGAGTCGGGTTTGATTCAAATCAATAATTTGCGGGTTAGAATTAGGTCGGGTCATTCTCGGGTTTGAGACGGGTTGGTTCAAGCCAATAATTTGCGGATTATAATCAGGTCGGGTCATTTTGAAGTTGGGTCATTATCGGGTTCAAGTCGGGTTCGGTTCAAGTCAATAATTTGCGGGTTATAATCAGGTTGGGTCATTTCCAAGTTGGGTTAATGTCGGATTCAAGTCGGGTTATGTTCAAGTCAATAATTTGCAGGTTACAATCAGGTCGGGTGATTTCCAAGTCGGGTCATATTCGAGTTCAACTAACTATAAATAGATAATTATCATTTTTATCAAGCTAATTATTTCCTTTGACTATAATATATATGGCAATATACTAGGGAAATATAGTCTATAATTTAGGAAGATAATTATCTCCTTTGACCATACATCAAATATATACAATATTTAACTCTTAAATTTGAGGATGCTTCTCCTTTCTTTTGCTGGCCTTGATCGACTTGGTCTCCCTAGACAAAATGCTTTAATTAACAATAACAAGGTGGTCTAAATTGCATTTAAGGTGATTTAAATCGGGTTAGGAATAATTTGGGTTGAATTTAGGTCGGGTCAATAACAAGTCGTGTTAATTTTGAGTGAAGTTAGTAACAGATCGGGTTGAATTTTTGGGTTGGGTAAGTAATAGGTCTGGTAAAATTTGCAACGGGTCAATAACAAGTCAGCCTTAATTTGGGTCAAGTCAATAACAAGTCGGGTTGATTTCAGGTCATGTTTGTAACAGGTTGGGTTAAATTCAGGTCGGGTTGGGAACGGGTCGGGTAGAATTCAGATCAAGTTAGTAACAAGTCGGGTTAAATTAGGGTTTTGACGGGTTGAAACGGGTTTAGGTCAATTTAGGTTCAAGTCGGGTTCGGTGCAAGTTCATTAAATTGGCTGTTGTAAACCGGTAAATCAGTGCAAGTTGTAAATCGGTAAATTGACCATTTAAAGGCAAATTGGATGGTTTTACCCATCAAATTGGATTCCCGGAGGATATTAAGGACCATGGTAAACATTTCGACAATTTTTAATTTTGGGCGAATAAAAGTAAAAAAATTCCAAAATTGAAGTCTAATATCCACGTTTTTTGAGAAATTTTGAAGGTTTCAGGCCTGGCGTTGAAAAGTCTTGAAATTTTTAGGTAATACATCTCGGGGTCATATAATGTCATTTGGAACCATATATGATCATTATTTGTTGTCATAAGTGTTCGTGGTAGGCTTGAATTAATGAAATCGGTGCAAGTTGTAAACCGGTAAATTGACTGTTTAAAGACAAATTGGATAGTTACACCCACCCAATTGGACTCCCGGAGGGTATTAGGGACCATGGTAAACATTTCGGCAATTTTTATTTCCAGGCGAAAAATTAGTCAAAAAATTCCAAAATTAAAGGCTAATATCCACGTTTTTTGAGAAATTTTGGAGGTTTCAGGAGCCGGTGTCTAAAAGTCTTGAAATTTTAGGAGATACATCTCGGGGTCATATAATGCCGTTTGGAACCATATATTATCATTATAAGTTGTCATAAATGTTCGTGGTAGACTTGACTGAGTGAAATCGGTGCAAGTTGTAAACCGGTAAATTGACCGTTTAAAGATGAATTGGATGGTCCCACCCACCCAATTGGACTCCCAGAGGGTATTAGAGATCATGATAAGAATTTCGTCAATTTTTATTTCCGGGTGAAAATGGTCAAAAATTTCAAAAATTGAAGGCTAATATCCACGTATTTTGAGATATTTCGAAGGTTTTTGAGACCAGTGTCGAAAAGCAATGAGATTTAGGGGATACATCTCGGGGTCATATAATGCCGTTTGAAACCATATATGATCATTATTTGTTGTCATAAGTGTTCGTGGTAGGCTTGAGTTAATGAAATCGGTGCAAGTTGTAAATCGATAAATTGGTCGTATAAAAGAAAATTGGATGGTTCCACCCATCCAATTGAACTCCCGGTGGATATCAGGGACCATGGTAAACATTTTCGCAATTTTTATTTCCGTGCGAAAAAAACTCAAAAAATTCCAAAATTAAATCCATGCATTTTGCGAAATTTTAGAGGTTGCGGGACCTGGTGTCGAAAAGTCTTAAAATTTTAGGGGATACATCTCGCGGTCATATATTGCCATTTGGAACCATTTATAATCATTATATGTTGTCGTAAAAGATCGTGGTAGGTTTGAGTTAATGAAATCAGTGCAAGTTATAAACCTGTAAATTGGTCGTTTAAAGACAAACTGGGTTTTTCAACCCACCCAATTGGTTTCCCGAGGATATTATAGACCATGGTTAACATTTCGACAATTTTTATTTCCGGGCAAAAATTAGTCTAAAAATTCCAAAATTAAATGTTAATATCCATGGTGTTGATTTATGGTGATTTGAAATAGAGTCATGAACAATTTGCATTTAAGGTGATTTAAAATCGGGTCAGGAACAATTTGGGTTGAATTTAGGTCGGGTCAATAACAAGTCGTGTTGATTTCGAGTCGAGTTAGTAACAGATGGGGTTGAATTTTTTGGTCGGGTTAGTAATAGGTCTGGTAAAATTCGGGTCGGGCTAATAACAAGTCGTGTTGAATTTTGCTCAGGTTAATAACAAGTCGGGTTTATTTCAGGTCGGGTTTGTAATAGGTTGGGTTAAGTTCGGGTCGGGTTAGGAACAAGTCGGGTTGAATTCAGGTCAGGTTATTAATAAGTCGGGTCAAATTCGGGTTTTGACGGGTTAAAACGGGTTTGGGTCGATTTCGGTTCAAATCGGGTTCGGTTCAGGTCAATAATTTATGGGTTACATTTGGGTCGAGTCATCTCCAGGTCATTTCATGTTTGGGTTCAGGTCTCATATACTCGGGTCAACTCGGGTCTAGGGTTGGTTTCAGGTCAGGTCAGATCGGGTTTGGGTCACCATTTTTTCGGGTTTAGATGGTTCGGTTAATAATCAAGTTTGAGTCAGTTTTTCGGGTCGGGTCAACTTTTAACAGCTCTAATCCCAAGTTCATATATGGTTGCTTGGAACCAATTATAACCACCCCCTGAGCATACAAAGACTTGTGGTGGCCTTGATTAATAAAAGGTGTATACATAAACGTCTCAATCAACATTTTAAAGACAGTGGATAATTCTAACTATTAATGACCTCCCTAAATATAATTATGGACAACCGGACAACGAAATAAAAAAGTTTGAAGTTGATAAAAATAATTCAGGGCAACGATTTCAAAAGGTTTGAAGTTAATCAAAATAATTATGGACAACAATATCGTATGGCTTGAAGTTTTTTTAATTCAGCCTCCTTTTTTGAATCAGATCTTTGCTTTTTCCCTCACTAGTAGTAGAGAGAGTATGACTATGATCAATGAACCGGAAAATTTAAAGTAAAGTCAAACTTAAGCATCTTGAAATTCACTACTGTGCGTCTGTGATTATTGCTTGATAACAAAAACAAACCCCTGGAACTGGGATTCAGTAAAAGAAAACTCCAATTCAAGGAATGATACTTAGAGCCTTACACAAAACATATGATCAAATGTGGCCTTCCACCAATATCTAGTATCGAAATCATTAGGAGTATTGCCATCACTAGGCAAATTAAACAAGTATGATTCAGTTCAAAAGAAACAAAATTTTTAGGCAACGGTATCATTGATTCCACAGCATAGCAACAGCATCAATTTGTTTTCCGCGGCTTTGTCCAAGCAAGTAGTGATTACTTAAATAGAGTGAACACCATTTACATGGGAGGCTGGTTTGTTCCGAGCAACTGGCCCACTAGATTAGTCACCTGATAACATACAAAATGGTTTTAATTAATAGACAAATAATTGCAGCACTCCAATAGGGCCCTCATGGCATGCAACCTGCAAAACGAGTGCCTCAAACCATCCTGGCATCCCCACCCCCCTGAACCCCCAAACAAAAATACAGAAAATTCTGTGAATTATGTGATGAAAAGCCAGAAGTACTGCTACCAATCATGTCAGATGGATAAGCTACTTTGTTTTAAGTATGCCCTTTCAGTGGCAAACATAAGTGGTAAGTATCTGTATAAAGGGCAAGGCTAAAATATTACGGACTTAAAGACTAGAAGCGTTATTCATTTATTCATATTCATAGTCATCATCGACGCTAAATTTTTGTCTTTTAAGAGCAGAAAATAACTATACTGAGCTCCAACCCACCAAGTGAAGTTACTAATGTAACTTTTTTAGCATCCTGAAGTACGGAAAGCTCCAACAAAGGTCATTTTGGAAAAATAGAGTTAAAAAGCACACAGAAGTGACAGAATCAAAAAAGACTACACAGCTCAAAGGGATGACAAAAATGTATATCTTCCTTATTTAGAGGATACAGAGGATTATATCAAACTAATACATGAAATCTAAGATCTCTTAGAATACAATTGAGGAACTATGAATAGTACTTTGATGATGATGAACTATAAATTGGCAAGAGATCAAGAAAATAAATTGCACATTATTTTGAAACACAGAGATATTACCTGCCAATATTTTGAGACACAGCGATCAATGCAACTGTTTTCAGCCATGTTCAGTTCAGACTCCTTGTAGCTGAAAGCGGAAAGGAGAGCATCAACATAAGCTCTCTGGTTTTATACATACAAGAGCTAACGTAAGTAAATGGAATGGGTGCTTCAGTAATAAGTACCTTTTATCAGTGCATTTGCGAAAGCATGTCTGTGTAAGCCTGAAGCAGATAATAAGAACATAACAAGTCAGACAAATTACAAAGTCTTAACGTCATGTAGAATATCCAGAGTTCAAATTTGCAAAGACCTAAAACCAAAGAACATGAAAGACTACCTGCTGGGCTCCCTAAACCCTTAATGGCAATAATGCACAAAACTATGACAGCATACACACACAAACAAACTCTAAAATCACATTATCTAACAAGTAACAACAATGTCCAGCATTGCAAAGTTAAAATTACCAACTTGTTAAATAGCTCGACCCTGTACTCCATTTCCTTCTCAGCCATAAACATGACCTGCACAATAACAATTTAATAAGGAAACAAAATCCATGGCGATATAAGATTGAATACGACACAAAAGTTGAGCATAGGAAATCAGTATGAATACGCATCGCCAATTCTGAGCAAGATAGACTAAACATTGTCACGCAATTGCAAACATACAATATCAACCTCGGTGATTAATTAAAACTAAAAAGGATAGCCACAATCCAATAACAAAAAAATATATTTCCATACTACTATTAAACCTTGGCAGTTGGCACTAATGCAACTAACAACACTTCTTAAGCACTAGCAATAACGGAGTTTCTACACTAAGCAAGATATCTATGATTATGTATCTTATCCACCCAATAATTCCCACAAAAGAATTTTAAATCCAATATTGTTCATTGATCCAATCTCAGACTAAAATCGCGACATCAATATAATGCATGAAATTATAATTAAATAAACATGCATCTTAACATTAATACACCATTTCTAAATTACAAATCACAATTTTGATAATCATCAATATAAATTTATGCAGGAAATCAAGGTACCTGTTCTTTTGCTAGCTGAGGGGGTATGTTGTTATTGGCCATTTTTAACCTGAAAAAAGTTAATCAAATTACAAAGGATTAGTAAATTATAGCAAAATCAGACCATAAATTTCAGCAAAATGAAATTAAAAAACCCCAAAATTTCACAAATCAAATCGAAACCCCAATCTTTCCATGAAATTTGACCCAATTAAACTAAATTTTTCTAAAATTTAAACAGATAATAATGCAATTAAATAAAAAGAAAAGTAATTCATTACCCTGAATTAAAATGTGAGCCTCAAAAAGTTTTCGAGAAGAATTTGTGAGTGTAAGAGAGAGAAAGCAAGAAAATGAGGGAAGAAGTGATTCTGATTCAGGGGTTTAGGGTTTTTAATCATTAAGTAGTATTTGTTGTGAAATAAGGGGGAAAGATGAGAGATTGAGAGAGAATTGATCTGTCTATATTATTCCATATATTAGGGGTATATATACACAGAATATAATAATTAGGGTTTGCTTAGATAACAATAAACCCTAGATCTAGAATAATCCGGAAACTTACAAAGAGGATAATGGATATCCACACAATATTTTCATAACACTCCCCCTTGGATGTCCATTATCGAATACTGTGCCTCGTTAAAACCTTAATAGGAAAAACCCAATGGGATAAAAACCTAATTAAGGAAAAAGAGTACAACATTCTTCGTAATACGCTCGAGATGTTGCCTCATTAAAAACCTTACCAGGAAAACCCAATGTGGGACAAAACCATGGTCAAGGGAAAAAGAGTGCAGCGCGTATTTTCTCCCCCTGATGAATACATAACTTGAGATCTTATAGTGCCGCAACAATGAATCCAATATGTTGTATATCTTCTCATATGCAGTAAAATATCACTCATTAATATGATCTTCGATCCTCCTAAACTGAAATTGCATCTTCAAGTCTTCACGTTAACATGTGAAGTGTCTTCATTTCACCATACATGTGTTTATCTCTAATATCAATATTTCAAATCTTTGTTTAACAGTTGATTTAAAGGTTAAACTTATGCGGTTATGACTTCTTCTGGAAGTCGTTATTGATGATCATTATTTGATCAAACATTCATTAATAATAATTTGATGAAAAACTTGATATTATTAATGTCATTTTTCAATCTCATATGAATTATAATATAACACATGTAATTATATACGTTAATCATGGTTCTTCTGGACCATAAGAAAACTTTCTCACGCATAAGTATTCCATTATACTCTTTAGATGTTTCATAATTGACACGATAGCTCTCTTACAAATACAAGTAGTAAATCTCATTAACTCTCATATGCTCAACTTCAAGTTGAGATGTCGATGATGTAGTTACATTGAATTTTCAAGAGTTTGTTAGTAATTGCAATATTCAAGAATATAAACTTTGTAGGGCTGGATATTTAAATATGTCGTATATAAGTTCTCAGGAACTCATCTTACATGATTCATAACATGCAATTAAATCAGTGTCATCAATAATTATAAGCCCATTGGAATATAAATATATCTTTCTAATTTTCATCAAAGTTGTAAATATGTCTTACTATACTTTGAATGAACATTCACATAAACGACAGTCATGGTAAGAAACTAATGCATACAATATGAGATATAGAACACATGATAACATATTAACATATTAAACAAAATATACAGTGAGTAATACATCTAACAACTTCATACATATGCAATAAACCATTAACTTATGACTTACATGTACATGAATATAAGACTCAAAATGATGCAAAACACTGTACATTGTGGATTTAAAAATCCATATTTCATTGGACTTCGGGTCCATGATAAACTTATGATCATTTCATTATGTCGACATCAAAATGTACATATATTTCAGATCTCTTATTCACTAGTCCATTCCATTATGCATATGCATATTATTCATCGGTTCCATTGTGTACCGGTATCATAAAATTCCTTTAACTTACATTTCACATGCTATTTTACTATGATATCTGAATACATTTCTCATTGGTACCATCATAACTTTCTTACATCATAGGCCATCTATTATAATAATTCAGATATCTATACCACTTTTAGGGTATTTCATACACTAAGGTATTTATATACTATTACACTATTAGTGTCAACTGCACTATCTTGCCAAATATCATATCATTATATATATATATATATATATATATATATTTTTTAATTAGAACCGATCATACAATCTACACTTTAGGTGTAGTGATTCAAGTATAATTGGCAAGATTCTATCTCAATGTATACATATAATTAATATGACCCAAATGTATCTTCAACGCTATGCAACATGAGTCATAACTGAATACAAATCAAATCATAAATGTGCAACATATCTTGATAATATATATACAAAAGTTGGCATATAAATTTTCAAACTACTATTATAGGGATCATATTTTTTTTTTGATTAATTTTTCCAACTTTTGCTAATTCTTCTTCTTTCCCTAAGTTGGTAAAATATCTCATTTATAGGGGCGTTTTATTATATACCAACTTAGTAGACAAATTTGCATTAATAAAATTCACTTCATTAGGAGGATCACAATCAATATTAATTTCACAGAAGATTTGTATTAAACAAGTTTCATCTCTTCTGGAGAACAACTTCAATGAAGAACCATTTCTTCATTAATTTTACATTGCATGTGTATTTATTATATATTACCCTTTTCATAATATCTTCTGAAAACAATGTCAATGGGGAGACATGGGTTGTGCAGTTGTACGTTTTTATTTCTTCTCCTATTTCATATGTGCTAACATATAATAGCCCTAATCAAAAGAATTGTTATACAAGCATAAATCACTTGCTCATAATTCTAGTAGGTGATGATCTTCTGGATCTTTAAGACTTAAATAGTGTATTTGGTGAGCTTCTGATCACTTGATAGTCAACAATAATATATAAGTTATTTTGGTGAACTTCTGGTCAGCCAATAGTCCTTTATATAAAAAATCAAAACATATTAAATCTTGAAATTTCCATCAATACAAATTATTATAACTCACAATCCAAATATAACTCAATCTCAATGTTATGTCTTGCCATTCAATTCATTTTATATATTTAACATTGAGAAAACGTCAGCACATTATCAAATGAAACTTCAGGTTTCCATGACGGGTAATTATTATTAAACCCGGATGGCCTAATTTAATTATCACATCCAATCACTTCTCTAAATTTGAACTCTGGTCAGTTTTCAACAGTAGTGATCACTTTATTAAACTTACTATGTGCATGGCCATGAATGTGATGTGATGTTAGAACACCAACATGTGTTTCTTTATACAATTGGCAAGACAATTGACTAATTAATATTTTATCTAATAATTACTTATATATACTCTGCTGGAGTTTTGACTATAATCTTGATACATGTTAATCTTGTTGGACATTTCATACTATTCTTGAGTCTTTTACATAATCATGGAACATATGAATTTTACTAAAAGTGATTTTATTCTAAAAATGTAATGAGATTTATCATTTCCTCAAATTTGTCCAATAGATGCTCCATTTCTTTTCCAAAAGTTCTTATATTTTAACTCTATTAGACTGCAACGCTTCAGACGTGTTTTAGGTTCATTAGTAACCGATATTGTCCTTCTGGGACAATAATTTAATTGGAGCATTTATAATTAGTATATGATCAATCTTTTGTATCCATCTTCAAGATGGTATCATTTAAAAATATTTAAATAATATGCATGTGGCCACTTCTATTAAGTAAATAGTTAATATTTGAGTATAAGTATATTCCAAACTGACCATCAATATATTTTATTATTTATATGCAAGAATTACTTACAATCTCCCCCTGATCCTTGCATATGGGGGTATGGAATGAATCAATCCAACAACCTTTAAAATCCTTTGGCAATGTCATGTATCAAGTAACGTGTTCCTTTTAGCAAAAACATGCTTATATAAAATTATACTTATAGAACACTTATCATGTTTCTCATGCCCAATAACATTCATCTTAAAAAAAACGAAACCTCTTATATTTATGGGCTTAATAAATATTACAATCATCGTTAAAGACCTCAATACATTACTATAAAAATAATCCATGATGTTTAATCCATACTCATCATAATCACATAATTTGATCAAATTAAGACTTCTTGAGCAGTTAGCTTAGGCATATTATATAACTAAATATTATGTATACCAGTTAAGAAATTTTCCACAATATTTTCTCTGCCTTTTTTCTTTTATTCCACTTCACTGTTTAAATATACAAGTGATAACAATACTCCATAACCGTGTCCTTGATTCAAGCCAAGGATTACGTGTGCATAATCAATCTACTCCTAGTTTACATATATTTCATCTAATTATCACTTGGGATTACGTACACAATATTTATCAATATCTCCTAATATGATGAAGTATATCCTCTAATTTTGAGATATAATTAGGAAATTATATCGTAACAATACTCCATAATAAATCAAAATTAATTTAAATTTCTTTAGCATTAAACATTTAAACCTATGTAAAAACACATGTCACCTACAATACGTAGTATAAGATATAAACATATACCATGAGAAAAATATTATAAATAAAGACTTAGGATCTAGTTTAGATAAATATATTTATAGTAGATTATCATGATGATGAATAATAGATAATCTTAGATTATTAATAATAAACATATCACATAAACATAACAAAATCATGTGATAAAGCTAATTAAGTTTGATAGCAATGAGCCAATGAGTAGGCATAATCACGAAATAAAAACAATAATAATAGCATAATTTGTTTGCTATACTTTATACAAAACCAAATACAAAGTAAACAATTAGAAGCAACAAAACTTATATAAGGTAAAACTAAGATTATTCTTGTAGTCAACCTAAACCAATGGAATAATTCATTCAACCAAATGCAATTCTAATACTTTGTAACATAGTTTATCACATGGATTAACAATCATTATTTTCTCAAAATCACACTTTCTTGATACTCACTCGACTTCAAAGGGAACTAAAGAAGTGATGAAGGAAAAACTCTCAGGTTTATGATAGTATAAAAGTATTCGAGTCTTCATTAAATCCTATAACATATATCTAATGTTCAAACTTTAAGAAGGGTTTAATTAACATCTTATGTATTTTATTGGAACTTATCTAAATCCAAAAAAATATAATCTACAACTATTAAAACAGTTCATAACTAATACACTTGAACACTCTATGATGGTGGTAAACCAAATACAATTGAAAGCAACATGTAATCATCACATAATTTGACGGAGATTGATGATGAAACCATCAGCTAATATCATTCTCCAAAATTATAGATATTCAAATAAGACAAATTAGCCGAAACAAAACAATATTAAACATATTCAAATACGACAACTTAGCTGAAACAAATCAATAGCAATATCCCATATCTAACGAGCTTCATATTTCATTCATCAAAAACAGAGCATATAAATTAATCAATAACATGACTAGTCTAATACCCTATAATTAATTAGTTTATTTTAAGAAAGACAATAATCTGACAAATTCAATAAAATATGGAGAAAAGAATATAGGGATACCCGTAAAGTTGCTATTAAACTCGTCTCCTTAGTCGGGTAGGGTTGATTTTGTTTTATCATATATTTTTGCTTGAGACGACACCCAATCGACGAGACAAAGATCAAGAAGGAAGTACAATATATTGCTAAACCCAAATAACTTTCTTGCATACGATGAACTGTCAATCAAATCGAAAAGCAATTATGTATATGTATATGAATCAAAAGAATTATTAATCATTTAGAGCTTTGGTGCTAATAACGTGTTGTGAAATAAGGGGGAAAGATGAGAGATTGAGAGAGAATTGATCTGTCTATATTATTCCATATATTAGGGGTATATATACACAGAATATAATAATTAGGGTTTGCTTAGATAACAATAAACCCTAGATCTAGAATAATCCGGAAACTTACAAAGAGGATAATGGATATCCACACAATATTTTCATAACAATATTTTCCTTTTATTTTTATTGGGTTGTTATTGAAATTACAAAAAAGCCCTCCACACAACACTCTATTCCCACTTACAATGTTATTTTATGAGCCCTAATTGAATATTGTATCACACAAATTCTTCAGCCTCGCTCAAGGAAAATCAGCTAATTTCAGCAAAAAAAAAATTAAAGGTAAGCTAATTCAAATTGTAAGGGTTCTTCAAATTCTTTGCTCATATTTATGATTAAAGTTTTTGCCTTTGTTTTTGGGTAATTAATGAATTGGTTAATTAACAGAGAAATTATGTAGTGAATTTTGCAGAAAAAAAATGGAGCATGGTTCATATCAAAATCCAAGTGCATCAACATTCTCAATAACTGAGGAAGATCACACCCTTGCTAATTCCCTCAGACTAGTCCTTAACAAAGAGTTAGTCTTTTTTTTTCCTCTTCTTCTTCTTATTATTGATTACTTTGTGAATTATTTCTTTGTATTTGCACTAGAAACCTTTGCTGTTTGTTGTTGTTCTTGTTTTTACGAGTAATTTATTAGACTCCGATTAATCTGAATTCGAGTTGGGTTAGGCCGTTATTGGAGGGAAATTTCTCCCAGCTATAAGTAATTGACTGAATAACTGTACTTTCAATGTTGCAACATTTGTTTTCTGGGATTGGTGTATGCTGTTGTTTTAGCTTCTCATTTTTGGAAACTATGTTGGGTACTATTTTGGTTTGTGAACAGTATCAAGCTTATTGAGGAGGAGTTGAGGAGTTGTTCACTTTTATTACTTTAGTGTGTGTCTAGCTTATGGATTCGGCTGGACTGTGACATGGGCAGTGGTGGAGATTTAGTTACTCGCGATGTTAAGTGTTAACCATTGCAGTTTGTTTCTTTCCATTGGATACTTAGAACTGTTATAGTGATTTCGTGTTAGGAGCCTAAAGTTTGCAATGCTAAATGCCCTGCAATTTTAATGTTTTTTAGTCTGCTATTATCAGCATGTTATTATTCATTATGTTGTGCTGTAATTTTGCAGTCCACGAGTATCGTTTTGTGGGTACAGCATTCCTCATCCATCTGAAGCCCGGGTAAATGTTAGAGTGCAAACAACAGGTACTTGCTGAACGATTTTTTTTAGTTTGCTTGTTAAAAACTATTTACAATTCTAATCCTAACACTGCTTTTTCTTTTGTACCTGAATACAAAGAACAAAAAATGAGTGTGTTAGTTGAAGTGATCATTATGCTGTGGTTATTTAGCGTTGCTCTTTGATGTTTGTTATTGACTTGTAGAAATAACATGCAAAATGTGAATTCCTATTTTTAACCTTAGTTTTGTTTCCATTGGGTGTTACAAAGGGCTAATTCACTTTTAGCTTGAAATATCGGCAGTGCATCCACCCTGGTTACTTCAATACTTTTTTTTAGTGTAGACTTTTTACACAATTGCCTTCTCCATTAAGACCTGAAATGCTTTTCTTGATTATTTAAAATTTTCTGAAGATCTAGATTGTTTGATGTGTTGACTTTTGCTATTAGTTTTAATGATGTAGACTGTATACAATTGCCTTCTCCATTAAGACCTGAAATGCTTTTCTTGATTATTTTAAATGTTCTGAAGATCTAGATTGTTTGATGTATTGACTTTTGCTATTAGTTTTAATGATGTAGACTGTATACATTGTTTGTTTGCTCTGACAGCAAATGATGAATTGTTATTTGGTTGAAAACAGTCAAAGTTCCTCAATCCTGGGATTTTTATTTAATATGCGAAGACTTGCTGCCTTTCTATATATAAGAGTACACCTAATCCTTAGTGTAGTGTGTGCATTCAAGGGGGTAGTGTAGTTGATTAGTTATTTTGTCAGGAACCTAAAGCTCAGTTTGGATGGAATCGTGATTCATATTCTCCAATAATTTAACCTGAATGTTATTATTCATGGTAGATTGGTAATATGAGGAATATTATTTTCGTAAGATCGGTTCATAGGAAGGGGTGTGATTTTGGAAAATTTCATGACACTATCATTGGGGACAGTTGAAGTTTGAAACCCAGGGTGCCATGCCAATGACTGATAAAGTGATACTTATTAGTGACGTAGCGGAACATCCTAAGATGTGGGTAGTTCATACATTTAAATAGCAGTTGGTTGGAGATGGCTAATTGGTTATTACACTACCCAATCTTAACCTATTAAACCATGTGTATTTATTCAGTTGTCCATTAAAGCCTTCACTCACAACCTTAAAGTTTCGATGATCCCCATTCCATCAGCTAACCTCACTAGCAAAAGCCTATCAGATGGTTTTAGAGATCCATATGCTTTCACTTCAATATATAACGTGTAGCTCATGGTCATCACATGTAGCTCATCATAGAAAAAACCCTCATAAGGCCCTTGCAAGCTGTTAGCAAGTTAAAGCTTTGTTCAGGACTTGTCATAATCTTAGTTCTGTCCCTCCACCTTTATTCGAATTTTGTAGCTTAAAGTCAATACATTCAACTCTCCCATACCAAGCAAAACCCTTATTTTTGGCTATCCTTGGTATTGACTATGGATTGTAGTCAAAGTTTGTAACTTTTCTATTACTGCAAGATTCCTTTGCTTTATTGGTTATAATTTACATTTTACTTATAAGACAACGTACAAATCTGTTATTAGCCTCTCGATTTTCATGAATGATGTTGAAGATAGATTGCTTTTATCTTATGCTCCATCTTTGGAGGCAAATTAGTTAAGTACCTTTCGCGTGTGCTGTTTGCTGCTACTGTCTGCCTTCATGACCTATCTTGTAACTAATCACCTCTCTATTTACTTTTCAGGTGATCCAGCTGGTGAGGTGTTGAAAGACGGCTGTCAGAATTTGATTAACATGTGTGAGCATGTGAGAAAGACCTTTGATGATGCTGTTGACAAGTTCAAGAACAGCAAAGCTTCTGATTCAATGGAGGATAGTCCATGAGATACTTGCAAATAATCATGTTTCTTTTTCCTTCCTTGTAGCGCAATTTTTGACTCAAAAAGTAGCTAAACAAGTAGTAGTAGTGTCAGAGACCATTATCATGTTAAAATGAGCTCTTTCATTGTTCTCTCCGAGTGAATGGGCATTGAGATTCTTGTATGCTTTTTTATACATGAAAAATGTAATGTAATTTTCCAAAGAATTTGATAATTCTCCTAATAGTTATTCTTGAATGATAGCGCACTGTCTTGCTAGGAACAGGACCAAGGTTTCTATAAATTTGCATTACAAACAGAAGCACTTTTAGGGGAACAATATACAAGGAGGTCCAGCTTCCGTAGGCTGCTGTTATTCTGTTGATGTAGAGTTATGACGCTATCTAGCTGCAGTGCACACAAGCCAACTGTATCCTCCCTTTATTAATTTGGCCACAATTGGTTGAAGCTCGTCACAAGGGCCAGTAATAACTTCATTCCATATCCATATAGTTAAATTTAGTAAATTTCAAAAATGGCTTCAATTTGAAAAGTTGTGTCAATGGTAGAGTCTCACAGAGGCTCATTGCTAGTTATACATTGAGCTTCTCCTTTTCTAGTGAAGATAAATATGCTGACACAAAGAATAGCCAACCAGATAAAAGGAAATGAATAATTATTTTAGGTATTTCTAACTGGAAAAGAAAATATTGGCATCTATGCCACAAAACAGAACTTGGCAAAATGCTTGACATCATCTTGCGTCAAGACCTCTATGTGATTCCTACATAAATTCTGTCTATGATAGTGATGAAGCAAGCATCATATAAAATTCTTCAGTCACAGCTCACAAACAAATGACAGCCATACAAGGGCCTACTGAAGTGAGACAAACAACCACAAATGATAGGCAATTATGTAAGTGATGCATGTAGCCTCAGTTAAGCTGCCTCAGCTTCAGGCTTTGGCTCGGCCTCTACTTTAAGAGGATTGGAAATATATTTCCAACAGCGCTTGTGAACTCCACTAATTTTCTTTGGAGCAGGAGCTGGAATGCCTGCAAAAAACAACCACAATAACCACAAATCAAACCAACTCACAAAGTCCTTAATCAATTTACAAGGAGAAACCTGGTATGCACACAGCCCAAACAGTCACACACGATTCATTCAAGGAACACCCCAATCACATAAGGTTCTTTACTACTCTAAAAATTTGAAGTGTCACTGCAGTGTTGGAACATTGATCATGAAACTTAAGTGGGGAAAAAAAAAGAGGGGGGGGGGGGGGGAGGGGGAGATTTTAGATGCTAAGAATGCCATCACATATCTTCTAAGCTACTATTTCTAAACTTCAATCAAAAACTACTACATGCTTTTGGTGTTATGCTAATGGAAAGCTTTTTGTCAGATAACAGAAAATCTGTAAGCTTAGTATTGAGAGTCAATATCAACACCTGCATTATCAAGAAATCAAGTTTAAGATCTTTTGTTCATGATATTATGTTATGCTAATGGGGAAACTTTTCATATGATAACAGAAACCCCAAACTTAAGCTCAAAGCCTATAGATCAAAACCATCCAGCTAAATGGTAACTAAAATAAATCTCAGGGAACAAAAGGAAAAAAATGAGGAAACTCAGACTTTACAATACAATATTGCTTGTTTCAGTTTTTACCACAAACTCTTGCTTGTTACAGGTAAAACAGGGTCATAAACACCATGGTTCCATTTATAAACGAAATGATAAGCATCTATTCCTCCATGCAAGAGTGTAAGACACTTACACACTTGTGCAATTATTATGTATTTCCCTTGTGGAAATGACAAATATAATTCCCACTTCCCATGAAAGCCCAAATGCCTTACCGAAAATAAGAAGCGACAATTTTCACCTCGTACCACTAGCATAAAACGCAACCTTCATAAGAGTTTAAGAAATCACAGAAGTGCTCCACTCTATATCAAGATCTATTGGCAATGACATACAAGTGTTGCATGATCCTTGACTAAAAGAGTACAACTATAAAAGTACATGGAGATAGACGATTCCACAGAAATAAGCTAATAAGCTAAGCTTGACTGACGGATACACTAAGGAATTTAGATACAGTTCCCAGCTCAATATCAAAATTCTTATTCAATAATTTGTTAAAAACATAATATTTTAGTTTTGATTGAAACTTATCAGTTCCATTTATGAAGAAATTATAAGCATTTAGCCCTACACACCCTTACTTTGATAGGATTCAAAAGCTTTTGATGAGAGTAAGATGTACTTAAAATCAGGCTTCCACCAAGCACCTAGTCAACTATGCCTCACCACTAGAAAGCAACTTCTAATTGAATTCTTAAGATACAATTGAAGGCTTGAATTTAAGGGGATGAAGCTCAAAAGATTAACTGAAAAGATCATTAAGCTTCACTGTGTAACCCTGTTTGATATGAGCTCAAAAGATTAACTGAAAAGATCATTAAGCTTCACTGTGTAACCCTGTTTGATATTGCACCGCCCACTAAGAGGGTGTCATAACCTCCTATATACTGGTGTACATTCCAGGAAGAATATCTCAATAATAGAAGGCTTCTCTAAGCATTGCCACCAGTTCAGAATCAATTGAAACCAAGCCAGACTAAGAAAGCCCATAAAACTTCATAGTTCAGAAATCCATATGCTAACGTGAAATGATAGATTCTTGTAATCCCCAATAGCTTATCGATTACTAATCAAGAACAACCAAATGGATATGAAGGGCAAGGTTTAGAAATGTAAATAAACGCACAACTATCCCTGATTGTTAATAATAGTTTCCCGATCCAATCTCTGATACAGTTTATAAAAATCAGAGAACACAAAACAAAAGCATAGTAACTTAGGTATAGAACATAAACCCTAGTTAAAACCTAGTCAAATCCTCCAACCTCAGGTTTAATATCAAATTCGTGATACATTATACAATCTCAGAATTTTAAATGCAACAATAGGTCACTCAAAGTTCTCCACTTGACTATAGCAGGTAACACCAATTGCAACTAAAACCTAAAATTTGAAGCACTCAAATACAATGAATGTAATCAACTTATAATCAATCAATTTGGGCAAATATTTGAGACTAACCATCTTTATAAGCAAGCCCCCAAGCCTTCCCGTGCCTACCATCCTGCAAAATCAAAACCCAGAAACCCCGATAATCGAATCAACAAAACATCAATACAAAAGCAACAAAAAATGAGAATTGATCGCAAGGTATTCGACGAATTGCCGCAATGAAAACAACACTTGAAAAAGAAATTGAACCTTGTAAAGATTAATCTTGGTGATTTCATACGAAACATTGGTCCAATGGGTTTTGGCCATGTGATAGCCAAGACCCCAGTTGGGCAAGAACTGCGCAACTTCGAAGAGATTCTTATTCTTCCTTCTTTTGGTGTTCTTCGATGCTTCACTTGTAGTGGTAGTAGCAGTTGCAGTTGCAGAAGATGATTCGGTGCTGAAATTGAAGGTTTGAAGAAGATTTGAAGGAAGCCGCCATTGAAGGGCTGTTGCTACCTTCTCCCTCGCTACTCTGCTTGCTAGTGCCATTTTCTCTCTCTTCGCGCACTCACTCACTTACTTTTGCTGCTCTGCCTTTGTAAAAAGGTTTATTGTTGATTTGTTGGTTCTTTCACTCTAAATATTAAATTTAATCTCGAATCACTCTTGCTGTACAAATTCTTCAGAAAGATATTCAATGGTCATACCATCAATTAGTTATGTTTAAGTAACAAAAATTAAGCACAAATTTTCATGTGGTTGGCCATACAATATAGTCGGTATTACTCAGTCGATGAGGGGTAGAGTTGTCAAAAGTTGATTCGATGCGAAATATCGACTCAAACCCGATTATTAACCGAACCATCTGAACTCGAAAAAATGGTGACCCAAACCCGACCTGACTCGACCTGACCAACCCTACACCCGAGTTGACCCGAGTATGTGAGATCCGAACCCGAACATCAACAGCCCTGGAGATGCCCCGACCCGACCCGAATGTAATCCGCAAATTAACCTTAATCTTGTTTTGATTTGATAATTTCTTCCTTAATCTTGTTTATTTATTCTTGCATGTTTAATCCATCCTTGTTTCATCTCTTTCCTAGCTTATTTGAATTCATGAAAACCCTAGATTTAATTGTTAGAGTAATTTACACCATGTTTAGTGAGTAGTCTCTTAGTTAGGGGTTGGGTGAAGACCCAACCAAGCTATGGCTAATTGACTTGGAATTATTCATGTGCTACCTTGGATTGATAGTTGTTTGTGCTTGAATTGATAATTGCATGTGTATTTTGTTGGCCACAATATGCCCATGTGTTCATCCCTCTTCTCACATCGAAAGATGGGGTTTTGGAGTGAGTCTTTTCTTGTGTAATTAGATTATGCTACTTTCATGATTTTGGATGTTTGGTTTCATTGACTAGGTTGCTTTAGTATGGTAATTAGGTGAGAAATCCTAATTATTTGAGCTTCATGCTAGTTCGGAGCGATCGAGAGACAAACTCGAGCTAGAAACCCACTTCCTATCCTTGAGACTTAATCCTTATCGTGTTAATGCTTAATCTAGGGAGTACTTATGTTGTGACTTTGAAAGAAGGCAATGTTAAGTTCCTTTTCTATCTTCTATGTGTGCTCATGATTTATCCTTGTTATTGATTCCTTGGCTTTGGTTGGTGTTGAATCCCGTTTCCCCTAGCGTTCTTTTATATAGTAGCTAACCATTCAAAACCCAATTTGTGACCGAATTTGCTTACAAATCCTGCGTCATTCACGGGTTCAAGTCGGGTTCGATTCAAATAAATAACTTGCGGGTTATAATCAGGTTGGGTCATTTACAAGTCACGTCATTTTAGGATTCAAGTAGGGTTATGTTCAAGTCAATAATTTGCAGGTTACAATCAGGTTGGGTCATTTCCAAGTCAGGTTATATTCGAATTCAACTAACTATAAATAGATAATTATCATTTTTATCAAGCTAATTTTTATCTTTGACTATAATATATATGGCAATATACTAGGGAAATATAGTCTATAATTTAGGAAGATAATTGTCTCCTTTGACCACACAACAAATATATACTATATTTAACTCTTAAATTTGAGGATGATGCTCCTTTCTTTTGTTGGCCTGGACCGACTTGGTCTCCCTAGACAAAATGCTTTGATCAATAATAATAAGGTGATCTAAATTGCATTTTAGGTGATTTGAAATCAGGTCAGGAACAATTTGGGTTGAATTTAGGTCAGGTCAATAACAAGTCGTGTTGATTTCGAGTCGGGTTAGTGATAAGTGTTTTATTTGTCCACTTATCATGGCTATCTAAACACAATTTTGTAATATTTCCCCTACTTTAACCCCTTTTTCTAACTCCTCTTGTGCTAATTTGCATCTTTTGGCTTCCCCGTTTCTTTTTATGTGTGTGCTCGTGCTTGTAGGTACAATGAAAAATGGGCTAAATAGCATAAGCATGAAGAAATACTCTTTGGAAGCAAAGGAAAGCAGGAGCGGGCGTGCACCTAAGAAGGAGCGGGCGCTCCTACCTGAACTGCCACATTCTGCCCCCCTGCACATATAGGAGCGGGCGTGCAGCCTTCAAGGAGCGGGCGCTCCTCCCTGTTTTCCTACATTCTGCCCCAAAGGTTGATAGAATAACCCTGCATTTTCAGACAAACATGTAAAAAACACACGTGATCAAGTATCAAACATAATATATATCATGATGAAAACATAAAAGATTATCCACTATGATGTACTTACAACTTGTGTTTTTCCATTTCCAAGGACAACTTTATCACGTATTCGACGATCAGTGTAGCTAGCTGCAACACTGAATAACCAGGGTGCAACACTTGATACAGTACTACTCTGGTTTCCATCATTTCCAGCAGCTTGGACGGTGAGTATACCTTTCTGCATCGCGTAGAAAGAGCCTATCGCGATACTATCTGAATGAAACTCAACTACATCAGATGTGATCCTATGGAAATTGTAATCAAGTCTACCCCATCAGCAATTGCTTCGTCGAAACCACCAAGAATATCTGAATCCTGACACCTATTGTTTCCACACACTCTGTATGCAGCGATCCTAGCAGAGGGTACTGCTCCTCTAGCAATTCCTTCTGCCAAACCATAAAAACTGGCATGATCTACGTGTCTCCCGGCTGCTGTTGACGCTGTGTGGCTTCCATGACCATTTTCATCCCTCGCTGAGTCGAAGGAAACACTACTAGCTCCAATCAATTTACTACAAGATGGAATTGAGGTCATAATGTTTCGATTTACATTATTGTAAAAAAAAAAAAAAAAAAAAAATGTGGTGATATATTTTACATGACTAATCAAGTGAAGTGCACCCTCATAAACAATGCTATACAACGATGATTCGAGCCAAAAATACTTACTTGTTGCAAGTGAAATTAATTCCGCCCTTACAAGCACCTTTCCATTTGTTAGGGGGAGGTCCGAAACCATCATCTCTAAAACTAGGTGATTCGGGCCAAATTCCGGTATCAATGGAACCGAGTATCAAGTCACTCTCACTAGTCAAGTTTCTCGGAACCACAACATTCTCACTTAAACCCATGAAATTCCAGGACCTCGTTGTTTTAAGTTCGAGTGTTCTGCTAAGAAACACAGACACCACTTCTTTCATACCTACCCAAAAAAAAAAAAAACATAAATAATACAATCTCCGGTTCTTATTACTCGCAACAAAGACATGTATATGATGAACATGTGTGTTAATTTTGTGAATCTAATGAGGAAGAAAAGCGAAGAGAGAGAGGGAAGCCATTAAAGTAGAGCTTGCGTTTTGGTCAGTAAAGAGAGATGAGGAAGAAAGAGTAAAATATGTGTTTTTATTATTATGTTGTGTTAAGCATGAACTAATACAATATACAACCTATTTATACTCTCCAAACTAATTACATGATTAACAGACTTAATTTGAGTGAAGGAAGCAACTAACAAACTAAGTCAAAATATGTTTGACCATCATAAACTCCAACACTCCCCCTCAAACTGGAAATGGGTAACATTTCCAGTTTGAACATTAGATCAGCATCATACTGTATTTTTTTCAATTTCTATACAAATTGCAGCCATGTGCACACAACACACCTATAAAAGTAATTGTAGTATATGTTGTAGCTTATTCAAGAAGAGCAACCAGAGAAGGCCTTAAAATTGTTGTATCATCACTTTAGAATTTAGATGCTCCAATCATTGTCAAACTTGGCAGAAACTTAACCAACCTTCAGAGAAATCCATGCACATCATATCCTTGTGCCAAAATATCACCATCAATCATTGCTGCCCCATCTTAGACAATATACCACCAACTATCCTCTAAAATAAAACACCATTATAACCATCTACCAATCACACTACATACACCCAAACTCCAATTAGAACCAAGAGCTCAAAGAAGTAAGCTGGACCAACTGAGCTTGCACAATAACTCTTCTGAAATGTCTTGAACACTTACTGTTGTCTACTTGAATACCATTTTCAAGTACGGAGAATGTGCCTCCTTCCATTTCTAGCACCCCCAACTTTCATATTACAACTACCAAACCAAATCCATCAACCTTGGGATCATCAATACCATATTCCCCCCCCCCTCAAGCTTAGAAGGGAAGAAATCCATTCAAAGCTTGACAATGCATACACAACCAAACCACCAATGTACGCCTTAACTCCAACATCAACAATCAAACCAATCTCCAACAATATAACAATAAACTATAGCTCCAATGTAAATGTAAAATAAGAGGAGAATGCATCTGGAAGAGAATGTGTTTGGAAGCTGAAAAGGAGAAGAAAGTGATCACAAAGGATCTGAATTTTTTTTTGAAGAAATGAGCCTCAATGGGTCTCACCAAAACTGATCACAAAGGATCACAAAACTGACCTTTTGGCCACAACAAAACTGACCACTATGGGTCTTGAAAATGACCATCTATTGGGTCTGAAAAACTGACATAATCATTTACCTTTGAGTTTTTCACTCTCATTCTCAGTTAGCCTCGCTGCGAAACCGTTAAAACTCCTCTTGTAGCTTCTAAGCAAGGATTCTTCTGCCGTACTTTTTTTGGAACGTATAATTCCAAGTAGAAAGAACAACACTATTTTTCATTAGTATATACTTGTATAAACTAGCAGCCTAGTATAGTGGATAAACTTAAGTATATCCAATCAGTTAATCACAACTAAGGCCTTTTTCTATTCAACTTGCACAAAAATGATTTATTTTTTTTAAAAAATGTATTTATCAATTTTGATCAACCGATTTATTATAGTTTTATTAATTACTGCGTATAATCAATACTTTGATTTATATAGCATACGGAGTACAAAATTGATTAGGAAGCCATAAAAGTGAATTTCAATAATATAAATTCAATTTAAATCGTTAAAATCCATTTTACAAAAGTCAAGTGGAGATCACTCATGGCTTTACTTGACCATCCACATTAGTTCGGGGCTTAATCAATTGTTTCCTTAGAACGTATAGCGCATGTGCATGTATACGAGTAAGTAATAAACTACTTTAGTACATTAGGTATATATGTAGACCTGGCAATCTTACGCAGACTCGATGACCCAACCGTGACCCAAAATCGACCCAAAATCCGAAATCAACCTGATCCCACCCATACCCGACTTGAAAGTGGAGTTGACCCAATCTTGACTCAATACAACCCCAAATGAACTAACTCAAAGTTGACCTAATACTCGAAATGACAAGATTGAAATAGACCAGACCTACAGTTGACTCGAAGTGTTTGACCCGAACAGATCTGATACCCAAAAAATCCTCATCAACTAAAATTACCTTAATTATTGAACTAAAAATGTCTTTGTGTAATATGACTAAAAAATTGGCATCTCCAACCGTAGCCAACTTATAAATTAAACTGATAATTCCTATTATAAATTTATAATAATAAAAAAAATATATATAATTATTGATTTAATATCCACAAATGGAACAACCCGAACATGCTCTATCCGAAATTGGTATGACCCCAACATACTCGACTCGAAATTAACCCAATAATCCAAAGTCAGCCTAATACCTAACCCGAGCCATACCCAAAACCCAAATTGACCCAACCCGTATCCAATCCGATTGATAAATAACCCGAAGTGACCCGTCCCAAGTGACCCATTTACCAGGTCTACGATATATGATACCTATTACTGTTTGAGAACTCAAATTATTGTTCCCTATTAAAAAAGTTTGAGAACTCAAATTATTGTTCCCTATTACTTAAACTTTTTAATTTAATGCTCCGTGCTCCCTTTTTGTATTAAAACAAATAAACATAAATACCGAACTTTGATCAAAATTAAATCTTCAACCCAAATTGTGAATAAGTCGCGAATTATTTACGATTAACTATAAATCAAATGTATGTTACATAGTTATAGTTTCTCACCTGCCCTCTAAAACTTGCTGGAGAATACCAATGTGATACTCAGATGTAACACCATACTCCTCAGAAATCGAACCCATATATACAATACAAACCTACACAATAAAATTAAATCGCATAAAATCCATTTTCATCATCAACATTCAACTCAATAACAATAACGATAACAACAACGACGACTATGCAATAACTTGCCTTTCTATCATCATTAGCCTTAATAAGAGACAATGTTACCGCAGCAAAAAGGCCAAGTACAAGGGTGAACAACTGAAGTTGTGAATACATGAATTTGGCCATTTTTAATATGTGAAATTTATTAAGTTTTGATGCTATGACTGATCCTTTTTTTTATATAGATAGAGAAAAAGGGGGAAAAAAATCAAATTTTTTAATATGATTTTGCAATAAATGTTAACATATCATGGAAACAAAAATCATTTTTGATTAGTCTGTTCCTAGTTGTCATTGGATAAATAAAATGTGTTGAATGGTCTATATATTTTTTTGTTTTACTTCTAAATTCTTTGCAAATTTTACAATTTTTTTGTTAAGTTGGTGACTGATTGACAAATTTTAAGTCACAATACATGGTCAAAAGCGAGTGTGTAAATAATTCTAAATTAAAATGAATCAACTAAAAAGAAATGGATGACGTATAATTAACTTTTTTTTTTTTTTGAAAGATATAAATAACTTTATTTGTTGCTAATTAATTTAAACATGATTTATTGCCTAACTTGTTTAAATTAGATTATTTGTTACCAAATTGACTTGAGCGGCTTCATTAGGATCATGTCTATATGCGAAAGTAGCTAACTGGCCAAGCTTAACTAAGTAGTTAGTACTCCCTTCATCTCTTAAGTAAGAGCCTATTTGGGTTTTTTTATGGGAAATAGAAAAATTGGTGGAAATACATAAGTGCATTTGGGGTTAGAGAGAGATAGTCAGATAGAGAGGAAAAAAATACAGACTGGTTGGGAATTATTGAAGAGAGGGAGAGAAAAGTGTTGGAAATTAATGTTAAAAGTCATAATATAAAAATAAAATAAAATAAAATAAAAAATAAAAAAGGGATGCCAACTCTTCAAAAAGAGAAAAATATTATTAAAAGTACAACTTTAAAATAGAAATAGACTCTTAATTTTGGATCCCTAAAATAGAATATGGACTCTTAATTAAAAGATAGATAGAGTAATAATAATTACGTTAGGCACGTGTGATGCATGATTTTAACAATAATTTTTTGTCTTATTTGTGTGTAATATGTAGTATAAATAATTTAAGCAAAATCTAATAAATTGATAAGTTAATAAAGAGTGGAACTCAATTTCATATAATGTGTATAAAGTATACAGAGTAGGAGGAAAGATAATGTTTGTAGGAAAACGCAATAGTCCAACTACCCTTTATTTTACTCCATTAAAAATGTAATTAGTCAATTTAAATACGTACATTATGTCATGTTGTACATGGTATATCAGATGCAACATAGGCTCCACCATACTCATAGCTTAATATATCTAATACCATGTTAGGTGATCAACTCAACTAAAAGGTTAGGATGATATTGAAACCAAAGTTTGGTTTATATACTCTATCAAGTCATAAATGAATTTAGTAGCATCACTGCACTGCATTGCAAAAAATAATTTCAAGCACAGAAGTTATCAATTTTAATTCGATTTGTATGAACCTTAAATTAATTTGTGTTTGGAATAAACACAAAACAGCGACAATTATAGAGCAAGCAACTACAGTGCAAATGAATTAGAGTAAATAACAATAGGACTTCTAACACTATGTTGTCCATCAGACCAAACCAACGATGCTGAAATAATGGAGCTTGGGCCTTTTGATAATCCTTTGCCTACAACAGTCACATCGAACGACTTCTTCTCATTCAATGATGTAAATGAAAGAGTACTTGGCTTCACCGTGACCATAACTTCCTTGGGCGATTCAACTTTTACGGTGTAGGTAGAATTAGCAACTCCGACATTGGTGACTGTTCTACTAAATTTGACATTGAATGGTGTACCAACATCAACCATGGCAGAGAGGGAAGGATAGTTTACATCGTTTGGTAACGAACTCTGGTTACGAGTACTATTTTCTGGGCATGAGAAACTCTTGTTACCCGTGATCAGAGCAATTTGATCTTTGCTGAGACCCAACTTGCAGAAAAATGTTAAATATTCATCTTCAAGTGTTTCATAAACAAGTCCAGGATTTGCTGCCTTTACAGGATCAAGATGCCCTGATCCATAGGCAAATTCGGCGTCTTGGTTCTTTGATGGGCTCATAGGACATGCTGCAAGCATAAGAAGAACATGTATTAGTGAAACTAATTTATTTTCTTAAAAGTGAAAATGACTGAGAAGAAAATTGTATTTTACTTTACTGAAAATTGTAATCACCTGTAGTCATCAAAGCAGATTTAATCGCCGAAGGAGACCAATCTGGATGAAGCGATTTTAAATAAACTGATGCACCTGCGACATGTGGACAAGACATGGATGTACCAGATAAAATCGAAAAATTTGCTGACATCTCATTTCCGCCCGTATCATCCAAGGACGACAATGAAGCCAAAGGTGAAAATGCAGCTATAATTTCGACTCCTGGAGCTGTGATATCAGGCTGCAACAATATAGTGGACGCAAAAATCTTAAAAGAATTAGAGGGGGAGAAAAAACAGGGAATAAATGCAGAGTTGTGGTTCAAGCTTACCTTAAGGATATCCGATGCAATAATATTAGGTCCTCGAGAAGAGAAGTAGATGACGTAAGGAGCAGAAGTGTCATTAAAGGAGAAACTCTTGAGGATGTTTGCCTTAGGATTTCTACACAAAAAGAATAATTATTTGACATTTTAACATGAATATGGTATCCTCTATTCAATTAAAATACAAATGTAAAACTATATGTACGACTCAACATATATGCATAACATTAAATGACACTTATATACAAAGTAAAATACATAGTTATACATGAATGAATAGAGCTGAGTGAGTATCATACTTTGTCGAATTCAAGTAGGATAATAGTTCTTCAAATTCATTGGGTTCCAACCTAATGGCAGGCAATGGATAAAACTGAGCAAATTCAATAGCAACGCGTGACAATACCCCAAGTGCACCGGCTCTTAAAGCTTCATCAATTACAGAATCATATGAGTTATCACAAACTACAATCTTTCCTTTTACAAATTCCTCATCTAGACAGCCTGACGAACAATTTCTGCGTTGAGAAACATTATATAATCCTTAATAAATTACAATAATAATGTACAAAAGTAGATAACAAATTCAATGAATTGAAGATTACCTTATGGATTCCTTGGAACACTGACTTGAACCTACACCAAAAACTAAAGGGAACAAGCCTTTCTCCGACTTGAGAGGGTTGATAGAATAACCCTACATTTTAAAACAATCACATACATGTTGATTCTTGGTAATACAAAAAAATTACATTTATGATAAAGATTGAATACTTACAAGCAGTGTTTTTCCATTTCCAAGGACAACTTTATCACGTATCCGACGATCACTAGAGGCAGCTGCAACACTGAATAACCAGGGTGCAACACTTGCTACAGAACTACTCGTGTTTCCGCTGTTACCAGCAGAGTTCACGGTTAGAATACCTTTCTGTGCCGCATGGTAAGCTCCTATCGCGATACTATCTTCATACAATGAAATTGCATTTGTTGATCCTATGGAAATTGTAATCAAGTCCACCCCATCTGCAATCGCTTCATCAAAAGCCGTAAGAATATCCGAATCCGAACAGCTCTCGCCGCCACAAACTTTGTATACGGCGATCCTAGCAGAGGGTACTGCTCCTCTTGCAATTCCTTCTGCCAAACCATAAAAATTGGCATGATCTACATGTCTCCCGGCTGCTGTTGAGGCTGTGTGGCTTCCATGACCGTTATCATCCCTTGCAGAATCAAAGGTAGTACTAGCTCCAATTACTTTGCTGCAAGATGGAATAATTGAAAATTGTTTATTAAGTCAATGGTTTTTTTTTTTTTTTTTACAGGAATGAGTACACAAATTCTATCAATTACAGAGTACAATAATTGAATTAGTTTTTTCGTACAAGTTTTTTCAAATGATTTTTTTAAGTTTCTTAATAACATTCTTACATTAATAAATAAATAAAAAATAAAAAAATAAAAAAAAATTTGTGAAAAATGACCCGATTGACTTTTTGTAAAATAACCTTTTAAGTGAAAAATGACCTTTTAAGTTGTATTATTTTTGTAGGGGTACTTGGGTGAGTTTTTCGGGTGGTCGCCGGAGCTCCATTGTTGACTTTTACGTGAGTTTAAAAATAAAAAGTAAACCAAAATTTTGGGATAGCAAAAGGAAGAGAAAGGGGGGAAATGAAAGGGGTAGTTCGAATACGAGGGAAATTTTGGGGGATTTTTTTTTGTTTGTTTGTTTAACTCACATGAGTAACACGTGAAAGTCTGCCGGATCTCCTTTACATTTCTACTAGGTTAGATCCCGTGCCATGCACGGTAATCTTTATATATAGTTATATATTATTGATTGAGAAATATTATAATCATAATTAGTCATGAAATACTAAAAGTAACCCCCCCGGTCCCTAAATTACATTCCTACTTCTAGCATTTATTCCTCACATAATAAAGGGAAGTAGTAATGTAATTTAGGGACGGAGAGAGTATATGATATGTTAATTTGATATTTGCAATTTTAATTGTAGATTGTAGCTTTCAATACACAACTAAAACAAAGAAGGCAAAAAATCTGAGCAATATATTTTTTTTTTATTGTAAAATAGGTCACTAATTATTTAAAAATATTGATTTTTGATATATATTGCCCAATTTTTCTTAGAAAAATTTGTGAATAAATCTTTTATTTTAAATATAATAACTATTACGTGTCAATATGGAATATGTACAAAATATATACATACACATATATATATATATATATATATATATATATATATATATGTAAATGATTTATTTCCTTAATTAAAATATTTTTTTAAATAAAAAAGAAAAAAAATTAACTAAGGACACACCAAGAGATGACACATGTCATCGCTGGTGTGTCTTTTAGTATATAAATATTGAAAACTAGTTTTGTGCCCCGTGCGATGCTCGGGTTGTTTATTGAATTATAAAATAAATTTTTAATCTTTATACGATTTGCTAGATTGTGAAGTATATTATTCTAACCGATTAGTATATATTATAAATGTATGTTTTACGCTTTGAACTATTTCCTTTGCCTAAAAAATATTATGATACAAAAAATAATTTATTAATTTTTAAGAATGATAATCTAATAATTATTTTAATAAAATTATAATTGAATCTGTACATTTGGAATATTGGTATTTTATCGAAAATAAAACTAATTTTATCCTAAAATTATATCCAAATAGAAGTCTAAATTAACTTTTTTTATCTTATGAGTTCTATTTAAATCTATCCAACGTGGCGCGACACTTGGCAAAAAGTTGGAACGCCAAGTGTCGTTGTCTCATAACCTGGCTAAAAGTTTAGCTTTATATATTAGTTATATGATTGATGATTGATAGCTATAGCTAGACGATTTGCACGATTTGTATATGTTAGTTACAATATTGCTAGACGATTTGTGCGATTTGTATAAACAAGGATACTTACTTGTTGCACTTGAAATCATTTCCGCCCTTACAAGCACCTTTCCATTTCTTAGGGGGAGGTCCGAAACCATCATCGCTAAAACTCGGTGATTCAGGCCAGACTCCGGTGTCAAAGGCACCGAGTATGACGTTGCTCTCAGTGGTCAAGTTTCTTGGAATCACATCACTTTCAACTAAACCCAAGAAATCCCATGACCTCGTTGTTTGAAGTTGGAGTGTTTTACTAGGAAACACAGACACTACTTCCTTCTTACCTAATAAAAAAAAATCAATCAATATAATGCAATAAATATATATATATATATATATGGATCATAACTTTACAAAAGACTTTGTAATGTTGATGGCACTATTTCTTACTATTTAGATTTTTACTCTCTTTCTCTGTTAGCCTTGCTGCGAAACCATTGAAACTCCTCTTGTAACTTCTTACCAACGACTCTTCTGCCGTACTTTCAAATGTAGAGTTCGAAATAAAAAGGAAAAGGCATATCATTATGTAAACTAGTAAATTAATACTTCATATATAAATTTTAAAAATTAAATATGATTTATAATTAATTGTGACATTAATAAATAAATAAAATAAATAAATAAAAAGTTAGTATAATGGTAGTCATTTATAAAATCATTGAAATTTAGTATAAAATAATTCAAAATTAATTAAAAGTTAGTATATTGATGTAGGCACGAATCCAAAAAATAATGATGTCTATAATTAGTTCTATAAAAATGGAGTACGTTACATAATTATAGATACTGACCTGCCCTCTAAAACTTGCTGGAGAATATCAATGTGATACTCGGACGTAACAACGTGTTCTTCAGAAATCGAACCCATGTATACAATATATACCTGCACAATAAAATTAAACCGATGAAATCATAATCATCATCAACACAACAAAAACAACAACAACAACAAAGACAACAATGTCGTAACTTGCCTTTCGATCATCATTAGCCTTAAGAGACAAAATTCCCGCAGCAAAAAGGCCAAGTAAAAGGATGAACAATTGAATTTGAGAATACATGAATTTGACCATTTTTTATTTGTGAATTATTATTATAAATTTTTGATGATATGAGATGACTGATCCTCATTTTTATAGATTCAGAAAAGCCGAAAAGGCAAAAATCAATTAACTTTTTTTTTTTAATATAATACTAATGGATATAATGCAATTATAGGTAGCATTTGGAAATAAATAAATTATTTTAATAGTCAATGGATAGAGTAGACTATATGGTCTAAATAATTATTTGACTTGATTTACTTCTAAATTTAGTGATTTGTTGTATAATGTAACAAATTTGTTTATTATTGGGTGACTTAGGGTGCATTGATGTGCTATATTCATTGTATTAGACTTGAAATTATCTAAATTTTAACGGGCTAGATAATTTGGGAAAGTGAAGGGAAGGCGGGGAATGAGAAGGTAAGAGATCTCATCCCCAAGTTGTCACTAGTGGAGATTGATCAACCTCCAACTTCATGGTTTGAAGATACTCTCCTTTCCACTAAATCAAGCTTAACTAGGTTATAGAGTATTTGAAAATCTTAAGTTACGTTACGTATATACATCATATTAATTATACTGGTAAATACATGTTTTGTCATGTATTATCAAATTAATACTCCCTCCGTACTTTTAATAAGTTAGTGTTAGACTTTGATCAGCACATAGTTTTAGGCATTCTAATTGACTTCAATAAAATAAGAGGTATTTTTTTTTTTGAACGGGAAATAAGAGGTAATTAAGGGTCTGTTCACTTCAGCTTAATTTCAGTTCAGTTCAGTTCAACTCCAATCAGTTTAGTTCAGTTCAGATCTTAATTTCTTTCCCTCATAAAATATTCATTTCAACTCAGTTCAGTTTAGTTCAGTTCAGCTCAATTTAGTAATTGTGAACAGGCCCTAAGTCGTGCTTGAAGTATTAAAAAATTTTAAAAGAAAGATAATTGGGTTAATTGTTTATTACTGAAGAGTAATGAATGTAAGATGACATAAATAATAAAAAATACTAATGGGTTTAGATGAGGACCATGAAAGGAAAAAGATATAATATTAAAATGTAGTTATTTTGCAAAAAAAAAAAAATGGTTTGCGATTTGGTTTCGTTTTGGATTTCGAAAAACCAAAATCCAAACTGAAAATTTGGCCCATATCTAATTATAATTCTGATTTCAGCCCTACATATAGGCCGAAAAAATAAACCCAATCTGTTGTCCTTCAATCTTACAAGGTTTTGAAAAATTAGGCCCAAAAAAGTTACAAATCAAAGCCCGATATACTAGGCTCAATAATTGTGTCTTGGTTTGATTTATTTTTTTAAAAAAACCGAATTAAAAATGATGTGGTTTGGTTTGACCAAATAGTAATATGATGCGGTTCGGTTTGAAAAATATCAAAGCGTACCATTAGTCCACAATTGAAGCTGTTAATAATTTTTTTTTCTAATAACAAAGATAAGGATGCAACATGAGCCTCATATCATACTCATGAGTAGACCTGGTTATTGGGTGGGTCGGGTCAGGGTCGGTGCGGGTCGGTTGCGGGTCAGGGTCAAAGAGGGTCACATTTTATAGGGTCAATATAGGGTCGGGCCAATGCGGGTCACGGGTCGATAATGAGCGGGCCTACAAAAATATCAATTAAAATAAATATTGGACAAAACCATTATTAAATACATATGAATACAAATTAATCTATACAATTATTTTTACATTATGTATTTTCTTTATCAACTAAATTGGAAAAGCATGTTGGCCCTATATTGACCCTACCCAATAAGAGCCCTGTCCATTAATAGCCCTGTCCATTAAAAGCCCTATAAGCTTGGCCCTGGCCCTATTATCATTGGACTACCCTGTCTAATAACCCACTCATGAGTTAATATATTTCATTTTGAAAAGAGGGTGGACGAGATTCAAACCCGTGACCTTTGTGTCATATTAGCTCTTATACTATTT
This sequence comes from Chenopodium quinoa, assembly GCF_001683475.1. Classification (NCBI taxonomy): domain Eukaryota; kingdom Viridiplantae; phylum Streptophyta; class Magnoliopsida; order Caryophyllales; family Amaranthaceae; genus Chenopodium; species Chenopodium quinoa. The sequence continues at coordinate 330,199 of NW_018743669.1, read as the reverse complement.
TAGAAGACTAACTCAACCAATAGTTTCATTCGATGGTTGAGGCCTCGATTTATATAAATTTATGAAGTTATAAGTTTAATTTAGCAGCATCAATGCACTGCAAAAAATGCAAAAATTAATTATAGGCAAAGAATTGAAGTGATCTATTTTAATTCGATTTGTATTATCCTTTGTGTTTTGAATAAACACAAAACAACGACAAAATTAGAGCAACCATACTACCATAGTCCTAATCTCCTATAGAGTATACAACAATAGGACTTCTAACATTATGTTGTCCATTAGACCAAACCAATGATCCTGATGCTGAAACAACGGAGCTTGAACCTTCATCAGAAAATCCTTTGCCTGCAACAGTCACATCGAACGACTTCTTTTCATTCAATGATGTAAATGAAAGAGAAGTAGGATTCACTGTGACCGTAAATTCCTTGGGCGATTCGACTTCTACGGTGTAGGTGGAATTAGCATCTCCAACATTGGTGACTGTTCTACTAAACTTGACATTGAACGGTTTACCAATATCAACCATGGCAGAGAGGGAAGGATAGTTAACATCTATTGGTAACGAACTTTTGTTACGAGTACTAATTTTTGGGCATGAGAAACTCTTGTTACCCGTAATCAGAGAAATTTGCTCTTTGCTGAGACCCAACTTACAGAATAATGTTAAATATTCATCTTCAAGTGTTTCATAAATAAGTCCGGGATTTGCAGCCTTTACAGGATCAAGATGCCCTGATCCATAGGCAAATTCGGCGTCTGGGTTCTTAGACGGGCTCATAGGTCGTGCTGCAAACATGAGAAGAACATATATTAGTGTAACTAATTTATTTCAATTTCTTAAAACTGAAAATGACTAAGAAGAAAATTGTACGTCGTTACTTGAAAATTTAATTACCTGTAGTCATCAGAGCAGATTTAATCGCCGAAGGAGACCAATCTGGATGAAGCGATTTTATATAAACAGATGCACCCGCGACATGAGGACAAGACATGGATGTACCAGATATAATCGTATAATTTGCAGATCTATCGTCTCCATCAATTCCAGTTGGAGAAGCCAAAGGTGAATATGCAGCTATAATTTCGACTCCTGGCGCTGTGATATCAGGCTGCAACAATATAGTCGGCGCAAAACTCTTGGAAGAATTAGAAGGGGAAAAAGGGAATGCTAAGTTGTGCTTCAAGTTTACCTTAAGGATATCCGGTGTAATTCTATTAGGTCCTCGAGAAGAAAATTTGATGACATAAGGAGCGGAAGTGTCATTAAAGGAGAAACTCTTGAGGATATTTGCCTTAGGATTTCTACATAGATATAATAATTTGACATGAATTTGGTATACTTGAGTAACTTAAAATACAAATGTAAAACTATATACGACTCAATATATATGCATTACATCAAATGAATATATATATATGCATTACATGAATGGAGCTGAGTGAGTATCATACTTTGTTGAATTCAGGTAGGATAATAGTTCTTCGAATTCATCGGATTCCAACTTAATTGCAGGCAAAGGGAACAATTGAGCATATTCAATAGAAGCTTTTGCCAATATCCCTAGTGCACCGGCTCTGAAACCTTCCCTAATTGCAATATCTTCAGAGGCATCACACACTACAATCTTTCCTTTTACATTATCATCTAGACAGTCTGCCGCACAAAGTCTGCATTGAGAAACATTATATGATCCTTAATAAATTACAATAATGTTTAAATGTGGATAACAAATTTAATGATTCGAAGATTACTTTATATCATCCTTGGAACACTGACTTGAACCTACACCAAAAACTAAAGGAAACAAGCCTTTCTTTAACTTGAAAGGATTGATAGAATAACCCTGCATTTTAAAACAAACACATGTAAGTATCACACGTTCATATCTTGATATAGATGATACTCCCTTCGTTTCAAAATGATGTTCCTGTTTATGTAAATCGATATAAGTTTTTATCTATCTTTGAATGCAAATATCTTTAATCTCACACTAGCAAAAATTATAAAAGTTAGATTAATTATTAACAATCTACTCACCAAAAAGAATAAAACTAGATCCTACATAACTATATTTGTTCTTATAGATAGAGAGAAATTTAGAAAATTCTCTCTTATTTTTTTAATTTTTAAAAAAATTACTTTTATGATGAGAATACTTACAACTAGAGTTTTTCCATTTCCAAGGACAACTTTATCACGTATCCGACGATCACTGGATCCTGCTGCAACACTGAATAACCAGGGTGCAACACTTGATATAGAAACACTCGCGTTTCCGCTATTACCAGCAGCGTTCACGGTCAGTATCCCTTTCTGTGCCGCGTGGTAAGCACCTATCGCGATACTATCTTCAGAAAATGAAATTGCACTTTGTAATCCTATGGAAATTGTAATTATGTCTACTCCATCAGCAATCGATTCATCAAAAGCTGCAAGAATATTTGAGTCCTCACAACCGCTTTGGCCTTCACAGACTTTGTATACGGCGATCCTAGCAGAGGGTACTGCTCCTCTCGCAACTCCTTCTGCCAAACCATAAAAACTAGCATGATCTACATGTCTCCCAGCAGCTGTTGACGTTGTGTGGCTTCCATGACCGTCTACATCTCTTGCAGATTCGAAGGCAAAAATACTAGCTCCAATTACTTTGCTGCAAAATGGAATTGAAAATTGTTTATTAAGGGTTTGTTCTGATTTACTGAGAGTTGACTGATTGGAACTGAATTAACTGTACTGAACTGAAAATAAACTGAAAAGAATTCAATGTTTTTTTTTTTTTTTTTTTTTTACAGAGTACACAAATCAAACTTTTGTATACTTGTTGCAAGTGAAATTTTTTCCGCCCTTACAAGCGCCTTTCCATTTCTTAGGGGGAGGTCCCAAACCATCATCGCTAAAACTCGGTAATTCAGGCCAGACTCCGGTGTCAAGGGCACCGAGTATCACATTGCTCTCAGTAGTCAAGTTTCTTGGAACCTCATCACTTTCAACTAAACCCATGAAATCCCATGACCTCGTTGTTTGAAGTTGGAGTGTTTTACTAGGAAACACAGATACTACTACCTTCATACCTAACAAAGCAAATTAATCAATCAATTTATAACAATCGATCAATATATATGGATCAAATATAAATTTAAAAAAGAATTTGTAATTTTGATGATACTATTTCTTACTATTGAGATTTTTACTCTCTTTCTCGGTTAGCCTTGCTGCGAAACCATTGAAACTCCTCTTGTAACTTCTTACCAACGACTCTTCTGCCGTGCTTTGGAAAATATAGATAGTTCAAAGTAGAAAGACAAGGCATGTCACTATACATGTAAGCAAAAAATGTTATGAAAATTATATCTAGTCATTATTCATCCTTAAAACGATTACCATTGTATTTTTTTTTATTTGATGAGTTTTATTTATGAAGTATTTTTTATGTCAAATTATTATAAATGTTTCTTCTTTTTTTTCATGATTAATTATGAATTATTTTTTATTTCAGTAATAATAAAAACCAAATTTTGTGTTTTTCAAAAAACAAAAAAATGTAAATTAATTAGAAAATTATAAAAAAAAATATATATATATAAATTATCTCAAAATTAATAAATCAACAAATTAAATAAAAATTAGTATAATCATAGTCATTTTAAAGATGATTACTGTAAAAAGATAATAAACTTAGTTGTTCCCTTTAGGTTTTCTCCTTCAGATGGTTTTTCGATTCCTTCTAAGGTTTCTTCGTGGAAGGGTTTTTTTAGCCTCCATTGTGAGACTTTTTTTGATTTTTTTGAAGGTTTTCCTTAACTCTTCTCCTTTTTTCTTTCTCTTTCATCTTTATTCTTCTGATCTCCATTGTAAATTTTTGTAGGGGCTTGAATTGGTGTTGTTACCGGTGGAAACTAATAAGCCAAAAAAACTTTTTAATTGTTTTCAATAAATGAATCTCATCATCTTTATGATGATGTTTATTCAATTAATTAGGCTTATTCCTTTTGTTTGTTCGTGTGCTAAAGGTTAAAGATTTAGGGTTTTATCGTCTCTGAAAGTATCTAGAAGGTCATATAAGTTTTTTTTTTCACCCAAATAATTACTCATCCGTGGATCTCAAGCCAAATTAGTGCTAACTCACAGATTGTATTGCTTTGGATGAAGCTTTTATTAAGTCGATTGTTGATCGAATCTGCGATGTAACTAATTCTAAGGTGATTTGTACTTGTATTGGAATTTTAGATTTCCTAGGAATTGTTTGTAAGTGCCGTTTGGTTATCTTTCATTAATGAAATTCTTTTTCTTCTCGTAAAAAAAAATAAAAAATAAAAAAAAAATAAAGATGATTACTATAGAATGAATCATCCAAATTTTTATAAGAACTTAATCAATATTTTAGATAGCGTGAGAAAATATCAACTAGATAACCAAAAACATAAAGTCAATTTGATTTGCTCTTTAAAAAAAAATGGAGTACGTACGTTACATAATTATAGCTACTGACCTGCCCTCTAAAACTTGCTGGAGAATATCAATGTGATACTCGGACGTAACAACGTGTTACTCAAAAATCGAACCCATGTATACAATATATACCTGCACAATAAAATTAAACCGATGAAATCATAATCATCATCAACACAACAACAACAACAACAAAAACAACAACAACAACAAAGACAACAATGTCGTAACTTGCCTTTCGATCATCATTAGCCTTAAGAGACAAAGTTCCCGCAGCAAAAAGGCCAAGTAAAAGGATGAACAATTGAATTTGACAATACATGAATTTGACCATTTTTTATTCAATTTGTGAATTATTAAGTTTTGATGATATGATAAGATATGACTGATCCTCATTTTATAGATACAGAAAAGGTAAAAATCAAGTAACATTCATATGATCATTATGGATACAATGCATTATAGGTTGTATTATGGAAATAAATCAAATCTTTTAATAGTCAATGGATAGAGTAGACTGTATGGTCTAAATATTTATTTGACTTGATTTACTTCCAAATTTAGTGATTTGATGCATAAGGACCTATTTATTTCATCTTTTAAAAAATTAATTTAATTTCAGTAAAAATAAGTTCAACAATTCAGTATCTTTAAAGAAGAACTAAAATAGAAAATCAGTAAAATATACGAAGGGAGTTTTTTTTTTTTTTTTTTTTATTTTTTAATGACACATCATCCATTATTTTATAAACATAACAATAAAAATGATTATCATATCTTTCAAAAAAAAAAAATTATCATAGCTCACAAGGTTTGAACACATACAAGAACAGTAAGAAATGAATAAATGTCCTTACCATCTTTGCTATCTTTAAATTATGTTTCATATTCAATTATAATAAACCAAATACTTTGTATAAATATAATTTGAGAGCACTTATTTAATTTCATGATTATTAATGTTTTTTTTTATTATTATAATACATTATATTTTATTATTTTTAGCTCAAATAATATATATTGATAATCAAAGTAAAATCTCGCTCATGCCACATACTAGTTGTTGGTGTATTAATTCAATGATGGAAGAATGGAAATACATTAAGGATTTGATTGCTTCCTTTCTTTTCTTCTTCTTTTTTTCTTAAGCACCAGACTTCAGCTGCAAATATTTTGACTTGATCGCTTAATTTCAAGTATTTGATTTTTATTTTTAAACAAGTAGCCAATGTTATGATAAAAGTCAAATTGCATCAAATTATTATAGAATGAAGGGAGTAACTCAAATGTGAAGATCGCCTATACTTGATTAAATTGATAATGTTTGTTTGCAATATGAAACTAGTACTCCGTATTTGGGACCCAAGATAGGCCCACGATCATTATAAGAAAATTACATAGAATTTACAATTACACATTTAATTTCTAGCATACACTTCTCATAATACTGTATAATCTAATTTCTCATACCATTGTTCACTACCTTTTGATATTTGATTTGTGTGTGTGTGTTTTTTTTAATAGATAGGCATATAGTATAATAATATTAACCAAACACTATTTAAACAATACTCGTAAATGATAAAGTGTCACCTGACACGTAAACATTGTTTTAAATAAAATGTATTTATTTATTTAAAAAAAAATTAAAAATAAAATGTATTTATAATGCTTAAAAAGAGGATGGAAATATGGAATCATTAAGCCTTTTTCTGAAGGGAAAAAATAAATTACCTTTATCTTTTTTTTTTTTTTTAAGAAAATTACCTTTATGAGGCTTAAATTAATTTTTTCACAGTAATTGATAAAATAAAATAAAAACAATTTATGGAAATGGCGTTTTTTGGAATAAATGAGAATAGAAAGGGTAAAATTTGACCTAAAAAGCAAAAAAATAATGAAAAAATTTCCGTCGAATGAGATCTTAGCATTACAGCCAAAGCCACCCTTTCTTCTCCTTCTTCTTCCCTTTTCCCCTCCATTTCCTCTGCAACTAGAGAGAGAAACCCAATTTTTTAATTTTATTTTAGAGAGAGACAATCAACCCTCCATTATCATTAATCTAATGTTTTCATAATTACCTACTCTCTTAATCCCTGCTTTTCTTTGCAATTAACAAACACCCCCACCATCCCACCCAAAAGGGTAATTTTAATTTTAATTCAAATTCAACAATTTTTATTTATTTTCAAAAAAACAAAATACCACATTGCTAACACCATAAGCACCTTCAAACTTGAGCAATTTGCATAAAAAATTACACCCATTTCCCTTTCATTTTCTGGGAAACCTAGAGTTTTGATTTTGAGGGTGCTTTTTTGGTGTGTTTTTGTTGAAACGTTTCGAAACGGGTAATAGAGAGAAAGATCAATGGAACCAGCTGTATTGGACGATATAATAAACAGGCTATTGGATTTTCGAAACGCGAGACCAGGTGCTGCGAGACAGGTTCAGCTTTCTGAGTCAGAGATCCGCCAACTTTGCACCGCTGCTAAGGAAATCTTCTTGCAACAACCTAACCTTTTGGAGCTTGAAGCCCCCATCAAGATCTGCGGTATTCTAATTTCAATTTTTTTTTTTTTACCATTGTTTTTTTACCCCTTTTTTCTGCTTTTCACAATTTTTAAGAATGAGTAATTATTTTTGGTGGGTGTTTTGAATTTTGTGTGTTTTTATTGTGTTTTGAATGATATGTTGAATGATTGTGTTTTTGGATGGATTTTCATGGTGGGGTGGGGGGTGTGGGATAATTGAATAAAAAGGTGTGAGTTTTGATGATTTTGTTTGTTTTGAGGTTTGTTGGATTTGTTTTGAGCTGATTGTAATTGGATTATATGTGGGTTATGATTGATTGGATGTGTTGGAGCTAATGTAATTATGGGATGATGATTAGGAGGTGTTGCATTTCTTTTGTTTATAATTGTGGGGGAGGGGAGGATGATCATATGAATGAATTATGAAGTATAGATTGTAAGTCATAACTTTGTGATTGTGGCAATAATATTGAACTTTGTCTTTGACATAAAGCGGGAGCGGAATCATTCATGTTAGTTGGTGGATAGTTCACTTGTATGTCAAGCAAAATAGCTATTGATTACCTTGGCTATTCATGTATTATAAGATTGGCAGGAATGTATGTCTAATTTCAAGTTTGTTCTTTAGGCATCTTGCTTTAAGGGCTTCAGGGAAACTGTCTATGTGACCTATTGATGATGATGTGGGTATTTGTAATGGAATTCAGACAACTTTAAAATTGTATTAAAATGAAATTGGTGGTTCGAATTGGAAAAACTTTTCTGTATAAGCTGGAGAAACAGTAATGATATCATACTTCCCAAGTATATGTAAAATTGGAAAACCTTTTGAATTTGTAATAGGGATTTTTGTCTAGCTTTAAGAGCTTATGGGGAGATGATTATGTGGTTTTTTTATGCTAATTCGGTATGTGCTGTGAAATTTGAACACTTTTAATATTGTAATAAAAGGAAATGAAATGAAATGGTGGTACGAATTGGATAACCTTTCTGCCAAAGTATGAGTAATAATAATGATATCATACTTCCTATGTTTTTAAGGCCTATTTCCTACATAGTATTTGTCTTTTCCCCTTAATACTGTAGCACTTATTGCAAATTTTGAAAAATGTTATAGATTTATAGTAAATTGTAATTTTATTGTATTAGTTAATCAAATTATTTATACCCCTATTTTATAAAGAGTAAAGGGCTCCTTCTGTTCATTGCAATTTTTAAATGCCATTTTTTATTTGTTGAAATGAAGGGATCCATGTCCAGTTGAAGATATATTTTTAATTCTGAAGTCCTTATACTGTTATTGGCTCTCGCTGTTAGTAGACTATAGCCTTGTTTATGATACTCTGTGAAGTTTTTTGATCGTGTGATTGATTTCACAATCAATTACCCTCTGTTGTTGCTAGTACTGTAGGCCTGTAGCTCTTAATTTAGTGCCAGCAGCTTCTTGTTACCTTGAAGAAGCCTGAATCTTCTTTATTTTTTTCTCTACTGTGTTCTGCGCTGCTTGAGATGGATGATAATAGTCTTTAGATTTGACTGCTTTCTTTTGTATTTTCTTTGATTGCAGGTGATATCCATGGGCAATATGGTGACCTCTTGAGACTTTTTGAATATGGTGGTTTTCCTCCCGAAGCCAACTACTTGTTTTTAGGGGACTATGTGGACCGGGGCAAGCAGAGTTTAGAAACGATTTGCCTTTTGCTATCTTACAAAATTAAATATCCAGAAAATTTCTTCCTTTTACGGGGGAACCATGAATGCGCATCCATTAATAGAATCTATGGATTTTATGATGAATGTAAACGCCGCTTTAATGTTAGACTTTGGAAGACATTTACTGATTGTTTTAATTGTCTTCCTGTTGCTGCTGTTATAGATGACAAAATATTGTGCATGCATGGTGGTCTCTCACCTGATTTGACTAACGTGGATCAGATTAAGAGTTTGTCTCGGCCGACTGATGTACCTGAATCTGGTTTGCTATGCGATTTATTGTGGTCAGACCCTTCTAGAGAGGTTAAAGGTTGGGGAATGAATGATCGGGGAGTCTCTTACACCTTTGGTGCTGATAAAGTGGCCGACTTCTTAATGAAGAATGACATGGACCTAATTTGTCGTGCACATCAGGTTATAAATGTTTCCATTGCTGTATTTTTGTTCATCCTCTGTAACCTTTTAGCTCATCTTTATGATTTTGTCCAGGTTGTGGAAGATGGATATGAATTTTTTGCTGATAGACAGCTTGTTACGATTTTCTCTGCTCCCAATTACTGTGGTGAATTTGATAATGCTGGTGCTATGATGAGTGTTGATGAGAGCTTGATGTGCTCGTTTCAAATCTTGAAGCCGTCAGAGAGAAGAAGATTTCTTTGATCAAGGATTTGATGATGTAGTCATCATTCTTTGCTCAGGTTGGCTGTCTCATAAACTTTTATTTATTCAACCTAGTGTTTTATGCCATTTTATGCATGTGTACATGTTAGATGTATTAAGCTATTCATTGAGCTCTTTGTTATTTTTCCTCTTTTTTGAAAAAATTTGTTCGTCATGGCTTTATTCACCCTAGTGTATTATAGCTGCTCCAACATTGAAACAATTTCTCAATCCTGTATCTGAAAGAAGTAGGATCTCACAAGCTCTAATGGCACGTGGCTGGTGTACAGCATTTTAGTCGAGGATTGATTTCTGCCCCGCTTTTTTAAAAAATATATATATAATCCCTCTTATTCTTTTACAAAACATCTCCAATCTAAAATAATAGCGTCTCTCTGTGTTCACCAAATACATTTTGATGAGAAAGCTCATTAGGCATACCATTTGTCTTCGTCACATTAAATAAAAAAATACAAAAAAAGCACTTTGTGCTTACTTTTTGGCTCTTTGCTGATTGTAATGTTGCCAAATCATAGACCTCCTTGATAAAAAGCTGTCATAGACTCATTGCTCCTACTTGCAAAAGGAGCATATACTTGCTGGTAACATATGCCCCCTTTTTGTGCTGCCTTCTATCATGAGAACAGACATTATGATCCAATTATTTGATACTTTTGGGCTTTTGCCTCTCTTCCTTTCACACAGAAACAACTGCAGCGAGTGTACAGGTTATTATTTTTGTGAAATACCTTCTACTTGTCTTGTCAATGAAAATTTTGATTGGAATTTGAAGTGATGCTTGGTCAACTGAATCATCAAAATTATTGGCATGATATATGGAATTTATTGCACTTATGAATAATAACCCCTTATTAAGGTAAAAGGTCAACGGTGACAAAATGCCATGTATATCTGTTCATTCCCATTGACTTCAGAAGAACTGTTTAATTTCTAATTTAAAAATAAATAAACAAAAACTACTGTTTAACTCTATTTGTAATTTATACCTTCTGAAATCAATTTAGTTCTCTCATTGCATAAATTATAGAAGTTTGTTAAGAGTAAGTCTTTTAGCTGTGTTAAAGAAAGGCTCAATGTTGGATTTTTATTTAGGTGTGTTAAAGAAAGAGCAGATATTGATACTTATGATTGATTTTCAAAATGCAGTTAGTTATACAGCCATACAGGTAGTTGGGATTTTAGGTGGAACATGACTGTATCATCAATCATGGCATGTCAAAATGTGCCTGCAGGAAATCATTTTTTTAGAAGTGGAGATTTGCTTTGCTTTCGTGCTTTTGATTTGGAATGTTGCGAACCTGTGATTCACTGCTCATTTTCTTTTGTGACCTTGTTCTTCCTCTCGGGAAAGTTGCAAGAGTATATGGTCAGGGTATGGGATTTCAAGCTACCCATTGAATCTGCATCTCTATGGATGACGAGTTTCTCTTAGTTACTTGGTGAATATAGTGACTTCATATGCTTAGTTTGCTTTAAATTGAAGCAATAGTTATTTGTATGAATGTGGAATTGTAAACTTAGTACTTAATTCTACTGGTAACATGTGCACATCTAGAATCTTAAGTTCTTGACATGGGATAATAGGATTATTTAGGTACTATTGGTAATGTGCACATCTAGTATTTTGACAGGCCTTTGACATCATGAACTTAGGTAATAGAACGAGCTTTTATAGTAGTATAATTGTGCATGCCATGTCCCATGTGAATGTCCTTGTTGATGAAAAAATTTGATTAGGAATACTTGGGGCATGATTTATGTAAAGTCACATACAAATTTGTTACATATTCACCTCAATGTATGCAAATGTCTTTCACTTAGCCTAGGAATTCGGCTTCTGCTATGGTATTGCTTTGAAGATAGCTGTTGACTTCAAATACCTAACTAGGGTTCTGTTCATTTGTTTGCAGAAACCTTTTATTCGTGCAGTTTGTATTTCGGAAGACTAATTGAGTTTAGGCCACACATTTGCTATCTTCAATGCTGAGAGATTGTATCATCCTGCTTAATCGTTGAAGACAGGAATATTTAATGTACTTCGAAAGTATTGTGATTGAACATGGAATTTCGAAGCAACAGACAGATTAGTGGGCAATCAGAATCGTCCCAATTTCTGTATTTTCTATATTTTTTCTTAAATTTTTGTATTTTTATTTTTATTTTTTGGGGGAAAGGAATTCTCATTAGAAAATCATGGTGCTGGTGTATATACATTTGGTCCTGTAAATGACCATTCACTCTGTACATTGTTGACACCAATCTTTGTTTGAACCATTGTACTGATCTTACTATCTGCTAGTTATGTTTCAAGTAGTCTAATTGCTATTTGAAGGCTTCATCTTGCATTTCTAAACTCAATATCTTGCACTTTTTTGCGGCAAGACTTAGATTGAAGACACCTAGATATGAGACTTTGATGTCAATGATAAATCTATTGAACCCATCCATTCGAGCCTTATAAACGAGGTTGCCTTTATCATTGATGATAATGATGGTTGTTCTTCAAAATATACGAAATACGTAGTGCAAGAAGTGAATTGTGGCACAAGATCATGCTTTGTACGGGTTTAACACTATACAAATGCAAAATGGCTTGCGAAACTCTTGTGCAGAACAATATTCCAATCAATATCATCAATCAATATCAATCAATCTAATATATACAAGTATATTTAAAGGGGAGTTTTTTCCCGAGATTTTGAGCGCCACGTAGGATTTTTATTTTTAAAAAATTATTAGAGCGCCACATAGGATCAATATTTTTAAAACGCTACAATAGGATTATGCCACCTAAGATTAGTTAACATGTCACGTAGGATTATAAATTATAGTTATATCCAATAAATAATTCAAGTGCCACATAAGCATAATTGACCAATGAGATTTTAATGGTTATATTAATTAATACGGAATATTTTAAAACAAATACGGAGAAAATGATACATTACGTACAACTAATAAAATAACAAATGTAATCACATAAATATGAAAAAATATTTTTTTTAAAAAAAATAAATCGATCCGTGCATCGCACGGGGTTCATCCAGTATATATTAAAACTCATGGCAAGGATTGTAATCTTGCTATGTGTTGCCAATTTTTCCACGTGTCGCCATGTCACTTATTATTAGTATTAATTACCAATAATGTTCCCTCATAAAATTTTATTAATTGTTAGCATTAATATTTGAAACCATAAGCCTTAACCTAATATTCATTAAAATTGGACTTTGATCATCACTCCAATGACACATCTTATATATGTGTGTGTGTGTGTATATATATATATATATATATATATATATATATATATATATATATATATATATATATATATATATATATATATATATATATATATATATATATGATAATAAAGTTGTATTAAAAAGAGTTATTCGTGTTCATAAATTCTAAAATTATAATTGTGAACTTATATGTGGATATTTTAAAAATAACATGATTACAAATTTATTTTCATTTCTTTTAGTTACTCAACCATCTATATATCTATCTATCTATCTATATATTATACTAAAAGACAAGCGCCTCAATGTGAGGATGACAAATGTCACTCTCTCGTTGGCTTATCTTATGTATAAAATATATCTATATAATTATTGTTTACATATTCAAGCATAGTTATTTTTTTTCAACTTTAAATAATAAAAGCAAGTTTCTATACATGCATAAGATTTATATGATTTTCTAACATGATTAAATTTTTAATGATAAAATATATATTTTTCAATACTGCAAATAATCCATAATGTCTTTTCAATCTTTATTTATAGTCAAGTTAAAGAATAATACTGTAACTAATTTGAAGCAATATGATTAAAGTGCATAATTAAGGAAACAAATATTTTGTATTTTGAAAGGCTAATATTGTTTTTTTTATGAAAATTGAAAAATCGATAAAATTTAGTTTGACGTCAATTATGAAATCAATACATACATTAAAAAAAAAAACATATGTACAGTAAAATATTGTGCACCAATTATAAAAGTTATCCTAAATTCAATACAAGTTATCGAATGAATACAAAAGTTTTTGATAAAGATACAAAATAGTGTAAAAATTACTTTTATCATTTGTTGTTATCCTTGACAAATACTGAATGCTGAGCCGAAATGTTGTCTTGGAAAAAAATATATAATCTTGAATATAAATTTAATTTTAATCAGCCTTTTATTTTCTATACAATGTCTTTTACAATGACCTTTTGTTTTTCTTACGTAAAAAAAATTGAACCAGAAACCAATCTAAACAAGAAGAATAGATGTTAAACTGAATTAGACATTTGACGGGAAATGACAGATATAAAATGTATTATAACTATTACTCGTGTTTAAAATTGTAATATTCGTATTAAGGGCCTGTTCACATTTACATAATTTCAGTTTAGTTCAGCTCAGTTCAGCTCCAATCAGTTCAGTTTAGTTCAGCTCCAATCAGTTCAGTTCAGTTCAGCTCTTAATTTCCCTCTCTCATAAAATATTAATTTCACCTCAATTCAGTTCAGTTCAGTTCAGCTCTAATCAGTTCAATTCAGCTCCAATCAGTTCAGTTCAGTTCAGCTCAGTTCAGTAAATGTGAACATACCCTAACAATGCTATTACTTATGAATTCGTGCATTGCTCATGTACTATACTAGATATACTACAATCATGTGCAATAATTTATGTTGTTTTTATACATAATAATACACATTGTTAAAGTTCTAATTATATAATTGGAATGTAGGTATGATAATATTTTCATGTACTTTACATTCTATGTAATTACGTATAGTATGAAAATTAATATATTTTGTGTAAAATAGTATGTGTATATAATATAATATTTTTTATAATATAAAAAAGTATATGTATATAATATAATATTTATAACACGGGTCCTTCATATCAAGTGTAGTGGTGATTGAGACTACACTAAATTGGCAGGGGAGTGGAACCTAACAGCCCAGAACTGATCCTCGAATTCGGATTAGCCCAAAGGGTGAACCGGATAGAACACCCAAAAAAAATTGATCGAGCAACTCAATGTATATATGATACAAAGCCCTAGAAAAAGCCTAATCGCCATCTCTAATCTCTACATTGCTCATCTGTTAGTTACCGGCTACCGACTCGACGCTGCAATTCATCACTAGTCATGGATTTTTATGATTGAAAGTAATTTTTTTTAAATCATTATCAATTGTATTAGAGAATATAATACAATAAATCTTGTTTTATAATTGCTCTTAATATTTGCAAGTTTTCTTATTGATATATGGTCTGTGCATAATCATTCTATGTGGATCCTTCAGGTTTGCTTTAATTTCTCAATTGGGTTGTGATTTGACAGAGGTTTTAATAAGAGATCATGGAACAATAGAAACTAAGAAAACGTGAGACAAATAAAATAAAAGGGGTTAATTGGTTTATTTAATTATTTACCTATATATATAATTTAATAATACGTGCATAACATATTTAAAAAAAAATAATAATTAAAAATAATACGTACATAACATTTATACTGTAATACATATCCTAAGATGAACAGGAATAGGATTATAGAAAAAGGGGAAAAATGACATGTTTGCCATTAATAAAAAGAATAAAATAATAATTTTAATAAGGGCAGTTTTGTAAAATTTGTTATTTATATTCTCTATATATTCCCACCCTCTCCTCACTTTTCTCTCTCCTCACTTTTAATCCCAAACTCTCATTCACATAATCGTGCATAATTTCTCTCTCCCCACTTTCCCTCTGCAAATTTTTTCTCTCTCCTCACTTTCCCTCTGCAAATTTTTTTTTTTTTTTTTTTTTTTTTTTTTTTTTTACTGGAAAAATCTGGAGCAATGTTTTTCCACATTATACTCGAGAGAAATATGCAGCTTCACCCCCGCCACTTTGGCGCGCGCCTTCGTGATAAACTCGTGTCCAAGCTCATGAAAGATGTTGAGGGTACTTGCAGGTTTTTCTCCAAATCAAATCCTAATTTTTTCGATTCAACTTCTATCCATGTAATTTCTCACTTAGATTGAAATTAATTGAATTGGGTTTTCTGGGTTTCTTCCAATTTTCGATTTTTTACAGTGGGCGCCATGGATTTGTGGTGGCAATCATGGGAATTGAGCATGTTGGCAAGGGTTTAATTAGGGATGGAACTGGGTTTGTTACTTTCCCTGTTAAGTATAAATGTGTTGTTTTTCGCCCTTTTAAGGGTGAGATTCTTGAAGCTGTTGTTACTATGGTTAATAAGGTATTAAACCCATCTAAACCCTTTGTTAATTTGAATCTTTGTTGATTAATTCTGCTTATTAAAGCGATTTTTGTGATTGTTGTTTGAAAATTTGCAGATGGGTTTCTTTGCTGAGGCTGGTCCTGTTCAGGTTTTTGTGTCTAATCATGTGAGTTTTCTTTGAGTTTGTAAAAAAAAAAAAAACCTTCTATATCCAATGCCAAGTCTGTGAACAGAATTTGCTTTTTAAGGTTGATTATTTCGATGTGACGGAGTAATCGGACTTTTAATTATCATAAACTTGGCTGTTCTGATAATTCCCATTATGATCTTTAATTGTTGTTATTGCCTTTTTTGTTTTGACATTTGTGTGCTTTGTGGTATATGAACTTCACTGTAGCACTGGCTACGGTATCGTTTGAATAGGCTTAAAACACTTTGTTGTCTTTGTCATAGATAATGCCATAGGGGTTACAACACTTACAAGTAATTGAACCATCTCAACCCATTAGAAGTTTGAAGTTGTAACTCCACATCTTTAGAGCTCCTGATTTTACTGCAGTTTGTGTTCTTAACTGGTGTTTATAATTTGTGGATATTGTTTGTATCACTTCTTGGCTACTTTAGCTAATCCTGCCCCTCATCAAGAATCATTAAGAATTTTATAATGTAATGCCCCCTCAAACACCCCTAAGGACTCTAGAAACTCTAAACAGAGTGTATAAGTGAACTAATATTCAAACTCATTTGAAAATAGGAGACAAAACAAATTAAAACACTTAAGAAACCAGCCATTTTGGACCTTAATCATGTTCCATGATGATTTATCCACAGGGATATGCAGTTGATGCATATAAGCTGTGACATGTGTCTTTTATTTATGTTGAATGGCCTATAGTTCTTTTAATCCTCCTGCATCTCGAAATTACTTCATAAATTAAACTAATAAAAAAAACCTATGGCAGCCTTAAATAAACACTGTCTATAATCTGTAAGTAGATATTCATCGGTGAAGTTAAAAAAAAATTAGGCTCCTGCTCTAATCTGCTATAGGATTGGTGCTACAAAGCTGAACACGAGTTAGGCTTCCTCTTCCAATTTGGTTCCAAATATATATGAACATATCAGCTTGGTGCCCAGATTTCCTAAACAAGTAGATGTTGTCAAAAATTTTGGTTTTCCTTATTTCTTAACTGTTGTCGCTGGCTTGCTGTTGGAATTTATCTTGTTTTATTTTTATGTTTTTTAATTTTTGTAAGTAGCATAAAATTGTTCTTTCTGTCCTTAATTGACCTCACAATCACAATTCGACAATTTCTAAGTGGATTTTGCTGAGGCTGGTCCTGTTGAGGTCTTTGTGTCTAATCATATGAGTTTTCTTTTAGTTTGTAGTGATTTTTCATGTCAAGTATTTGGTGATATGGTAATGTGCTTGTAGTATCTTCAATTTTTTGTCATAATAGTATATTTGCATTGATTTGATCTTTATTTTATTGTCGTAATGAATTATACGAAGTAGTTTGGTTTGAGGTTTTTATGATTTGAATGTATCTTTTAATTGTATGTAGCTGATACCGGATGATATGGAGTTCCAATCTGCTGATACACCAAATTATACCACATCAGATGGATCAGTATGTTCTCTTAAGATCCCAAGATGCTTAATTGCTGTTGTTGGTAATTGTTTGTCTCATCATTGTGCAGAACTTGACCCAGTATGACTGATTTTGGCAGGTTAAGATTCAGAAAGACACTGAAGTACGGTTGAAGATTATTGGAACTCGAGTTGATGCCACAGAAATTGTATGCCTACCTTCTCCTTTCGCACAAAATTGCATTATGCAGTTGCTATCCTGACTCTCCACTTACTAATATATCTGAAGCTCAGTTTTTCCTCTTATGCCCTAGTTTTCTTAGGGTTCATTCTACATTCACATGCTCCACATGAAGTACACGTTGCATCTAAGGGCTCATGTGTCGTCCAGTTTGAGATTTTCTTCTAAGTTTTCGTGTGATGTGGTAGGTCAAATAGTCATGTGAGTATGAGATTGAGGGTTGGACTACTTTGAGGTAGATTGAAAGATGTAGGATTTTGAGTGAGAATCACCATTGCTCATGATGTTGGCAATTGGAATGCAAGTAGAAATTTTTTGAAAGTGGTAAATTATGCGTTAATATCCAAGTGTGTGCTTTTTAATCTTATATGACAACATATTCCTGTCCTTAATTTCAGTAAACATGTAATTATGCCACACTTGTAGCACTCCCTACATTTCATATCTAGTGCCACACTAATTGGCTATCTAAGCTTAATCTCTAAAAACATTAGTGACCGTTATGGTGTGGAGGGATTTGATCCAACAAATTTGCTAGGTTTGTCTGTAGCTTTTGTTTTTTTGGCTCCAATTGTAAGCGTTCTGTTTTTGATATTTTGCAGTTCTGCATTGGTACAATCAAAGATGATTTTCTGGGCGTGATTAGTGATCCTGGCGCTACATCATAGAAGGAAATTCAAGCTGTCTTTTAGCTTTTGAATCTAGTTTTGGAATATAAACGCTCCAAGCTAACCATATTAATACTCTTTGTATGAACCAGGAAATTCTGGTCCTGGATTGTAGTGTCATACGAACTGCATTACTAATTCGTCTATTAAACTTTAATCAAACAAGTTGTTGGATATTTAAACATTTGTCTTTAACTAATTGAGGTGAAATGTCTCTAAAGCTTTATATGATTAAAGGTAATTAGGACATTTCACTGCACGTTAATTATCTTGTTAATGAGGCAAAAATACTTTCTTTGACAAATATTCAAAAGATGTCTAAGTGTGTAGTAGTAATGTGTGTCCTAAAGTCGTAACAGTACTACACAAATCCAAAAGGGGGACACACTTCATTAGAGACTCCCTAAACTAGGAGAAAACTTCATTGACTCATTGTACTTGTATACAATAGATCGGTTACTCAAATATGTAAGCTCAGCTCTTATGTTGTACTTTAGAATTTTAAACTTCAATTTTGTAATTTTTTTACCTTTTTCCGTCGGGAAATAATAATTGCTGAGATGTTTACCATGGTCCTTAAAACCCTCCAAGAGTCCAATTGGGTCGGTGGGACCATCCCATATGGCCTTAAACGACTTTTCACAACTTGAAGTGATTTCGTAAACTCAAGCCTACCACGGACGTATGACAACATATAATGATCATATGTGGTTTCAAACGGAATTATATGAGCCCGAGATGTATCCCTTAGGGTCTTAAGGCTTTTCGCCACAGGCCCCTAAACCTCAAAATTTCCTTAAAAAGCGTGGATTATAGCATTCAATTATGTAATTTTTTTTGACCTTTTTCCTCTCGGAAATAAAAATTGCCGAGATGTTTACCATGGTCCCTAATATCCTTCGGGAGTCAAATTGGGTCGGTGGAATCATCCAATATGCCCTTAAATGGTCATTTTACCTGTTCACAATTTGCAGTGATTTCGTAAAATCAAGCCTACCACGGACGTTTATGACAACATATAATGATCATATCTGGATTCAAACGGCATTATATAACCCCAAGATGTATCCTTTAGGGTTTCAATGCTTTTTCCCAACAGGGGGCCCCCAAACCTCAAAATTTCCTAAAAAAGCGTGAATTATAGCCTTCAAATTTGTAATTTTTTTACCTTTTTTCGCCCGGAAATAAAAATTGTCGAGATGTTTACCATGGTCCCTAATATCCTCCGAGAGTCAAATTAGGTCGTTGGAACCGTCCAATATGCATTTAAACGGTCATTTTACCCGTTTACAACTTGAAATGATTTCGTAAACTCAAGTGTATCACGTACGTTTATGACAACATATAATGATCATATATGGTTTCAAACGGCATTATATGACACCGAGATATATTACTTAGAGTCTCAACACTTTTCGCCACCGAACCCCAAAACCTCAAAATTCCTCAAAAACCGTGGATTATAGCCTTCAATTTTGCATTTTTTAACCTTTTTTCGCCCGGAAATAAAAATTGCCGAGATGTTTACCATGGTCCCTAATATCCTCCAGGAGTCAAATTGGGTCGGTAGAACAGTCCAATATGCCCTTAAACGGACATTTTACCCGTTCACAACTTGTAGTGATTTCGTAAACTCAAGCCTACACGGACGTTTATGACAATAAATAATGATCATATGTGCTTTCAAACGGTATTATATGACCCCGAAGTGTATCCCTTAGAGTCTCAAGGATTTTCGCCACCGGACCCCAAAACCTCAAAATTTCCTAAAACAACGTGGATTATAGCCTTCAATATTGTAATTTTTTAATCTTTTTTTTTTCGCACGGAAATAAAAATTGTTGAGAAGCTTACCATGGTCCCTAATACCCTCCAAGAGTCCAATTGGGTCGGTGGAACCATCCAATATGCCCTTAAACGGTCATTCTACCCGTTCGCAACTTGCACCGATTTTATAAACTCAAGCCTACCACGGACGTTTATGGAAACATATAATGATCATATATGGTTTCAAATGGCATTATATGACCCCGAGATGCATCCCTTAGGGTCTCAAGGCTTTTCTCCATAGGCCCCTAAACCTCAAAATTTCCTTAAAAAGCATGGATTATAGCCTTCAATTTTGTAATTTTTTGACCTTTTTACACCCGGTAATAAAAAATTACCAAGATGCTTACCATGGTATCTAATATCCTCCGGAAGACCAATTGGGTCGGTGGAACCATCCAATATGTCCTTAAACGGTCATTTTACCCGTTTACAACTTGCAATGATTTCGTAAACTCAAGCCTACCACGGACGTTTATGACAACATATACTGATTATATGTGGTTTCAAAAGGCATTATATGACCCTGAGATGTATCCCTTAAGGTCTCAAGGTTGTTCACCACCGGGCCCCGAAACCTCAAATTTTCCTAAAAAGCGTGGATTATAACCTTCAATTTTGTAATTTTTTGACATTACTTAGCCTAGAAATAAAAATTGCCGAGATATTTATCTTGGTCCCTTATATCCTCCGGGAGTCAAATTGGGTCGGTGGAACCATCCAATATGCCCTTAAAAGGTCATTTTACCTGTTCACAACTTGCAATGATTTCGTAAACTCAAGCCTACCACATACGTTTATGACAACATATAATGATCATATATTGTTTCAAACAACATTATTTGACCCAGAGATTTATACTTAAGGGTCTCAACACGTTTTACCACCGGGCCTCGAAACCTCAAAAAGCATGGATTATTATAACCTTCAATTTTGTAATTTTTTGCCTATTTTTCATCTAGAAATAAAAATTTCCGAGATGTTAATTATGGTATCTAATACTCTCCAGGAGTCCAATTAGGTCAGTGGAACCGTCCAATATGCCCTTAAACGGTCATTTTACCCGTCCACAACTTGCAGTGATTTCGTAAACTCAAGCCTACCACGGACGTTTATGACAACATATGATGATCATATATGGTTTCAAATGTTATTATATGACCCCGAGATGTACCCTTAGGGGTCTCAAGGCTTTTCGCAACTGGGCTCCGAAACCTTAAAATTTCATCAAAAAGCACGGATTATAGCCTTCGATTTTGTAATTTTTGACCTTTTTTCGCCCGAAAATCAAAATTGCCGAGATGTTTAACATGGTTCCTAATAACCTCCGGGAGTCCAGTTGGGTCGTTGGAACCATCCAATATGCCCTTAAGCGGTCATTTTACCCGTTCACAACTTGTAGTGATTTCGTAAACTCAAGCCAATTACAAACGTTTATGACAACATATTATGATCGTATATGGTTTCAAACGGCATTATATGACACCGAGATATATCCCCTAGGATCTCAACACTTTTCGCCACCGGGCCTTGAAACATCAAAATTTCCTCAAATAGCGTGTATTATAGCCTTTGATTTTGTAATTTTTTGACCTTTTGTCGCCCGGAAATAAAAATTGTCGAGATGTTTACCATGAACCCTAATACTCTTTGGGAGTCCAATTGGGTTGGTGGAACTGTCCAATATGTCCTGAAACGACCATTTTACCCGTTCGCAACTTGCACCGATTTCGTAAACTCAAGCCTACCACGGATGTTTATGACAACATATGATGATCATATATGGTTTCAAACGATATTATATGACCACGAGATGTACCCTTAGTGGTCTCATGGATTTTCGCATCCGGGCTCCGAAACCTTAAAATTTCATCAAAAAGCCTGGATTATAGCCTTTGATTTTGTAGTTTTTTTTTACATTTTTTCGCCCGAAAATCAAATAGCCGAGATGTTTAACATGGTTCCTTATACCCTTCGGAAGTCCAGTTGGGTCGTTGGAACCATCCAATATGCCATTAAGCGGTCATTTTACCCGTTCACAACTTGTAGTGATTTCGTAAACTCAAGCCTATTACGAACGTTTATGACAACATATTATGGTCGTATATGGTTTCAAACGGCATTATATGAAACCGAGATATATCCCCTAGGATCTCAACACTTTTCGCCACCGGGCCTTGAAACATCAAAATTTCCTCAAATAGTGTGTATTATAGCCTTTGATTTTGTAATTTTTTGATCTTTTTTCGTCCGGAAAAAAAAAATTGTCGAGATGTTTACCATGGAACCTAATACCCTTTGGGAGTCCAATTGGGTCGGTGGAACCGTCCAATATGTCATGAAACGGTCATTTTACCCGTTCGCAACTTGCACCGATTTCGTAAACACAAGCCTACCACGGACGTTTATGACAACATATGATGATCATATATGGTTTCAAACAACATTATATGACCACTAGATGTACCCTTAGGGGTTTCAAGGATTTTCGCAACCGGGCTCCGAAACCTTAAAATTTCATCAAAAAGTGTGGATAACCTTCGATTTTGTAATTTTTTGACCTTTTTCGCCCGAAAATTAAAATTTTCGAGATGTTTACCATGGTCCCTAATATCCTCCGGGAGTCTATTTGGGTCGTTGGAACCATCCAATATGCCCTTAAACGGTTATTTTACCTGTTCTCAACTTGAAGTGATTTCGTAAACTCAAGCCTACTACGGACGTTTATGACAACATATAATGATCATATATGGTTTCAAACGGCATTATATGACTCCGAGATATATCCCCTAGGGTCTCAACACTTTTCGCCACCAGGCCTTGAAACATCAAAATTTCCTCAAATAGCGTGTATTATAGCCTTTGATTTTGTAATTATTTAACCTTTTTTCGCCCGGAAATAAAAATTGTCGAGATGTTTACCATGGTCCCTAATACCCTTTGGGAGTCCAATTGGGTCGGTGGAACCGTCCAATATGTCCTGAAACGGTCATTTTACCCGTTCGCAACTTGCACCGATTTCGTAAGCTCAAGCCTACCACGGACGTTTATGACATCATATGATGATCATATATGGTTTCAAACGACATTATATGACCCCCAGATGTACCCTTAGGGTCTCAAGGCTTTTTGCAACCGGGCTCTTAAACCTTAAAATTTCATTAAAAAGCGTGGATTATAGCATTCGATTTTGTAATTTTTTGACTTTTTTTCGCCCGAAAATAAATATTACCGAGATGTTTACCATGGTCCCTAATACCCTCCGGGTGTCGAATTGGGTCGGTGGAACCGTCCAATATGCTTTTAAACGGTCATTTTACCCATTCACAACTTCCATTGATTTTGTAAACTCAAACCTACCACGTACGTTTATGACAACATATTATGGTTTCAAGCGGCATTATTTGACCCTGAGATATATCCCCTAGGGTCTCAACACTTTTTGCCACCGGACTCCGAAATCCTAAAATTTCCTCAAAAAGTGTGTGTTATAGGTAGAGCTGTCAAAAACTGACCCGACCCGAGAACCCGCCCTTAACGGATAAAAATCTGAACTCAGCCTGTACTTGAACAATGGAGTGAAACTAGTGACCTGTAACCTGACTTGATCCAGACCCGATCTTAACTGAAAACCCATTTGATCCAATACTTTAGGACCTGAACCCGAACCTGCCCTCGACCTGATAGTACCCGTCAACCGATTTAATCCGGCCCGAAAACAATCCGAATCTGAACTAGTTCCCGACCCAACTAAAACATGAACCCGAGTCATGGAAGGTTTAATTAAATTTTATATACCTTTTATTCAGCTTATATACTGGTATAATTCTGTACAATCCGATTTAATAAAATCTTTTGTCCAGCTTATATAACTTTTGTTCTCTATTACTCGTATATAGGTTTAATAAAATCTTGATGATGCTTGATCAAATTATGGAAGGCGTAATTATATAGTTCAACTTGACCACATCGATATTTATTAGAATTGAACTTGAACCGGAACCCGACTCAATACTAACCCAAACCCAAATGTACCATCTTTTTAACCCATCCAAACCCAACTCAACACAACCCGAACCTGAAATTGAACACGATCTGATTTTAACTCGAATTGAACCCAACCTATATCCGAAAAGGTGAACGACCCGTTATAACTTGAACTGAAATTGACCCAACCTGAATCTGATCTGAAACTAGATTGGCCCGACATAACCTGATCCTGATTTGACCCGACCTAAACCCGACTTGAATTCCCGAATTGACAGCTCTAGTTTCGTATGATTTGGCTCCTTCGAAGTTCAAACAACGAGAGAAAGGCTTACTTATATCTGTGGCACCAAACAATTGAGCTTTTTAACCATACTAATCAAAATTATACTGAAGAAGAAACCAAATTTAATCATCAACCCAGAAAAAAAATCAAATCTTTTCAATGTGATGTGGGTACTTAATTCTCCCCAAATCATCAAACCACCATTCTCTCTCTTACCAATCAAACACAGAACATCTTCCAAACAACCCATCACCACCGTCGTTTTCTGCTCTTCCGCCGCCGGCGCCGCCGCTGAAACTGCCAACAAGAACCCCACAATTCAGTCATTATGCAAGAAAGGCAATCTCAAACAAGCCCTTCATCTTCTTTCTTCAGAATCCAAACCAACCCAACAAACTTACGAGCTCTTAATCCTCTCTTGTGCCCTCCAAAAGTCTTTTCCTGACGCTTTTGCTGTTCATCGCAACATTGTTGATAATGGGTTTGATCAAGATCCCTTTTTGGCTACTAAATTGATTGATATGTACTCGGAATTGGACTGTATTGATTATGCACGCCAAGTGTTTGATAAAATTCCTAGGAGAACTATTTATGTTTGGAATGCTATTTTGCGTGCTCTTACATTGGCTGGTTATGGGGTTGATGCGTTGGGTCTTTACAGGGAGATGAATAGGATTGGTATGCCTTGTGACAGGTTTACTCATACTTATGCAATTAAGGCTTGTGTTGTGTCTGAATCAATTACTACTTCGTTGTTGGAGAAAGGGAAGGAGATTCATGGCCGGATTTTGCGACATGGGTATGAAACCCATGTGCATATTATGACAACTTTGCTAGATATGTATGCTAAGTTTGGGAATGTGTCGTATGCTAGTTATATTTTCGATGGGATGCCTGATAAAAATGTCGTGTCGTGGAGTGCTATGATTGCTTGTTATGCTAAAAATGAAAGGCCATTGGAGGCACTGAATCTTTTTCATGAGATGGTGTATGAGATTAGTGATTTGTCGCCTAATTCGGTGACTATGGTTAATGTACTTCAAGCCTGTGCTGCTCTTGCAGCTTTGGAACAAGGCAGGATGATGCACTGTTATATATTGAGAAGAAATCTTGATTCCATATTGCCAGTTACTAGCGCCCTCATGACTATGTATTCAAGATGTGGGAAACTCGAGGTTACACAAAAGATTTTTGACCAGATGGATAAGAGGGATGTTGTTTCTTGGAATACGTTGATTTCTAGTTATGGAATTCATGGTTTTGGCATGAAGGCTGTTCGCGTTTTTGAGGAAATGCTTAGTAGGGGAATTAAACCCAGCGCCATCTCTTTTGTGAGTGTATTAGGAGCTTGTAGTCATGCAGGGCTTGCTGATATGGGAAAAAGGTTATTTGATTCAATGACCGAGCAGCATGGGATTTCTCCTAGTGTAGAGCACTATGCATGCCTGGTAGATCTATTAGGCCGTGCCAATCGAATAAAAGAAGCAGCTAAAGTTATAGAAGAGATGAAAATCAAGCCAGGACCAAAAGTTTGGGGTTCTCTCCTTGGCTCATGTAAGATTCACGGTAATGTCGAGCTTGCAGAGAGAGCAAGCACTCAACTTTTTAAACTCGAACCTGCCAATGCTGGAAATTATGTGCTGTTGGCTGATATTTATGCAGAAGCTGGAATGTGGTATGAAGTGAAGAGAGTGAAGCAGCTTCTAGAAGCCCAGGGACTGCAGAAGGTTTTTGGTCGAAGTTGGATTGAAGTGAGAAGGAAGATCTACTCGTTCATGTCAGTTGATGAACTTAACCCCCAGATTGAGCTGATTCATGCTCTTTTGGCTGAGTTTTCTGAGGAGATGAAGCAGCAGGGATATACCCCACGGACCGAACTTGTTCTCTATGACCTTGAAGAGAAGGAGAAAGAACGGATTCTCCTGGGACACAGTGAAAAACTAGCTGTTGGCTTTGGACTCATAAATACTAGAAAGGGAGAAACCATAAGGATCACTAAGAACCTAAGGTTATGTGAAGATTGTCATACTATGACCAAGTTTATCTCCAGATTTACCGGCAGGGAGATTATGGTTAGGGATGTTAATCGCATTCATCATTTTCGTGATGGTGTTTGCTCCTGTGGCGATTACTGGTAGTTTCATGTAAAATTTATGCTGATTCTTTATACCTTAACAACATAAAGAAATCTCAGTTGGATCTAGATGATTTTATGTGTTGTACAGTGACCACAAGAACATAAACAAATTATACGTAGTAGGTTTTTTTTTTTTTTTTTTTTTTTTTTTTTTTTTTTTTCACAGTTCCTTTGCAGTTGCATCATTTTTTTTTATTCGGTAGATCGCTGTTGCGTCATTTATCAGTCTTATTGAATCTCGACTGTTTTCAGGACAATGAGCTAAGTAGTTTATGTGCCCAATGAACCTTTGTCAAAGTAATATTATTTTTATTATGCTTCATTTGGTGTTTGGGATTTATACTTGTACTGCATGAATCAAAATATCCCTCAACGTTGTGCATCAAAGCTAGCATGGCTACTCAGGTGTAAGGGGGCTCAGAACATAACTTGGCGATATGAGGGGAGGAGGGACAACTATTGTTTCAGATGTTGAAGAGTTGATCTCAATTTGCAACAAGCCAAAAAGTGATTAATCAAAACAATAGATTCTTTTCTTCAAGTTTCTATGGTAAGGACTCTAAGGAGTATAACAAAACATTGTAGTCCTGGGAAAGAATACACCAAAAACAAAAAACACAAACTCAATATAAGTATCATATCTACTTTTCTTTTCAATTGTACATTGTCTCTGTGATATCAAGTATAACACATCAAAAATAAGTATTCCCAGATCATTTCGCCAGGAGTACTCCGTCATGCTTCACCTTCATCAAATTGCTCTCAATATTTCGCAGCACTGGTTTGTAGCTGAAACATTTTAACCAATCCACATCACATGTCAAATTTAGATAATTTACAGCATATACTCCACATCCAGAAATTAGGAACAGTATTTTAAAGAGGAAGACTTACAGGCGTGCAAGACCCGTATATGCCCGTGAGGTTTGTTGCAGCTGCAAAGAAAGTTGCATGACCTCTGCAGACAAACTCTCTGCTCTGCTTTGCTCCCTGAGCAGTTGACCCTGAATGCAGTATTGCAGATACAAATCAAATTCGACAGGTTTAAGATGCAATAACAGATTGAAAGTTTATTTTGACAAAACTTACGACTCATAATTACTAATCAAACTCCCTGAAGCTGAATTAATAGTCAAAGTATAATTTTGAGATGTTTGGAAAAAGTGGTAACCTTACGCAAAAGGGTGCTGGTTTATGCCTGATTGAATCTCTTAATATTACCATTTACCACCCACCCACCCCACCCCCACTAAATTTAATTGGTAAAAAGGGAAGTATATGGATATATATAATTATTTTACTCATAAAGGTCTTTCTGTAAATCAATGTCATATCCTTCTGAGGGAGTGAGGGGTATAGGACGGACTAGGAACAATGTGACCAATTTCTGATAGAGGGAGTACCAAAAAAAACAAGCTGAGAAAGAACGTCTGCAAGTTTTTATGGCACACCAGAAGAAAGCCATGCATTCTATCTCTGAATGCCAAAAACTTACCTTGAGTTTCAGTATATCATTTGTATCAGGTGATTCAGTATCACTTTTCCCATAATTGTTTGTCCCCGGAGAGCCGTTAGTCAACTGCACCCCATTTGACGACATAGTATTGATTTGTTCTGTTCTCAGCTTATCTAGCATCCCTCGTAGCTCTTCATTTTGCTTGAGACATTCTTTGACCTGTATTATTACAAAATTAGGCGAGTTCTGTTTTGTGATTAAAACAACTATATATACTGTAGAAATGAAACCCTTATCACCTTATGTAGGTCAGGTTTTCTATTACGGAATTATGGAAACCTGAAAAGTCAGGGATCATTTCTTCTTTAAATAGCCAACAAGTTCTTCCCATATACGTATTTTGAAAGTCCCAAAATGGCCCTTTCTTTTTCTAGTCTCTTCACTAAATCCTAATTAACTCTGATACCTTCTCGATATATTCATTATTGTAAAAACAGTGCAAATAACTTCAAATTTCTTGATATTAGTTTCACTTACTTTCCTTGTTTCTTGATTCCTTGAAAATTGTGTTTCCATGTTTTTTCTATTTCTACGTTTCAATAAATCTTGTTTCTGATTCCTCACAACATACTAATGTTTACAAAATTGTTTCAGATTCCAAAACAAAAAAAAAGTTCATCATGAAATGACATAGATGCACAACTTTAGTCTCTATGTCTATTAAGGGATTCAAATTTTACATTTGTGGACTAGAGACTTTTCAAAACCCTGAAAGTAAAGGTCTTAGTTTATAATAACCTGAGATTAAGACATCACCAGGGGATATCTGACAGGACGAATAATAGGGAGGATTTGAAGCGCAGATAGCTATCTAGAATACACATACAATGTATCAGATTAATACCTTAGTGAACAACAGTATAGACAAACTTCAAGCAACTTAAATCACCTGATTCTCCCAGTGTGAGGCGATACCCACAGCCTCTTGATAAGCTGATGTCAGACTTGAATTTTCCTCAAAGAGCTTCTCTATCTCTGAAGATTGAGAATCGATCTGCCAAAAACACAGTCTAACTTGAGCAAAGGGAAAGGAACAAATATTGCATTTAGGAAAAAAGGAGTAGGGGTAAGAAAAGAGTTTATGTTATAGATTTCACTAAGAAGAGATAATTAATGAAGCAAAGGAGGTTACCTCTACCAGAAGCTTCTGCCTCCCACCTTCTAATCTCTCAACCATTATTGCCATATCATGCAACTGGCCCTCCAACTTCTCCTTGTCTTGCTGCAAGATATCAAAAATAATATTAAATTGTGAAATTAGGAGACAAGCGGCATTGGAAAGACCACATTCAACTAAAAGGTAGTTCATAGAAGCAAGATTAGGAGACAAACGGCATCAGAAGACCACAGTCAATTAGAAGGTAGTTCATAGAAGCAAAGAAAAAGAAGTTTCAGATATTTGTAGGCTGTAAAATAATGGCACATACATGACTTTTTCAGATCCCAAGTGTTAATCTCAATCCAAGTCATACTATTAGATAAATCGATTTAATTACACAAAATTGGAATCAAATGTCAAGACTTAACAAATTTTTGCATACCAAATTGGTTTTTTAGATTCTTTTCAGTTATCCGGCCTTGTAAAAGAATGTCAAAGCTCGAAATAAATAGCTTATAAAGAAAAATGAAAATCAAGGTACAGCAACCATGGCTTCCTTGAAACAACTCAATACAAGGGAGAAAATAATTTAGAATCAATATCAATATGGAGGATTGGGCTGACCTGGGTAAATGCTTTCGATGATGATTTTTCGGCAACATCTTCTGGAACACATACAAAAAAGACTATTAAGGAAGCAAGTCCACTAGTTGATGTCAAAAATAATTAATGAAAGCCAGTATACAGGTATCCTAAAGCTTAGTAGATACAAAACCATTCCCTATAACCATTGCAAGATGAAAGAAAGGCACCCAGTGCTATACTCCTAAGCCATAACTTCCGCATCTTCTTATTATATATAATAAAAAAGACAATGTGGTACTGTATCATGTAATGTGTACAAAAAAAAGTTAAGTTTCTAAGGATTACCTGATATTTGTCTTTCCAGTTCTGCAAGCTTCAATTCCAAGTCCTGCTTGTCTGACATAAGAGCAGAAACCCTAACTTGCTCTTCTTCTAATCTTTGTTGCTCTTGATGCCTAAGTTTTGACTCTCTCTGCAACAAGATTCATCATAAGAGAACTCAAAGATAACAGTGAATTGTTAACATGCTTTTTGAAACAAGCACTCACTTCTAACTCTAACTTTAGGTTAGCTAACTCCTTTTCCAAAGAATGCATGTGATCTGGTGGGTTTCCCATAGAAGCCATGTTACTAGCAGAATCATTGAATGCTTGTCGCTGAATGGAATTAAGTTCTGCTCTTAGAGCAGCTGCATCCTCTTCAGCCTATTGCAAAACAATGGTTAAGAGGGAGAATATCATACATTTTATTTTATTAGAACAGAGAAAATGAGGATAAATAAAAAACACTCAGCATACTCGATATTGTTCTTCTTCAGCCTCCTTGAAACGCTTTTTCAATGTCCGAACTTGTGCTGAGAGATCCTCCTACACTAAAAAATACCAGATTCCTTAGGTATAAGGTTACAAAACCATGACTTAAATAGCATCTAGATAACACAGTTAATTTCCATTTAAATGTCCATACCCGTGCAACAACTGCTGCATCTTTCTCCATCGCAACATCCCTGAGTGCTTTCCTCAAAGAAGGTACTGTATTTTGCTCCTGCATTCCAACGAGAAAATCAGTACAGCCCATCTATCAAAAAGCCCTTTCCATACAGATCTGTTCTTATCCAAACAAAGCCAATAAAACCAATAGTGTGGCATAATTCTAATATGTCTACCAGATCACTAAGACGCTTCTGCAATGATTCACACTCCACTTCTTTTTCCTGAAGCTTCATAGAGAAAACAAAATTGTAATTTCAGAAGTAAATTATCAACATCCAGAGAAGTAGCCCAAGACTTTAACACAATTGCAATAAGGTTAACTTAAAAACCTTGGAGCTCAGTCTGTAGTTCTCGTCTTCAAACTCAGAATTCTTCTTTTGCAAATCCTTCAACTGTGATACTAAACTCCCAATATCATTCTGTACAACACATTAACAATCAACAACCAACAACATAATCAGCATCAACATCTAAATCTGAAACTAAGGAATATAACCCCTCAAAAAAAAGGAGCAAATTCACCCAAAAAATTGAAACTTCCTGCACTACTCTTGCAAACCCTTCAGCTGCACTACTAGTTATCCACTACGAATCACGTTCCATACAACACATCAACAATTTTAACACAATGCATCTTATGTAAACTTGATTCTGGGAAATATAACCACTCCATAAAAGGGGGGGGGGGGTTCATTATATAAAAGCACAAAGATTAAAACTTTAGGGCAATGTATCATACAACTATACAAGAAATCTACAATCAGTTACTGTATCACAAATTGCGCTCAAATTCCACTGAAGAATGGGATTATATTTTATAAAACTTAATGCACATTGCATAATTATCTAGCATAAATTCCAGTATTAGAATATGAGCCGGAATTGAAGATATATACCTCGGAAAACCTGGAAACACTATCAGATTTTTTGATCCCACCATTATCTGCAAATGAATTCAGAAAAATTCCAAACTCAATAATTCTTATAATCAATAAATATTAAAAAAAAAAATAATCAAGAAAACAATAACAATTATTACCAGGTGGGTTAGAAGAAGTACTAAGATCTGATCCAGAAGACACTTTTTTCATCCTCTCAGCAGCTCTTTTCTGCCGAATTTCTTCCAACTAAATTTAATTCAAAAATAAGAAAGATCAAATCTTTTTCAGATAATTGAGTGAAATTAATCTAATTAATGAAAGAATATACAAGAAGAAATAAAAATTGATATTTTTTTTTGTTGAATTACCGTTCTTCGACCAAGAGAAGCATGGTGGTGCTGCGCGTTCATGGCGTTTTGAGGAGAGAGAATTTGGCCGGCGAGTGTATCGCCGATGAAGGTGACGGAGTTTATTTATTTTACTGATTTTGAGAAATTTGGTTCGAATTTGGAATTGAATTTTTAATGGAATTTTTGGTGGTTATCTTTGATAAATGAGATTGGTTTAAGATTCGATAATTAATCTCTTGGAAGTACCCAAAGTGTCTGGGTGGTGTAGTCGGTTATCACGCTAGTCTCACACACTAGAGGTCCCCGGTTCGAACCCGGGCTCAGACAATTTTTTTTCCATTCTAGTGACAACGGCCTTAATTTAGTCGGTTATCACGCATATCATATATGGGTGCTTATCGAGCAAATAAAACCTGCTCGACTCGTGCTCGTTAAAGTTTCGAGTCGAGTAGAGTAACTCACGATCAGCTCGTTAAAATTTTGGTCCTTCTATTATTATATGCCTTTGTTTATTTTTTTTGTTCAATTTATATTGTTTCCTTATTATATAGATATTATTAAACATTTACTCTTTTTTTTATGATATATATTAAGACTTAATAAGTGTCAAATTTGTTTAAAGATAGTAACTTTGTTTGCAAATTCTATATTAATATTATATTATCGAGTTGCTCACGAGCTTATCAAGTCGAGTTAGAGCTTGTTCAACTCATGCTCGTTAACATCTCGAGTTGAGTCGAATTCGAGTCGAGTTAACTCAAGTCGAGTTTTGACCGAGCGTAAACCCGAGTCAAGTACGAGTTGCTCGCGAGCTGCCCAACTCAATCAGCACCCCTAGTTATATGCCTATAACATGAGAGTTTTAATCTTCCTATGTACTGAGTATTTGAGTAAGACCGTAAACTAAACATCCACTTTGTAAAAAAAACGAACCCTTTAAAAAAAAAAATCTTCTTTCTCATCTCTACCGCTATTTCTCTCTCCTCAAACAAACAAAACCCTAATTTTATTTTCTATCTTCACCCTAATTTTCTCTCTCTTCAAATAACAAAGATGCAGCAGACCAAGCTTCGATGGGGCGAGGTAGACGAAGACGAAGATCTGGATTTCTTGCTGTTACCTCCAAAGCAAGTAATTGGTCCAGATGATAATGGCGTAAAAAAGGTGATTGAGTATAAATTTAACGACGAAGGTAACAAGGTTAAGGTTACCACCACAACTAGGGTGCGTAAGCTTGCTAAAGCTCATCTTAGCAAGAAGGCAATTGAACGTCGTTCTTGGCCTAAATTTGGTGATGCTGTTCATGAAGAAGTCGGCGCTCGTCTTACTATGGTTTCTACTGAAGAAATCGGCCTTGAACGACCTGCTCCTCCTGGTTCGCTTCGATTTTGCTTTCTTTTGCTTTTGTTTCTATTTCTGTTTTAAAATTTGATCTTTGTTGCAATTGATCAATTGTTGTATGATTTTGATGTTGTTGATATTTTAGGGTTGTTGAATCTGGCTGTGTTATTTATGTTTGATTTTTAATGGATTTACTCGTGAATTTGTTTTGTTTGAGTGATTTTTGTCAATTGAGGTTAATTGAAAGAAATTGAAGGCTTACCTGATTTCTCGAGGATATTTGTGGAATTTTGGGGGAATTGTAGATGGATAGGGTTCTGGATTTATCGAGATATGAAATTTTTGAGGTGCCAAGAACAATAAACTAGGCTTTTTAATCATTAGGCTTGTATTTTGAATTAGCAATATGATTAATTTACATGTTTTAAAGGTTGCTGGTGGAAATTAGCTGCTCAAGGTTGTAAAGTTTGGGATTTTATGAATTTGGTGATTCCTGAAGTAATTTAAAACTATTCTGATGGATGAACGGTGATTGTGATTGGGATTGAGGTTAGTATTTGTGGGAGAGTGGATGGAATACTGAATGTGAAATAGGTTTATTGTAATGGTTTTGGTGATTTTCATTATCGGTGATTTATTGTAATGGTTTTGATGATTTTTATTATTGGTCAGAAGGGTCCGTTGTTTTTTTTTTTAACAGAGTTTGTTAAAAAAAAAAAAAAGTGAGTTGAGATGGCTTAGTTTGGGTGGAAGGGAGGTTTGGAGTTAAAAATAACTTGGTGCATGCTGAATATTATTTTATTTGTTGATGGATGATTATGTGAATTATCGGGAGTTTTCTGAATAACAAATGTGATATAATAATAGGTAGGAGAATAAGATCAGTGGTTTTATGGTATCAGGGTAGGGCTGGGATGATAGTTACTACGAAGTATAATATACTAGAAGTTTCACTCCTTATGTTACTCCTTGCTAATTAAGTCATAGATTTGGTTGGATGTAACAAGTAGGATTGGTGGCTACTTTGTTGATGTAGACTAGATTGGTGCTGCAAACAATTTTATTACTGTGGCGTATGGGGTCTTCAATACATTAGAATAACATTTTGAACCATAAGAATAATTTCAAGATTGGAATTTGTTGTTATATGGCTTATTAGTAGTTTATCAGGTTGACTGAATCTTCGAGACTTGTTTATGAATAGATGAACTTGCATATAGATCTTTATGTTTTCTGTGTTTGTTTCTCTTGTTATTGTTGTCTTCACTTTATTAATATACTAATGCCCTTTTTATATATATATATATATATATATATATATATATATATATTTTAATTACTCTATTGTCACTGTTACTAGTTGTAGTATTAATGCTAATATAGTTGTAGCATTAGCATTGTTGCTATTATGATAGGTGTTACTTGTATAATTAGACCTGTACACTGAGCCACTGCTAGAAAAAGAATCATATACAACAGATACTGAGATAATTATACCTAACAGGCTGACCCATAGCAGTTTGCTAATGACAGTTTGCAATGATACTGCACAGTCTTCTCTGAAATCTGGTGGTCATATGTTTAAATATGTTACAAACTTTAAAACTTTAAAGCTAAAAAAATAGATGTTGGGTCTTTAGCTGCAAATACTTCTGTTTGGTAGGTAATTAGGTATATTCTTTGCTTATTCATGTTTGGTCTGATTTTTTTAGCTCAGTTAATAATCCCTAATGAAACGTTGCACATAAAAACTGATAGTTGGACATAAAAGTATTAATATTGGGAATGGGTCTGATGGGAAAAGTTGAATGTAGCCTTGGGGTTTGAGTTTCTAGGATTTTTGCCTTCATTAGTTAGCAGAAAGGAATGTGATGCTGAGATAAAGGTTCCCATTGGACATTCCTTGTACTTCTGAATGTGATCGACTAAACTTTGCTCATGTCTCTGGAAACGAGGGGGTGTGTTTTCTTGCTGTTAATTACTCAATGTCTTTTTTCCTTCACTTTTTTTGTGAGAAAATTGTTTAGTGTAATGATACCTTCTAAACTTGTTTCTGATTATGTGGAGTATTGAATTGGTGGATTCCTGTTAAATAACTAGACAGTTGATTGGTTAGGTCCAAAATGCTTCTAGGAATTTCTGCCATAAAAAGATTTTGTGTTAGATCAATGTCTATGGTATTGATTTAGTTTGTGAATTGTTTGTTTGTGAATTGCAATTAGTTTCCTTCTGTTTGTTTTCCTGTCTTTGTACCAAATATTGTTATCACTGATCAGAGCTCTTGGTGCAAGGTTGTCTTTTTATTTTGCACAATTATAGCTCTTGTACTGATTTTTCATAACCCCCTGTTTAAGCAAGCTCTTTAACATTTGTTTTCTTGACAGGGGCCAATAAAGAAGAAACAAAAGCTGCATCTGATAACCCATTCGGCAAAGGTGCTGTCCTCATGCTTTGTAGGACCTGTGGTAAGAGAGGTGACCACTGGACTTCAAGGTGTCCTTACAAGGATCTTGCACAACCTCCTGAAACCTTCGTTGATAAGCCTCCCACAGATGGACCGGCAGCTGCTTCTACAACTGGCTCCAAGGGAGCATATGTTCCTCCAAGTTTGAGAGCAGGTGCTGAGAGAACTGTCACTGACATGAGGCGCCGAAATGAAGAGAACTCTGTTCGTGTTACCAATCTCTCTGAGGATACCAGGGAGGCTGATCTCCATGAGCTCTTCAGGACATTTGGTCAGATCACCAGAGTTTATGTTGCGATCGACCAGAAGACTGGGTTGAGCAGAGGATTTGGGTTCGTGAACTTTGCGAACCGAGAAGATGCTGAGCGGGCCATCAATAAGCTCAATGGATATGGTTATGATAATCTCATTCTTCGAGTTGAATGGGCTACTCCAAGGGCAAACTAGAATATGACAATGGGTTTTTTTTTCCTCCTGTGACCAATCAATTTTTGATATTCCTGTTTTACAATCGGACTAGGCTGATAAATCTTTATGCTCTCTGAGATGATTTCAACATACTAGTTTGATATGTTTGAGATGATTTTAATTTGAAGTTTAATTATTTAATCTTCTAAGGTAAATTGAATCAAGAAGGGAAGTTTAATTATTTAATCTTCTAAGGTAATATGAGTGCAGAAGTGGAGATAGTCTGGATCACTTAATGTGTTGATTCTGAAGCTACATTTGATAAGAAGTTCGCTTTTGCAACCAAATTCAACCAATCTACGGAGTACTTTATATTACAGCACTAGAATGCAATTGTGTGACCTTGCTAATATTTCCTAGTTGCACCATTTCGGCATTTCCTTTATGATGATATTATGGTAGTAGTTGACACTATTTCTTTATTGACTATGATTTTAGCTATATAATTCAAGTATAATAAAGCAACTTCCATAAACCATTACTTTTTTTTATCAGAAATCCATTAACCATTAGAAAAACACATAATGGAGTAAATGTGTTTTTCTAATATCTCATTCTTTCAAAAAACATGTCTTACTCTTTTCACCTTATTTTATCTGTCCCATTTGTTTATTTTTTATATTTCCTCTGTTAAATGTTAAAAAGTTAAACGTAACGGAGGTAGTACAACGTAATAATTTATTTTCGTAGTGCACATGGACCACCTAAAATTGTTAGATTTCCACTATTTGAGTACCCCAAGAGACATTTGGCGAAGCAGCTAGTCTGTCTTTGGTGTATGAATTGCACGAGTACATGTACTGATGTACATACATGGTCAAACCCCAAATTAATATTCCTGCAACATGGATGCTGGATTTTAACAAGTGACAAATACTGTAACCTTTTGCACGTGAGTACGTGACCTCAAAATCATACTTCATTAATTTATTTATTTTTAAAAAAATTATGTATCATCGCATTAAAAATTAGAAAAAGATTGCATTTTTTGTGTCTAATAAAGTTTTAATAGTAGTCCACGGCATCACCCAGGGCATAAACGTTGTTTTCGTAAGGAGAAACTCCATGATAGTAATTTATGATTGAGGAAAGCCACTCATAATTTTGAGGCCCACATCTCCATTATTTCATGACTGACATTTTAAGCATTTTGACCATTCATTTGTTAGCCATTTATAGATAATAACTATGACTAGTAAATTACCGACGATAATGAATTTAATTTGCAATTATTGTGACAAGTGCATGTAATTGATAATTAGTTCTCTAATATAGTAAATGCGGAGTATTTTACATCGAAATAAGTACTTATAGAGTTATAGTAAATAGCTAGTTAAATTAAAATTAAATATCATCATGAACATGTTCGCCATTCACCAAAGAAAATAAAAGTAACATGAACATTGAACAAGTTCATTTACTAAATATTACTTTGTAATTTTGTATATTCTTACTTACAAAATATCACTACAGTATATATTTAAATAAAGTTAGCTAGAAAGGAATTAGTTCTCTAATGACGTCTTAAAAAATTTGTAGGTGACACCCTTAAGATAGAAAGTGACCTCGAATAAGTTTACACCATACAAATATTTACAAACTTTTTTTCTTATAAACACGCAATTACTTTATATTTTTGGAGCTGGATTGAGAAGTAGTATTTCATGGTTGTTGATGTTGAAGCTCTCCAAGACAGCTTTATGAAACCTATAATTTTCATTTCATAATAAATGATGTTTAGACTTCTTATTTATTTAATGATGTAGTTTGGTCTTTATTATACATGGAGAAAATGAAAACCACTTATTATTTGGCCTATTTACAACCTTGATAAGCTGTCCAAATAACATTAAAGATTGAAATCCCTAAACATACCCTACGATATTCAAAGTAAATCAATTGTATGAATTGTATCGTTCCATTTTATCAGATGTCTAAAACAATAGCGCGAAAGCCGTTTTCAACACCTTTTAACATCATAACATAATATCAACATCATTATCACTTGAAATTAATAACCTAATAATTGCTCTATAGTAAAAAATTTCAGCAAAAAGGGTAATTAAAATTAGTTAAAAATAATTATTATAAAAAAAAACCAAAATATTCGGGCAAGAAAGAGCAGAAAATTCTGATAGATTCCCTCCCCTACTTGACAGTTGTGTCGCCCCCATCTTTCTCTCTCTTCTTCTTCTCTCACATCACAAATTCTTCTTTCTTCTCTTTCTCTCTCCTCCGAAGATCGGAGTTCGTCTTCAATGGCGTCGCTCCTTGAATCTGGATGGCAGGTTAGTTCTCTCTTTCCACAACATTTTCTGATATTTTTAAGCTTAATTTTCATGTTATTATTTGATGATATTTGATTAATCTCAATGTTCTCGAGTTTTCCGCATTATTGAAACTGGAATTTGTTTGATTTTGTATTGCGATTAGATTAGGTCAAATGTTTAAAGCATTACAATTTGATTGATATTAGTTTGATGATTGTATTAATCTGCGAAAATAATGTTAGCGAATGCGAATTGAACTTTTTTGCTTTAGATTTTATGTTGATGATTTATATTCATTGTATTACATGCAAGATCATCTTGTTGTTGGAAGAAAATCTAATTTATGAGGATTGTTTTGGTGTATAGATTAGCGTAGGTTTTTAGAGAGTACACAAACTATAACAATGGCTATTATCTTCCAATCCAGGAATGCAGGGATATTTGTCGTAGGGAGACTGTCGTAGAAATTATATTTTGAATCGAATATTCATCAGTTGGCTTATTGTACCATAGGTTTAGATTTATGGAGCTTCGTCGATGATCTTGTTTATGCAATGATAAGTGTATTAAGTATAGGTTGATTGGAAAAAGAATGGAGCAGTAGCCTTATTATGTTTGGATTATATATGAACTTAAATACAGTATCATTTTTAAGGTGATGTAATCTCAGCTTAAGGATATGTTTGTGATATTTTGACTAAGTTTTGAGGAGCAAATTAATGGATAAGATATGTTTGAGGAAGATGATTAAGCATATTGAAAGGAGGCTGAGAACTTTAAGAGTGTCAAAGATAGCAAGGATGGCATCACTGTCTTGGTTAGCTGCTTGTGATGAGTGCTCTATTAGGGTGATAGCCTGATAGGGTCTTATGGTGTTTGGATGTTTTTGAATGGAATGGTGTTTAAAGGAAGATGAGTAAGCATAATCAAAGGATGTTCAGGAATTGAGGAGTGTCGTACATAGCAAAGTAAGGCTAATTGTTTGCTCTCCCCTTTATTAAAGAACCTTTCTAGTAAGATTTTTGCTGAATTTCATCATGTGCTAATACCTCTGCTGTGATAAGCATTAGTAAAATGCAGAGCAACGATTCCAATGCTGTCATGAACATAGTTTCTGGTAAGGTCCAGATCAATGTTTTCTCATGATTTCCTGTACTATTTACCTCATCAGATACTGCTGCAAACACTATTATATTCCTCTCTTCTCACAAAGCATATGCTGCTTTAACCTGGATTTGTCCCAATATGCCAGTTCTCTTGGATAGTTTTTAAAGCTGCTTGTGCTACTCCTTTTGTTTAGAACTCCAATAAGCTAGACTTTGCCATAATCTGTCCACTTCTGCACCTTGCTCCATAATTCCCCCCCCCCCCCCCCGCGGCTCTGACTGTCCATTTTATTTTGGTTTGTCCCATATTATCCTCCTCTTTGGCTATGTAATTTATCAAATAATATGGACACTATGGGACAGAGGGAATAGTCTCTGACATAAGATGACTTAGAAATTATTTTGTGAAGATGTTTCATTTTCTTTCACTTATAAAGTCTCTGTATTACATGCTGGTTTAGCATTTTCTTTGTTTTGCGGTGTCTTCATCTATTTTTTTTATTCCATAATATAATTTTTTATTTATTTGACCTATCTTCCTGATATTGCAGTATCTGGTAACTCATTTCAGCGACTTTCAATTGGCTTGCATTGGAAGCTTCATTCTTCATGAGAGTGTCTTCTTCTTATCAGGACTTCCTTTTATATTCCTTGAGAGGGGAGGATACCTTAGCAAATACAAGATACAGGTTTCAAAATTTCCTTTTATTGTTTATGTGTAACGGGAATGTTTGGCTTGAAAAAGGTTTTTCGTGTCAATTTTATAAATTTGCTGGTTATTATACTCATAATTTCAGTTTTAGTAATGTTGTGAGTTTTTTGTTTTATTGATTACTTTTAGATTGAATCATTTCCATGTCCAATCAGTTTATGAGAATGCTTGGACATTCATATGTGTCATGTAAATTGTTATCTCGCTTATCTGCCTTAAGACCCACTACAACTTTAGGTTTTATGTAACAATGACGAGTTATTAAAATTTGTAATGTCGCCAACTTCCTGCATGAAAGATGTATAAGTGACTGGGATTTATATTTCCCAAGTAATATAACTCAAACACTATTGGAAAAGAAAGGATATATTGATAGTGTTGAATAGGGAATTGAGCTCATAGCTTGATCGATTTAAGAGGTATATCTCCAATTGCTGTTGACTTAGACTTGATCCCAGCTCATGTAGCCTGTGGCATATGTTTAATATTATGAGTATTTTGATGGGCCGTTAATCTGCAAAGTGTGGTCAATTGCAGGCTAAAAATAACCCTCCTGAGGCTCAACAGAAATGTATAACACGGCTATTGTTGTATCATTTTTGTGTCAATCTGCCGGTGATGCTCTTGTCATATCCTGTCTTTAGAGCTATGGGGATGCGAAGTAGTCTACCTCTGCCTTCCTGGTATCTTCAGGTTCTTTATGTACTGTAGCCTGTGTTATTTAATCATCATGCTAACTACAGTCATACTTTTGTTTTGGATAACTTGTGTGTCCATGTCATGCAATCTTTAGAGCTACTTTGCCACATTATTTTGCAGGAAAGAAGTGGTGCCTCAGATAATATTTTACTTCATCCTTGAAGATTTTGTGTTTTACTGGGGACACAGGATATTGCATACAAAGTGGCTATACCAGCATGTTCATAGTGTCCATCATGAGTGAGTCAGATTTGAAGGCTTATGTGCTTATTTTATGCTACTGCTTGTCTGGAATGTTGAGTTTTATATTTTGATACGCAGGTATGCTACGCCATTTGGACTGACTTCTGAATATGCTCATCCAGCTGAGATATTATTCCTTGGCTTTGCAACAATTGTTGGACCTGCCATCACAGGTCCCCATTTGTTTACTCTTTGGTTGTGGATGGTGCTTAGAGTGCTTGAGACCGTTGAGGCCCATTGTGGTTATCACTTTCCTTGGAGCCCATCAAACTTTTTCCCTTTATATGGAGGGTGAGCCTATGAGTTAACTTCTTAATATAAATCACCTCAAATAGTTTGTATGTATCATGTCATGTGATTTTATTTTTCCTTCTCTTGCAGTTCTGATTTTCATGACTACCATCATCGCTTGTTGTATACAAAGTCTGGAAACTACTCATCGACATTTATGTACATGGACTGGTGAGCATGTGTCTTTTTAGTTTCCTATGGGTTGGTAGTTTTTTAGTAGAGAACAAAGTAAATGGACTCTAGATCATCAGCCAAGGATGCTTCAGATTAATTCTTAATGGATTGGAAAATATCTGGCGTAAATCCCACTCTTTAATATCTGCTCTTTTGCTTTACTAATCCTTGAGTCTTCATTTGAATATAATTGGTTGCTTTTTGTATGAATTTGTGATCTCCCATTGGAGTTTTTTTTAGTTCACAATGGGAGTATATCGGCTCAGTGTTAATTGCTTTTTGTGCAAAGTTGATTTCCCTTTTATTCTAAGATATATGAGATACCCATTGGTGCAGGATTTTTGGCACTGACAGAGGTTACAGAACATTGAAGGCGCTTAAGACTGTTGATGTTGATGGCAAGAAAATGTAAGAAACTGAAAGAGTTAAATTTTGGTGCCATTTCTCTCATTCTGTGCAGGGAATGGATTACAGTCGGTCTTAGTCAATTTCTTTCCCATTCCTTTGTTCTATGTGGTGTGTAGTGTGACCCCAAGGTGTTCTATTCCTTTGATCTATGTCATATGTAGTGACCGCAGCCTCTGTCATGTGTTTAATTATTTTGTTGCTTTTTATTTCTGTTGATGTTCTTTGTATCACATAAACAGCCGCTTCTTTAGTACAATATCATGAATAAATTTCTACTTACTCCGTAGAACTCTGCCTGTTATTTTTTAGGCATTACAAGACATCCCATTCAATATACTGTAATTATCTTCCATTTTCATGAATATCTATATGATGATGTTAAATTCATCAATAATAATGATTAACTTATCACATCGGAACGGAACTTGTAGAATATCCTA
The DNA here is from genome assembly GCF_001683475.1 of Chenopodium quinoa. NCBI lineage: Eukaryota > Viridiplantae > Streptophyta > Magnoliopsida > Caryophyllales > Amaranthaceae > Chenopodium > Chenopodium quinoa. The sequence goes on along the minus strand of NW_018743669.1, from coordinate 287,798 downwards.
TTTTAAGGTTCCAGGCTGAAACTCAGACGCAAAATGTCTTCAGAAAGCACTGTACACTGCGTAAAATACATTTATTGTTGCCCGTATGAAGCATAGATTATATAATTTTACTAGTAGCGTTTAAGCTGATATATAGTGCTTAGTTTATATGTCCTATGATCGGCTATGATGCTTCTAGTAAAATTGTAATCTATTTAGAGATGTCAATTCGGGTAAACGGGTCGGGATTGGATCGGGTTAATTCGAATTAATTCCATAACCTATGCGGGTCGGGTTTGGGTTGGGTCATGCTTGAGTCGGATCACGTCGAGTCATACTTCTTATCGGGTTTGGGTCGGGTTTAGGTCGGGTTAATCACAGGTCGGGTTACATTCGGGTCACGTGAATAATAGGTCGGGTTTAATTCAGATTAAAACGGGTTAGGGTAATTCTCGAATTCAAGTCGGGTTAGGTTCAAGTCAATAATTTGCGGGTTACGATCAGGTCGGGTCATTTTCAAGTCGGGTCATTCTCGGGTTCAAGTTGGGTTCGATTCAAGTCAATAATTTGCGGGTTATAATCAGGTTGGGTCATTTCCAAGTCGGATCATTCTAAGATTCAAGTCGGGTTATGTTTAAGTCAATAATTTGCAGGTTACAATCCGGTCGGGTCATTTCCAAGTCAGGTCATATTCGGGTTCAACTAAATATAAATAGATAATTATCATTTTTATCAAGCTAATTATTTCCTTTGACTATAATAGATATAGCAATATACTAGGGAACTATAGTCTATAATTTAGGAAAATAATTATCTCCTTTCACCATACAACAAATATATACTATATTTAACTCTTAAATTTGAGGATGATGCTCCTTTCTTTTGCTTGCTTGGACCGACTTGGTCTCCCTAGACAAAATGCTTTGATCAACAATAATAAGGTGGTCTAAATTGCATTTAAGGTGATTCGAAATCAGGTCAGGAACAATTTGGGTTGAATTTAGGTCGGGTCAATAACAAGTCGTGTTAATTTTGAGTCGGGTTAGTAAAAAATCGGGTTGAATTTTTGGGTCGGGTAAGTAATAGGGCTGGTAAAATTCGGTCGGCTCAATAACAAGTCAGGTTGAATTTGGGTCAGGTCAATAACAAGTCGGGTTGATTTCGGGTCGGGTTTGTAAAAGGTTGGGTTAAATTCAGGTTAGGTTAGGAATGGGTCAGGTTGAATTCAGGTCTGGCTAGTAACAAGTCGGGTTAAATTCAGGTTTTGACGAGTTAAAACGGGTTTGGGTCAATTTCGAATCAAGTAGGTTTCGTTGCAAGTTAATTAAATATGTCGTTGTAAACCGGTAAATTGGTCGTTTAAAAGCAAATTGGATGGTTCCACACACCCTATTGGACTCTCGTAGGGTATTAGGGAACATGGTAAACATTTCGGCAATTTTTATTTCCGTGCGAAAAAAAAGTCAAAAACTTCCAAAATTGAAGGCTAATATCCACGTTTTTTGAGAAATTTTGGAGGTTTCGGGGCCCAGTGTCGAAAAGTCTTGAAATTCTATGGGATACATCTCGGGGTCATATAATGCCGTTTGGAACCATATATGATCATTATTTGTTGTCATAAATGTTCGTGGTAAGCTTCAATTAATGAAATCGGTGCAATTTGTAAATCGGTAAATTGGTCGTTTAAAGGAAAAATTGGATGGTTCCACCCACCCAATTGGAATCCCGGAGGTTATTAAGAACCATGGTAAACATTTTGGCAATTTTTATTTTCGGGCGAAAAAAATTAAAAAAAATCAAAATTGAAGGCTAATATACACGTTTTTTGAGAAATTTTGGAGGTTTCGGGGCCGATGTACAGTCTTGATATTTTAGGGGATATATCTTGGGGTCATATAATGCCATTTGGAAACATAAATGATCATTATATGCTGTCATAAATGTTCGTACTAGGCTTGAATTAATGAAATTCGTGCAAGTTGTAAACCGGTAAATTGACCGTTTAAAGGAAAATTGGATGATTCCAATAACCCAATTGGATTCCCGGAGGGTATTAGGGACCCTAGTAAACATTTTGGCAATTTTTATTTCTGGGCGAAAAAAAGTAAAAAATTCCAAAACTGAAGACTAATATCCATGCTTTTTGATAATTTTTTGAGGTTTTTGGGCCCGGTGTCGAAAAGTCTTGAAATTTTAGGGGATACATCTCGGGGTAATAAAATTTCGTTTGGAACCATGTATGATCATTATTTGTTGTCATAAATGTTCATGGTGGGGTTGACTTTATGAAATCGGTGTCAGTTGTAAACCTGTAAATTTGTCGTTTAAAGGCAAATTGGATAGTTCTAGCCACCCAATGGGAATCCCGGACGGTATTAGGAAGCATGGTAAACATTTCGGCAATTTCTATTTCCGGGCGAAAAAAAGTCAAAATTTTAAAAAATGAAGGCTAATATCCACGCTTTTTGAGAAATTTTGGAGGATTCGGGGCCCGGTGTCGAAAAGTCTTGAAATTTTAGGGGATACATCTCGGGGTCATATAATGCCATTTGGAACCATATATGATCACTATTTGTTGTCATAAATGTTCGTGGTAGACTTGAATTAATTAAATCGATGCAAGTTTTAAACCGAAAAATTGGTCGTTTTAAGACAAATTGAATGGTTCTACTCAGCCAATTGGACTCCCGGAGGGTATTAGGGACCCTGGTAAACATTTCGGAAACTTATATTTCCGGGGTGAAAAAAATAAAAAAATTCTAAAATTGAAGCCTAATATCCACGCTTTTTGAGAAATTTTGGAGGTTTCGGGTAAAGCTATCAATTCAGGTAAACGGGTCGGGTTTGAGTCGATAAAAGTGGGTCGGGTCAACTCGGATTGGGTCAATTCGGATTAATTCCATAACCTATGCGGGTTGGGTTTGGGATGGGTCATGCTTGAATCGGGTCACGCCGAGTCAAATTTCTTATCGGGTTAAAGTCGGGTTCAGGTTAGATTTATAACATGTCGGGTTACATTCGGGTCGGGTGAATAATAGGTCGGGTTTTATTCTGGTCAAAACGGGTTAGGGTAATTCTCGGGTTCAAGTCGGGTTCGACTCAAGTCAATGATTTGCGGGTTAGAATCACGTCGGGTAATTCTCGGGTTTGAGTCGGGTTCGGTTCAAGTCAATAATTTGCGGGTTATAATCAGGTCGGGTCATTCTTGGGTTCAAGTCGGGTTCGGTTAAAGTCAATAACTTGCGGGTCATAATCAGGTTGGGTCATTTCCAAGTCGGGTCATTCTCGGATTCAAGTCGGGTTATGTTCAAGACAATTATTTGCAGGTTACAATCAGGTCAGGTCATTTTCAAGTCAGGTCATATTCGGGTTCAACTAACTATAAATAGATATTTATTATTTCTATCAAGCTAATTATTTCCTTTGACTATAATAGATATGGCAATATACTAGGGAACTATAGTCTATAATTTGGGAAAATAATTATCTCCTTTGACCATACAACAAATATATACTATATTTAACTCTTAAATTTGAGGATGATGCTCCTTTCTTTTGTTGGCCTGGACCGACTTGGTCTTTCGAGACAAAATGTTTTGATCAACAATAATAAGGTGGTCTAAATTGCATTTAAGGTGACTTGGGTTGAATTTAGGTTGGGTCAATTACAAGTCGTGTTGATTTCGAGTCTAGTTAGTAACAGATCGGGTTGAATTTTAAGGTCGGGTAATTAATAGGTCTTATAAAATTTTTGTCGGGTCAATAACAAGTCAGGTTGGATTTGGATCAGGTCAATAACAAGTCGGGTCGATTTCGGGTCGGGTTTGTAACAGGTTGGATTAAATTCAGGTCCGGTTAGGAACCAGTCGGGTTGAATTCAGGTCTGGTTAGTAACAAGTCGGGTTAAATTAGTGTTTTGACGGGTTAAAACGGCTTTGGGTCAATTTCGAATCAAGTCGGGTTGGTGCAAGTTGTAAATCGGTAAATTGGTCGTTTAAAAGTAAATTGGATGGTTCCACACACCCTATTGGACTCTCATAGGGTATTAGGGAACATTGTAAACATTTCGGCAATTTATATTTTCGTACAAAAAAAAGGTCAAAAAATTCCAATATTGAAGGCTAATATCTACGTTTTTTGAGAAATTTTGGAGGTTTCAAGGCCCAGTGTCGAAAAGTCTTGAAATTCTATGGGATACATTTCGAGGTCATATAATGCCGTTTGGAACCCTATATGATCATTATTTGTTGTCATAAATGTTCGTGGTAAGCTAGAATTAATGAAATCGGCGCAATTTGTAAACCGATAAATTGGTCGTAGAAAGACAAATTGGATGGTTCTACCCACCCAATTGGACTCCCGAAGGTTATTAGGGATCATGGTAAACATTTCGGCAATTTTTATTTCAGGGCGAAAAAAGTCAAAAAATTCCAAAATTGAAGACTAATATCCATGCTTTTTGAGAAATTTTGGAAGTTTATAAGCCCGGTGTCGAGAAGTCTTGAAATTTTAATGGATACATCTCGGAGTCATAAAATGTCGTTTGGAACCATCTATGATCATTATTTGTTGTCATTAATGTTTGTGGTGGGGTTGAGTTTATGATATTGGTGCAAGTTGTAAACCTGTAAATTTGTCGTTTAAAGGCAAATTGGATAGTTCTACCCATGGGAATCCCGGACAGTAATAGGGAGCATGGTAAACATTTCGGCAATTTTTATTTCCGAGCGAAAAAGTCAAAATTTTAAAAAATGAAGGCTAATATCCACGCTTTTTGAGAAATTTTAGAGGATTCGGGGCTCGGTGTCGAAAAGTCTTGAATTTTAGGGGATATATCTCGAGGTCATATAATGCCATTTGGAACCATATATGATAACTTTTTGTTGTCATAAATGTTTGTGGTAGGCTTGAGTTAATGAAATCGGTGCAAGTTATAAACCGGTAAATTGATCGTTTAAAGACAAATTGGATGGTTCTACCCAGCCAATTGGACTCCCGAAGGGTATTAGGGACACTAGTAAGTAGTAAACATTTCGGCAACTTATATTTCCGGGTGAAAAAAGTAAAAAATTTCTAAAATTGAAGGCTAATATCTACGCTTTGAGAAATTTTTGAGGTTTCGGGTCGAGCTGTCAATCCGGGTAAACGGGTCGAGTTTGGGTCAGTAGTAGTGGGTGAGGTCAACTCGGGTCGGGTCAATTCGGATTAATTCCATAACCTATGCGAGTCGGGTTTGGGTTGGGTCATGCTTGAATCGGGTCACGTCGGGTCATACTTCTTATCAGGTTAATGTCGGGTTTAGGTCAGGTTTATAACATGTCGGGTTACATTCGGGTCGGGTGAACAATAGGTCGGGTTCTATTCTTGTTAAAACGGGTTAGGGTAATTCTCGGGTTCGGTTCACGTCAATAATTTGCGGGTTAGAATTACGTCGGGTAGTTCTCAGGTTTGAGTCGGGTTCAGTTCAAGTCAATAATTTGCGGGTTATAATCAGGACGGGTCATTTTCAAGTCGGGTCATTCTCGGTTCTAGTCGGGTTCGGTTGAAGTCAATAATTTGCGGGTTTTAATCAGGTTGGGTTATTTCCAAGTTGGGTCATTCTCGGATTCAAGTCGGGTTATGTTAAAGTCAATAACTTACAAGTTACAATCAGATTGGATCATTTCCAAGTCAGGTCACATTTGGGTTAAACTAACTATAAATAGATAATTATCATTTTTATCAAGCTAATTATTTCCTTTGACTATAATAGATATGGCAATATACTAGGGAACTATAGTCTATAATTTAGGAAGATAATTATCTCCATTGACCATACAACAAATATATACTATATTTAACTCTTACATTTGAGGATGATGCTCCTTTGTTTTGCTGGCCTGGACCGGCTTGGTCTCCCTAGACAAAATGTTTTGATCAACAATAATAAGGTGGTCTAAATTGCATTTAAGGTGATTTGGGTTGAATTTAGGTCGTGTCAATAACAATTTGTGTTGATTTCGAGTCGGATTAGTAACAGATCGAGTTGAATTTTTTTGTCGGGTAAGTAATAGGTCTGGTAAAATTCGGGTCGGGTCAATAACAAGTCGGGTTTAATTTAGGTTGGGTCAATAACAAGTCGGGTTGATTTCGGGTCGGATTTGTAACAGGTTGGGTTAAGTTCAGGGGTTAGGTACGGGTCAGATTGAATTCAGGTTTTGTTAGTAACAAGTCGGGTTAAATTCGGGATTTGACGGGTTAAAACGAATTTAGGTCAATTTCACTTTAAGTCGGGTTCGATTCAGGTCAATAATTTATGGGTTACATTCGGGTCAGGTCATCTCTACGTTAGTTCATGATCGGGTTCGGGTCTCACATGCTCAGGTTAACTCGGGTCTATGGTTGGTTTCAGGTCGGGTTTGGGTCACCATTTTTTCGGGTTCAGATGGATCAGTTAATAATCGGGTTTGAGTCAATATTTCGGGTCGGGTCAACTTTTGACAGCTCTAAATCTTTTGCAGTGAAACATTTCAAAAGATATCAAGAATTGAAAGAAGAAAGACAGCCAAAGTTCAGGAATCGTTAGATCAATTGGTATAATGCTAAATTCTAAGATACAACATCTGGAGAATTTCGCAATCTCCATTGGACTTGACACAGGAAAGAAATCTAAACTACTCTGATCTGTAGTTGTTCGCTACCAAATCGAGGCGGGAGTCAAAATTCATGATTTATCCAAAATCTCTGATGGAAGTCAACAAGTTAACACCTCTAAGAAAATTGCTTTTGGGGGAGGGCTCTCCAGCCGATATCTTGCCGATAAAACCCTTCCGGCCAGTTAATTTTCTCAATAGCTTGATAGGCTCTATCCCTTGCCTCTTGAAGGTCATCCCCCTTGGCTGTAATTCCAAGAACCCTTCCCCCGACAGCAACCAAATTGCCTTCAGAATCTAATGCGGTTCCTGCATGAAATACTTTGACAGAAGGAGCAGCCTTTTCTGCTTCTTCTATATTACTAATAACAGTTCCCTTCTTATAGCTTCCAGGGTAACCATTGCTAGCCATGACTACCACCATTGCAGAACCAGGCGACCATTTTAAGGATACTCCTGTTAGCTTACCTCTACAAGCAGCAAGAAGAACTTGTGCCAGATCCGACTCCAAACGCATCATCAAAACCTGTCATATATACATGGAATTTGTAGAGAAAGGTTACAAACTTCAGCTTTGAAAGACTACTTGGCATTGTTTTTATATAGATGGCATTTTTTAAAATTGTGTTACAAACTTCAGTTATGTGAGAGACTAATTGGCATTGTATTTAATAAGTGTTACAAACTTCAATTTTCCAAAGAGTAAAGAACAGCCCCATCTTTCATAATAAGAATATTTCCATGCAAAATATTCCCATCACTACACACATCAAGTGATTGAGTAGTTTAAGAATTACTACTGTTCATATGGACATAGGCACCGTAACTTTTTTGAAGACTATTAGTCTGTTGGGTCAATTTGCAGCTATGGAAAAACTTTCATGTTGACAAATTATTCAGCCAAACCCAAAGCCCCAAGGAGATCATTTTCAAGTATTAAGGAACCGTAATCTAAGAATAGTTGTTAATGCACGTAAAATGGATACCAGAAATATAACAAATTGAGAAACGAATTGATAGAGTATTCACCTGGCATTCAGGGTCTCCAAACCGGACATTATACTCAATAAGCTTAGGAAGTCCAGATTTCTTTTCAATCATAAGCCCAGCATACAAGACCCCAACAAACTTGCAACCTTCTGCTGCCATCCCTTTGACAGTGGGAAGAACTATAGAATCCATCACCAAAGCCTGAAGTTCTTTTGTCAACACAGGTGCAGGCGAGTATGCACCCATTCCACCTGTGTTAGGCCCTGTATCACCATTTCCAACACGTTTATGGTCTTGAGCAGACTCTAGGGGAATAGCATTCTCACCATCCACCACTGCGAAAAAGGATGCTTCTTCTCCTTCCAGAAACTCCTCAACGATGACACGATTACCTGCAGAACCAAAAATGCCATTTACAAGCATCGAATCGACAGCTTCGTAAGCCTCGTCCAGCGACATAGCTACAATAACTCCTTTTCCAGCAGCTAACCCATCAGCCTTAATGACAATAGGTGCTCCTTGCTCTTTGATATATTGTTTGGCAGCAGTTGGATCGGCAAATGTTTGGTACTGCAGCAAGTCATCCAAAAATATATGACTAAGAAAAATACAAATCACACACAGATAAACCCCTGCAAAATAAAAAGAAAATAACAATTTATTATAGCTTAAGAGCACTAACTTATCAATATAAAGCCTACTATACTTCTTTGACCTTAACTCTCTGAGACATGACAATTTATGCCTAGCACCCATTACTGACCTCGCAGTTTGGAAAAACGAATTTATCACGAAAAAGTCAAAAATTGTTATTTTCAGTAAGCAACTGAAGCGCTCATTCATAAGAAACATTCATTTTAAGATTTCATTGTTCATGAAACACTAGTGCAAAGGTCTCATACATGACCAAAAGTCCATGACACTACATTGTCCTAGAATGGGTAATTTCTAGCATTGTCATCTCATACTGATGGATTTACTAATTCATACAAAGTATATGATAAGAACTTTTATCAAGACTAAAAAAAAAGGAGTTAACTATCAACTCATCGACCCAGATCAGACCAGCAAAGTTCATAGAATATCACAGTGAGTTTGAAAGAAAAACATGACTGACCTTGGCAGTGGGAATGTTGTATTTGTAGCACAAGCTCTTCATGAAATCCTTGGAACCCTCTAATGCAGCAGCCTCAGATGAAGGGCCAAAGGTTGGGATACCAGCTTTGACAAGGTCATTTGCAAGGCCAGAAACAAGGGGTGCCTCTGGTCCCACCACAACTAATCCAATTGCCTGTTTTTGGCAGAAAGAGATGACAGCTGAACTGTTGGAGGAGTCAACATCTGAAAGGCAAATAGCATCCCCTGATTTCGAAATCCCAATGTTCCCAGGTGTACAAAAGACCGCGCTACATGATGGCGATCGTTGCAAGGCATGGCAAAGTGCATGCTCTCTTCCACCTCCTCCAATTACCAGCACATTCACCTTCTCCTCTACAATGCCAATTAAAAAATCAGCAGGAGACAATATATGCAGTAATAATAGTGGAAGATAAGCTCAATATTAATGCACATCTATACAAAATAACAATATAAGTAGTAGTAACACATAACAATGGAAGATTAGCTCAATAAGATTGCAAAAAACATCCATGCATGAATTATATTGATAGAATTAAATCACAAACTCTTACATTAAGATAGAAAAAATGCATACAAAACATTCCATACTTCACTAAAAGCAATAACAATGATAAATATAGAACATATCCATACCTCTTCACATTCCTAATGTCAACAGAACTCTACAAAGCAAAATATTAAGCACAACCAATGTTGAACCTTGAACAAAACAAAACACTAACCACTACAACAGCATCGATAGCCCTTAAAAACAGCACAATCGCCATTAGCACAAGACGATTATGAGTAACTGAATGCTTCCTAAAATTTAACTTTCACTAATTAGGTCGCCATTTCTTTGTCCTCTTACAGTGTGAAGAAAAAGAACAAAAGACTCGACCTTCCACCCATCAACCAATCTCGCAAGTGATACCAATTATAACAATTTAATCCTAATTTTAAAAGCAAATACATCCACTTCCCAAATACATGACAAAAGTCAGTTTAATTACATAATACAGCTAAGATAATCACAATAAAGCTTGTAAAGACAATATACCTGCACTCATCTCTCCATTAGCTAAGCAAGTAACCACAAATGGATGCAACCCACCAGCTTTCTTTGAACCCATCATCGAAAAATCAAACCCATATACCTTATCATCTACTAAACCAAAGTGACCATTTCTACCATTATCAATAATCATATTGGAATTGAAACTAAATTTCTTCCCCATTGAAGATACTGATGAATTTGGTAGTCCAAAGGTTGCCTTAAATGGATTAGGCTTCATCTTTTCGCTAAACAACATAATCTTAGACCCTGAAATTTGATTCCACGAGTAAGAGCTACCACTATAAGTGGCAATACCGTAAATTTGAGATGCCCATGAGACCATTTTCGTCAACAATCCTTAACCTGAGAAAATTGGGGAAATTAACAATTTTTCACTCAAATAGCAGCATTGCCAGCATATTATCCAGAAACCCTACTAAAAAGAACTGAACTATTAACAATGAACTTAATTGTTTCAAACCCACATACTAAAACTAACTAAAATCAACCAAATTCGAAAAAACAGCTTTCAATTATTTTTACGAGTTAATTATACAAATAGGCCCTCAATTGTTAGGTACTCAATTTTTTTGAGAAATTGAAACTAGATGATGAAAAAAAGAATTAAAATTTTACCTCAGAAACTGCTTTAATGGAGAAAGTTGAGTGGCGCTTCAATGGAGAATGTTGGGTGCGCTTCAATGGAATTTGGCCGGAATCTTTCACTCTTTTTTTTTTTTTTTTTCTCTTTTTTTCTAAGGGATGAGTAATTTTTTTATTTCTTGAAAGCCAAAATGGTGCTTTATTTTATTGGACTGAGCCCAACAATCTACGAGTATATCATGGGCCGCATGAAATGTATTGGTTTCAATCATTTTGCAATTCAACCCAAAATCTTACATATAGTTTCAAACTTCTTTTTTGAAAGCATATATAATTTCAAACTTTATCAATGATTATATGAAGTATATTACTAGTAGATGAATAGATCAACTTCTTTGTTCAACTATCCAAAATAAGTTCAAATATCAATAATGGTTAATAAAAGTTACCTAAGTTTATTATGTAATTACTAATTAACGTAAGTTCTAATATGTTTAGATACGTTCAAATTAGCTCTAATAAATTCATTTAGACAAAAACACATCACTACATCAGGTACCTGTAAAAAAAATATCAGGTAATAAAATGCACTCTTAACGTCTTCATATAAATTATTATTAGTTACATTCGTAAACAACCATACCTAACAAAAGTCATCAAAAAATTTCCTATGTCTCAATTTCTCTTTCCAAAAATTTTGAAGCTTTCAAGTTTCAATGTATGGTCCAATGGTAGAAGTTTTTGTTTTGATTAGAATTTTGGTAAGCTAAAAGGGTCTATTAGCCAAATAATTCTTAGAAGCTTGATTAAGCAAATGATTATGGTCTAGACTTTCTAATTAAGGCTACATACATCTTACCCACCATATGAAAATCAGTTCTATTTTCTGCAATTGATATATACTTTTCATTTTTCACCCTTATTATTCAAAATTTTAAGGGCCCATTATAGATCTTTGAATTGACATTTACACCATACGTAATAATTCTTTCTTCTTCCTCCTCAAAAATAATAAATGTCGCAATTTATGTATTATTTTCTTAAAGTATGAACTAGCTTAGGCAAATTAGATTCATAAACAACATTTGTGCAACTGTACGTGCTAGCTCCAAAATAAAAGAAAGCGAAGACCTACATGCGCATTTTACTTGTATTACGTATTCACATTCTGTATGAAATTACATATACTGTACGGAGTACAAAATACTCCATATTCTCTTTTTTTTTTTTTTTTTTTTTTTTTTTTGAAGTATAGCAACTAATATTAAATTTTAGGATAACGCGTTTAACAAATTTAAAAAACTTTATGATTAATACGTATTTGTTTGAGAATGTAACACAAGAACTGGATGATTCTACATTTCAATTCTTACATTATTTTTTTTAATAGAGGTAATTAAGAGCTTGTTCACATTTATTGAACTGAACTGATTGGAGCTGAACTTAACTGAACTGAAATTAAGTAAATGTGAACATGCCTAAGCATGTGAAAGACTAGTGGAGTAGTGGGTAACAGATTGAAAAAACTTAATGTTTGGGATTTGTTTGAGAATATAACACAAGAACCTGATCATTATATTTTTCTTACATAATTTTTTAATGTTTTTTTAAAGAATAAGATTTAAGCATGTGAAACGAATTAAAAAAAAAAAAAACTTTATGATCGGGATTTGTTTGAGAATATAATACAAGAACTCGTTATAATTTTTGTTTAAAGTTAAGCATGTGAAAGTCTAATGAATAAGTCAAAGTGTGATAGTGGGAGAACGAAAAAAAAAGTAAAAGATTTGTTTGATTTTCTTCACATGGAATAAGGTGTTCGTTCTAACCAAATTCAATAAAGTTTGATATGTATTCTTTAGCCTGATCTAATATACTAATTTAAATAAGCTTTGATTGTATGCTAAGATAATATGCAAAATATAGATATATAGTCTAAACAAAAATTAAAAGTTAAGCTATGAATACTTTTAATATAATTTGATGTGATCCAGAATTGATTAGAGTTAGGACCTGTTCTGTTCAGTTTTATTTTATTTCAGTTTAGTTAAGCTCTATTCAGTTCAGCTGTTTTTAGTAAATTGAAACAGGTCGGTCCTAAGTTTTAGAGAATGTCAGAATGGTTCCTATAATAGTTAAAGTTGATGAATTTTGATATTGAAATTAATTATGAAGGGATCGCACTAAAAAATACTCCACTTGATTATCTCCTTTACTATTATAGATCATGATAAACCCTTCAATCTTTCAACTCAAATAATTAAGAAAGAGGCTTACACACTCTCATAGGCTCATAATAGAAGCCTATGTTGGAGAATTGAAACTCCAGATTAGAACAGTACAATATCAAAAAAATATACTACGTAAAAATTAATATAAATCTAAAAATAGAGGATTATTTAAATTAATTTACTTGAAATGCAGGAAATCTATAAACAGTAGATATAGTTATATATTCGTGATCTTAAATTGGTGGTTAGGAAATCATTTCAAATTAAAGCATAACTATAATAGCTAGGGATATTATTTTAGAAGAGGAATACTACCAGAAGTTGATGATGTGACTAATTATTTTACTCGTAATATTATGCTATGGTAGGTATTCAATTACATAATTAATTAAACAATATATCTTTAGTCCTATGATTATAGGCCTAAGCAGACAATTAATCAACTATGATTAAGATGTTTTAAATCACTCAATATAATTGCTACTATCAAGTGACGCGTGTAGCAAAGTTTGGTAGTTTCCTTAAGCTTGTTTGCCACCTGGAGACATACTATTCAGGCATTACAGCCCCACCAAACCCATAATAATACTTCTATGCTAATACAATACGGAGTAATACGAAACCAAACGAGGACATAAGAGATAAAGGGACAATTACTTGGTTAGTCCCTCCATCTCCCCCCTCCCCCAATGTTTGGGGTTTGATCCTCATTCTTGTGATACGGTGACTGTGTAAGAGAAATCCTCATATCTTATCGTTTATTAAAACAAAAAAGAATACAAGTAACGAAATGTTAGACTTTTTCCGAAACTCCAACAATGAAGAAAAGAAACGTTGTATTTGAAAACTCTTCCTCTCAAATATTGATCAGTATGAACAATACAAGCAATAACTCATTGATTGAGCTTACAAAATGGTTATTTTCTCACTCTTAACGTCGTTAATATAAGATAACTCGCGTATCAATACCAAAGATGTTTCAAATGGACTCTAAATAATTAGCATAGCCATATATACATATGTATGTAACCATAATCAAAGATGGAGGGAGTATAATAAAAGTATGATTTCCATACAAACTACAAAGCTTTTTTGACGCGTGCACTCTCGTAATATTTATATAGTTTAAATTTGCATCCACAACCATTACTAGTTGTAATAATTTAAATCAACTAAATGGAAAATAAAATAAAGTTGGTTCAAATATTTGGAGGTATTTCATTCATTCATTCATTTTTTTCCCCTTACAATATGAGACCCTCCCGCCTAACCCTCTTTAATTCTTACATCTCCATCACTTCTTCTTCTTTTTTTTTTTTTTTAAAATTGCTCTCTTTTCTCTCTCGAAAAACCTTAAACAAATAAAATCGACCACTAAATTAAGGGCATTTGTGAGAGAAAAGGAGAATAAAGCTACTTAACCAAATCTCAAAAAAAAAAACAAATAAAGTAATTCCTTGAAAAAAAAGGAGGGGATTTTTTAGTGGATTGCTAAACATCGCCCGCAAATCTCCACATAAAGCCCACAAATCTATATTGAATTTACCTTATTGCCCTAAACCTAAAATAAAAAAATCTAACCCATACTCACACTCTAATCACCCGAAAATACGACAATGTCGAGGCGGCAAGGTAAAGACTTGGCGGCCACAGCGGCGGAGGGAAGGACGGCTCACGGTGGCAGGATTTTTTTTAAAAAAAAAAAAATAAAAAAAAACAAGAAGTGGTGGGGCGCCTGGCCAGGACGCCCAGCCCCTGGTGGTGGCGTCTGCTCCGGCCGCCGGAACCAGGGGGCTGGCGTTTGACCTGGACGCCTAGCCACGGTTGCGGCGTCCCGGCCAGATGCCACCGCAATGGTGGCGGCGTCCTGACCAGACGCCACCCCTACTTTTCGTAATTTTTTCCCCGGATTATCTCGCTTTCCGGCGACGATGATGGCTCTCCGGTGTCCCTCGGCAATCCACTCCAGCTCCACATTCTTCGTGAGAGGGAATTACGGTTTCGGTAAAAATTAAAAAAAGGGCAAAAGAGTCAAAGTAAAAATAATTGTGGGCTTTATGTAGAGATTTATGGACGATGTTTAACAAATCCCATTTTTTAACCCTCTTCCATTTCCTTCCATTTTCATTTTCTTCTAGCTACCTAATAGTATGATGATTTGTTTTCGCTGGAGGACACCCGTTACGTTGTTACTAGGCATCCTTCCTTAGATCAATCACGACAACACTTACATTATCGGTGCTGTGCCTTGCTAGAGCCAACTTCGTAAGCAGCATTGAAGCATCCGTACATGCTTTATCCGCCATTGCTTCACCAACACCAGTGATCTGTTCAACATCCGGGGTTAATGTCGCTGGTGGCACCTTGCCTCTTAAGCACATTCTTGCCACACCACACGCGGTGTCGTTTGACACTACATCCCACAGCCCATCACTTGCTAATATCAGACAGTCATCATCTACTGTTCGGTCCATTATTGTTACCTCTGGCTCACAGCTCACGTATGGCTTCAAATAGTTATCCCCTACAACACAAATGTACTGCATTCTTAGCAAACAAAATCAACAATGTGGTACATGAACAATTCAACGCTCCAAATTTATTTTAAGTGAATATTATTCCTAACAAGTTACGAAGTATAACCTTATTCCGGAGGACATCAATCAATCTAATACTAAGTACTCCGTTTTTTTTTTCTTGACGGGAATTCCAATAAAATTAATCAATCATAATAGATTATTTTCATTTTTAACTTCTAACCTAGAAGTAGTTAAAATTAATAACATACTGTATGTCATAAGGAGTATTAAAATAAAACTTGTACTTTCCGGAAATAGAAAATTAAATATAATAATTATACTCTGTATTATATATTGGATATTTTAAATAGAATTATTATTACTTTGGCAGAGTTTTCATGCCTTATCATTTTTAGGGCCACTAAAAAAATTACACTAAAATATCCAATACGGAGTATTATTATAATAAAACCACTCTCACACACTCGTGTACTTCTTTCTTTGGTATTGATCTACTTTATACTTTGTGTAATCCGATTTAAACCTTGGCATTATAGGGAAATCATATCTAAATCATATCGCAATAGATTTACTATACTATGTACAAGAACCATTTTTTTTTTCTTTGTTTAAAAAGTACTAATGAAAATAAACATTAGAGATCCCTAACTATGTATAAGAATTGATAAGAACGTATATGTGACTATTATTTCCGAACAAAAGAAATACATCAACCGGAACTAGAAACGGGTTATAGGGATGATACTAGCAAATTAGCAAAATCCCCCAGGCCCCTCCCCTTCCAAATTCACGAGGAAAACTTTTGATTGCCTCTCTGATCCTCGATCATGTATCACGTGAGCTAAAAAACTCTGCTCCATTTTTCAGTATTTCACTCAATTTCAAATTATTTACACCTATAATTTTCATTTTTTGGCAAAAAAAAAATAAAATAATTTATAAAAAAAGGTGCAACAAAAATAAAAAAAACTCACCAATGGCTCTAGACATGGCGAGCACCCCAAGAACCCGAGCTCCATCCCAATATATCACCCGACCGCCGGCTTCTTCGATCCGGTTCAACTCATCCGGTCGGTCCGGCTGTTAAAATTATTTACAATATCACGTTAATTCTTTTTCCTTTTATTTTTTTTAAACTGAAACAACGTAACCACCAAAAAAGAAAAAAACAGTAATTGATGAAAGTGACGGACCTTGTGGTCGTCGGAAAGAGGGAAGGGTTCGCCGTTACGGCAAAGAACGGCGCGAGAATCACCACAATTAGCGACGATAATTTTATCCGGCGTAACAATGGCGACGACTGCGGTGGATCCGACGGCGTCGCATTCAGGCGTCTGTAATTCACACCTACAATTACCGATTACTCCTTTATTCCACGCGATCGCTTCTTTATCCATTCTACTGAAACTTCTCTCCATTGCTAACTTCCATTCTGGTACCGCCACTAACTCCTCCTTCACTAGCTCGTGCAGTCTCTCTCTACACCTCATCGCCACCTGTCAATTCAATTAACATTATTATTTTTGTAATTTTAATAATTATTGTGAAAGAGAAAGTAAGGTGACGTACGTGAGAGCAGCCATGGCCGTCGTAAACGCCGAAGTAATGCAATTCCGAGGAGGAGATATCGGAATCGGAACAATTTTCTGATCGGAAAAACGAAGGATGAACAGCAATAGCATCTTCCATATCTCGACGCCTTCCACAAACAGAAGCGACGCCAAATTTCGGAACTAAATTCTGAATATTATAAATGGAAGATTCATAAAACGACGTCGTCGAAGTTTCATCTTCTTCCTCCGACAATTTATTATTATTAGTAGTATTATCAGTACTAGAACTAATTATATCTCTAACACGATCATCAGAAACGACGCTAGTTTCAACAGCGTTAGAAGTGCATTCTCTGGAAAACGAAGACGACGCGAAATCTATCCTTTGACGCTTAGTTCCGTCGATAATATCAGAATCATCGTCGTCTGTTACAGGATTATTACTGTTGGACACTCCATCGATGAATTTAAACCGTCTGATTTCCATCCTACGTCTTCTAGCAGCTCGAGAAGAGGTGGATTCACATACGGTTGAAAGTACTGGATTGTGAGTATTCTCTCCTGTTAGATTATGTAAATAATCTAGTATGTAATTAGTTTGTAAATTACTAGTTTAGCCTTAACCCTAACCTAGCTTACGCTTGTATTATATATTGTTTCATGATCAATGAGAAAGGCACGGCAAATATTCTCTCATGGTATCACGAGTCTAGGTTTTTCAATCCAAAACCCTACCTCTCTTCCGCTCATCTAATCTTCTTCTTTTCTTCTCTAATGGCTGATTCTAGCAAGCTACATCCGGCCACACTTGTTAGCAACATCAAGACATGTATTCCGGTTACTCTGGATTACAAGGGCACTCAATACAACCTTTGGAGAACTCTCTTTCAACTTCACTGCCGCGCAAATATGGTAATTGATATTATCATTCCTCCACTGGTTGATCCCTCTGCTAAGAAACCCGAACCTTCTGCTGCTGAATTGGCTTTCTCGCAACGTCTTGATGACCTTGTCCGTCAATGGATATATGGGACAATATCCATTGATTTGCTCAACACCATTGCCGACCCCGATGACAAAGCGGTCGACGCTTGGAAACGTTTGGAGAATTTCTTTCTAAATAACAAGGCTGCTCGTGCTATGACCCTTGATGCACAATTCACAAACACCAAGCTTGAACAATTTGATGGTGTTAAACCGTACTGTTCACATCTGAAAACCCTTGCGGATAATCTGAGGAACGTTGGAGATACGGTCTCTGATCATCGAATGGCTCTGCAATTATTGAAGGGTCTCACCGATGACTACAAATCCTTTCGATCCTCTGTTCGACACCTCGATCCGCTGCCTTCCTTTGAGGCATTGCGCTCCATGCTTGAATTGGAAGAGCAGAGCAATGCATCTGATATTCCAGATTCTGGTGAGGAAGCTCTCCTCTCTCAAACCTCGCAACCAGCGTCGTTTTCGCAACAGGGGAGGGGTATTTCCGCGACTGACTCTGCTCGTGGATGTGCGCCACCTGCTCGCGGTGGTCGAAAAATTAAAGGGAAGGGTGGTAAGAAGAGCAGCGCCGACTCCGGTGGCCGGCACAACCAGTCCCAGCAGTCAGCACCGCAAGCTCAGCCCTCAGCGCAGCATTCTCACTCGGGGCAGCAGGGGTGGATGTATCCCCCCCCCCCCTTGGGCTTATTGGTCTCAGCCACCATGGGCCACTCCCCCATGTCCGTACCCTTCACAGGGTCAAGGCCCAATGCAGTGGGGTGGGAGGCCTCAATCACAACAGCCCGGTCTTCTCGGTGCTCGTCCACAACATGCATATTTCATGTCTTCTCCTCCTCCTTCTTCCTCGGGATATGTGCCAACCAACATCGAGCAAGCTATGCATACAATGTCTCTTGCCGACCCGAATTACTACATGGATACCGGTGCTACTTCACATATGACAAACTCTCAAGGTAACTTGTCGTCATATTTTCATTTGAGCAAAAATAATAATAATAATATTATTGTTGGTGATGGTAGCAAAGTTCCAATTCATGGTTATGGTCACAAATCCTTAAACCGAAACACACTTCAACTCAAAAATGTCCTACACGTGCCTAAACTTGTCAAAAATCTAATTTCTGTTAGAAAATTCACTATTGATAATCATGTGTCAATTGAATTTGATCCGTTTGGGTTTTCTGTGAAGGATTTGCAGACGGGGAGCAAAATAGTGAGATGTAATAGCCATGGCGATCTTTATCCCTTCTTCAATGATCGTCAAGTCATTTCCAATTCTATTCCGTCAGCTTTTGCAGTTGTTTCTCCTAGTGTGTGGCATTCCCGTTTAGGTCATCCGGGAAATGCAATTCTTAGCTCTTTACGTAGTAGTAAACTCATAAATTGTAATAAGGCTACAAATCACGTTTGTCATTCTTGTTTTTTGGGAAAATTAATGAAATTACCATTTTATGATTCTATGTCTTTTACTACTATGCCCTTTGATATTGTTCACAGTGATTTATGGACTTTTCCCATTGTTAGCTCTCTTGGTCACAAATTTTATGTTCTATTCCTTGACAATTACACGAATTTTCTTTGGACTTTTCCTATCTCATCCAAATCCCAAGTTCACAACTTGTTTCTTCGTGTACGAACATATATTAAGACTCAATTTGAAAAAGAAATAAAAGCTTTTCAATGTGACAATGGCACGGAATTTACCAACACTCCATTTCAAAAATTTTGTGAACAACATGGCATGACCTTTCGCTTCTCTTGTCCATATTCTTCTCCTCAAAATGGCAAAGCCGAAAGAAAAATCAAAACGATCAACAATGTTGTTCGTACTCTTCTTAGTCATGCCTCCATGCCTCCTACCTTTTGGCATCATGCTTTAGAAATTGCCACATACCTTCATAACATCATTCCTACCAAACTCCTAGGCTATAAATCTCCAACTCAAATTCTATATCAAAAACATCCCGCTTATTCTCATCTTAGGGTGTTTGGTTGTCTTTGTTACCCTCTATTTCCTTCCACTAAAATTCACAAGCTTCAATCTCGTTCTACTCCTTGTGTTTTTATTGGTTATCCGTCTAATCATAGGGGCTACAAGTGTTTTGATATCTCGAGTCGTAAAATTATAATAGCTAGGCATGTTTGGTTTGATGAGTCGGTTTTCCCATTTTCTAAAATTCATAACCCAAATGAACATACTTATGATTTTTTGGGTGATGCCTTAGGTCCCCTTCCTCTCCCTATCTTGCGGCAGCATCAGGAGCAGCCTGCTGCTACCTCACCCACACGGGATCCAGCAGGCGCTGGAGTGGGGAGGGTACAACAAGCTGTTGCGTCTGCTCAGCCCGCACAGCCCCCTGCCCCACACAGCGCGGTGAGCGAGGTAGTGCAGCAGCAGCACGAACCCTCATCACCATGTTCTCCCACTGCTGCCTCACCCTTATCACCCCCTTCTCCTCTTGCTGCCACCCTTGTGTCACCACGACAACTTGCTGCCACCTCTTCCCCATCATCACAGCCGCATCTTTCCCCTCCTACTCATGTTCCCGCACCATCCCCAATGCCCACGCACTCCATGGCTACTCGTAGCAAGCATGGAATTGTGAAACCAAATCCCAAATACCAAGACCACACACATCATACTACCACCTCCATATCACCCATTCCAAAGAACCCGGTTACCGCTCTTCGTGACCATAATTGGAAAATTGCTATGCAGGAAGAATATGATGCTCTTATTGAAAATGGTACTTGGAAATTGGTTCCGCGACCACCGAATGTGAACATAATTCGGTCATTGTGGATTTTTCGGCATAAGACTAAGTCTGATGGGTCTTTTGAGAGGCATAAGGCTCGCCTTGTTGGTGATGGTAAAACTCAAAGGGAAGGCATTGATTGTGATGAGACTTTTAGCCCGGTTGTTAAACCGGCTACTATTCGGGTGGTTCTTAGCATTGCTTTGGCTAAGTCTTGGCAAATTCATCAATTGGACGTCAAAAATGCTTTCTTACATGGTAATTTGAATGAAACGGTTTACATGTATCAACCTATGGGATTCAAAGATCCTAATAAACCTGATCATGTCTGCTTATTAGACAAGTCACTTTATGGTCTCAAACAGGCACCCCGTGCGTGGTACAAACGGTTTGCAGATTTTGTGGCTACTATTGGCTTTGCTAATAGCAAATCTGATACCTCTTTGTTCATCTATCGCCATGGTAATGATACTGCTTATCTACTTCAATATGTTGATGATATTGTGCTTACTGCTTCATCGGAATCTCTCCGCCGACATATTATTTCTCGGCTCAGCTCTGAATTTGCAATGAAGGATTTGGGTCCTCTGAGTTATTTATTGGGTATTGCTGTTACTAGAGGTAAAAGTGGTCTATTTTTATCTCAAAAGAAGTATGCGCAGGAAATTTTGGAAAAAGCAGGAATGGCAAATTGCAAGCCTTCAGCTACTCCTGTTGACACCAAAGGCAAAATGAGTACTCAGGAGGGTGCTCTGTATGACGATCCTACTTCTTATCGGCGCCTCTGTGGTGCTTTGCAGTACTTGACATTCACCCGACCAGATATCTCTTATGCAGTTCAACAGGTTTGCTTATTTATGCACTCGCCCCGTGTTGAGCACATGAATGCGTTGAAACGCATTCTACGATACATTAAGGGTACGACAGATTTTGGTTTACAACTGCATAAATCTCCTATTTCTACCCTTGTGTCATACACGGATGCAGATTGGGGCGGGTGTCCGGATACTCGTCGTTCCACATCGGGGTATTGTGTATACCTTGGTGACAATCTGATTTCTTGGTCTTCAAAACGCCAACCCACTTTGTCTAAGTCTAGTTGTGAAGCAGAGTACAGAGGGGTTGCCAATGTGGTCTCAGAATACTGCTGGATTCGCAATTTGTTGCTCGAGCTATTTCTTCCTATTTCGGAAGCAACATTGGTTTATTGTGACAATGTTAGTGCGATTTATCTCTTTAGTAATTCGGTTCAGCATCAGCGCACTAAACACATTGAGATGGACATTCACTTTGTTCGTGAGAAAGTTCAAAGGGGCGAAGTACGTGTCCTACATGTGCCTTCCCGATACCAGATTGCAGATATCTTCACCAAAGGTCTGCCTAAGGTTTTATTTGATGATTTTCGGGACAGTCTAAGCGTTCATGGTCCTCCCGCTTTGACTGCGGGGGAGTGTTAGATTATGTAAATAATCTAGTATGTAATTAGTTTGTAAATTAGTAGTTTAGCCTTAACCCTAACCTAGCTTACGCTTGTATTATATACTATTTCATGATCAATGAGAAAGGCACGGCAAATATTCTCTCATCTCCTTCACCTAATACAACTCCGCAACAAATTTCCGCCATTGATGAAGAATTCCGATTCAATCATGGAAATTGTTAATTTGAAATTTTAAAAAACAGAAATAGAAAGAGAATTAAGAAATGATGTAGTGTTGTTTTTGTTTTTGGTGGTGGTGTAAAAAAAAGTTTGAGTATTTGAGTGAGAGTAGTACTGGGGTTATGTTGCGTTGTTAATCTCTCTTTCTCTCTCCTAATTGAGTGGGTACCGCTTGCTAATTTTACGTGGAAACTTAACAAGTAGTAGTAGGAGGATATTTTTTTTAATTTTTTAAAAATTAAAAGAAATACTTCCTCCGTTCTTTTTTTATTGCACCATAAGGAATTTCACGCTTGCCAATGCATTACTTTAGCTATTAATATCTTCAATTATACTTTTGTAAAAATTATAAAAATTTGATATTTGAAAAGTAGAGTTCGATACGAATCTAACTAGATCCCACATGTCTATATTTTTCCTAGTGTATAAATCACAAATGATGGTCAAAGAAGATTAAGTGAATAGTGTAAAAGACCTAATAATGCAATAAAATATAAACGGAGGAAGTAATAAAAATAATTTTATGGTGACGGGCAGGTGACCGTAAGGTGGTGGTGAAAAGCATACGTGGCAAAGCGCGAAAAAGAGAGGGAGGGAAGATCTGAACCGTTGGATGAGTCGCTGTCTGGTAATGAAAAAACGACCACGTGTGATGGCGGGGTGGGGGTGTACTGGTAAAAGCACATAAGTGCGTGGACCAATCACAGAACAACAACGATTTGTGAAGGTGGGACCTTCCTTTTCTGACACGATTCATGTTTGTGGACCAGTTTTATGTTACATAACTCACTCAGTGTTTAAGCGAGTCGGTGTGTGACTGAGCGAGTGAACTCGGGACTCGCCAACTCGGAAGTGGAGGGATGTGGAGGAAATTTTAAGTTTTGCAAAAGAACCGGTGTTTTGACTGTTTTCAAATCAAATATACTCAGAGCGAGAAATAGCTCAAAGTGGTTAGAGCTTTTTTAATCAGTATTAGGAGAGTTCGAGATCAATTCTCACTCTCCAGACACTCTAAACAAAAATATATATTTATGTATGTTAATAAATCAAAAGTAAATTCAGTAGGGTATTGAAGGAGTAGACCACGTGTCACTATCGTTTAATTTATGAAACATGTGGAAACTATTACACGTTGTATAATGTACTGCTGCTACTACGTTCTTCCCTTCTTTTCTCCATTATTTCGGAAAATGTTGCTCTTTTTTAAATACGTACTGTAGTAAAAAAAATGTTTTGTTTTATTATATATTACGTACATGGAGTCATGGACTGTGGAAACTTGGTTGATTGAAAATAATCAAAATATCAATATGGTATGGTTCCTCAAGTACACTACTACATACAACAAGTACGTATACATCTATAACAATTTCAAATTTGTTGATCATTTTGGATGCATTAAGGGGAAATGCGTTAACTTTGTTATTTTATTAATAGCATTGATTATAATTTCCTTAGCTTAATTAGTATATAATCAAATTAGATCAGTGATTTTGGCCATGTTTGGTAATTAGAGTTTTGACAAAAAATGAGCTTATTTGACCAAGTTAGAGGTTTGATTACAAAAATAATCTAAATTGGTTGTTTGGTAAAAAGAGCTTATTTAAAGAGCTGATTGGGGCAAATAAGTTGATTTGTAAAAAGCTAAAAAATAGAGCTTTTTCATATTAGCTGATTGAGATATGGTTGCCAAATGACACTCTTATCCTAAAAAGTTAATCTAATTTACAATGTCAATGCCCTTAAAAAAAATGTCAATGTCTAAAATTGTCATTTAATATGTTCAACTAACAAAATAGCTATATCTAATCAGCTAATTTTACCAAACAACTTTATACAAACAAATTAATGCAATCAGCTAGTCAAACAAGCTAATACTACCAGCTAGTCAAACCAACTAATGAAATCAGCTTCTATCAATCAGCTTCCGCTAATTACCAAACAGGGCCTTTGTCACAAAACTCTAACTTAAGTTAAAAGTAGAAACAAAAAATTCTATACCATAGTAAGCTGGAGTGTATCAAGATTTAATTAGTATACTTGCTCAATTTACAATCAATCTCCTCTTTCATCCGCGAAATTTATTCACTTGTCTCCACTAGCAAAAGATACTTCACTTCAACAAAGACTCTAAAAAACTTTAAGGACTAAAGAGTACTACATGGTAGATACTTCATCTGCTTTTAATTGATTACTGATGTGTTGGAAAGCTTAATTATTTGATGAGTATATACAAGAGTATGTATAAGTGCATGAGTAAGCAATAGAATATGATTTGGTACATTTGTCTAGGTACATTAGCTACGAGTTAGGAGTATGATTATCTTTGAGTCTTTGACTATCAATCAAAAGAATAAATCAAGAGATTACACAATTAACACAATAACTAATACTGATTTGATTATCCGTTACAATTACAACGATTTTAAGTTTTGCAACTTAATTTGACCATATTTGTTTTCTACAATACATATTAAATTTTGATTTTTTTATTATTTTTAATTCAATGTCATTATAAAAATAATTACTTGTAAGGCAACATTAAACAATAAAAGATTCAACAATCAAATACTTTCACTATTTTTTAACAATTACAACACTTTTTTTTGAAATGAAAATGCTCATTGCTCACAATACTCCATAATTGGAAATTTCTTAAAGTTGTACTATTACCCTAATTTAAAATAGCGTATGAGGTACTTAATTCTAAAGTTGTAATAATATATCAACTCCATTTTCAATGTATTAATCATGTGATACTCATATTTACTTTTCTTAAAATACCACACAAAAATAGTACTCCGTATGTTATATTTAAAAAATAAAAATAAAAAATAAATCGAGGAATTAATATGTTAGGTAATTAGACTAAATCTTCGTTTTATATTATAATTATTCGTAATAATTAATTTTTTTTTCCACTTTAATTTATGTCAAATCGTTACAAATAATATGAATCAGAAGTAGTATAAAAAATAGTAGAATTGTTAATTATACGGAGTAGAGGCATAAAAACCAACTCCTACTAAAAAGGAAAATGGAATTGAAGCTATCAAAGATTAAAGGGAGTTGGAACAAATAGAAGCAATGACACTTATCTATACTATATATTAAAAGGCGTTCCTTTTAAAGGAACGGTGCCACGTGACACTCTTCAAAGTATGTGTGCTATGTCTCAATGTCACATCATCATCCAAAATATATGCACCACATAAGCTAGCCACTTCACTTAACAAAATAAAATATAATTTGAACAAAATTTGAACTCATAACCTTTAATACATATAGGTAATACATTTACCATCTCAACCAACTATTATTAATGTTTCAAGTTTGACATAATATTATATATTCATTTCAATTATTAAGTAAATTAGTGCTAATATAATTCATTTATTTTTCACAAGATTAAATATAATTACAGATTTTTTTTTTTTTAAAAAGTGACATTCGAAGCAACGCCCAAAACACTACACACACTAACTATACAAATAATCGAACATAATTAAATACACAATTTAGCAACCCGGGACATCGCCCGGGGTTAAACCTGGGCACGGGCCGGGTTGGCCCGCGTGCCGCCCGGCACGGCCCGAAGTCAAGCACGGCACGGCACGAAGTTCAACTTCCGTGCTACGGACAGGTGGAGAATTCCCAAGCACGGCCCGGCACGAGCACGGGCATGGCCCGCCGTGCTGGCCCGCGGGCCAACGGTAATATTACCGTTTCATGTAGCTAGAAGCCAAAAAAACGGCTATAAAACGGCTAGTTTTTTGCCAATTTGCTCCCCAAAAATTATATAAATACTCACCTCCATTTCATTCCCAAATCACAAAATCACAATCTCTTCTTCTTATCTCTTATATTCTCTAAATCTCTAATAATCCTTATTTTCTTAAATTCTCTAATTATTCTCTTAAATTCTCTAATTATTTTCCTAATATCGGAAAAAATTAAAAAGTTCGTAATCGTAATTAGTGGAGCGTTGAAGCACGGTTGTAAGATCTAAACTAATCTTAAATTTATTATTGTTTTATTGTTATTATTAGAATAATCTTGTTTAATTATTATTGTTGTTAATTGTTATTGTTGTTGTTATAATTGTTGTTAATTGTTATTGTTGTTGTTATAATTGTTGTTATTAATTATTATTATTGTTACAATTGTTGTTATTATTTATTTTGTTTGTTATTGTTATTGTTATAGTTGTTGTTATTAATTATTATTATTGATATTTTTATTGTTAAAATTGTTGTTATTAATTATTATTATTATAGTTAACCACTTTTTATTAAAAAATTAATTGTTAATTATGGCATCGAACAACCCATCATCTAGGTCTAGGGGGAAAGGCCGACTTATCCGTAGTAGTAGTTCTAGGGAACCACCAAATACAACGAGCCCCCAAATTACGAGTCAAACCAATGACCCCATTTACTTCCCCCCGGGCTATGAGCCATATAATACGTCGGGATTTCCAGCACCACCACTAAACCAATTTCCACTACCACCATACCAATTTCCACCTAATTATATCGGTAATCAACAAAACTATTGTTCTAGCCAAGGTAGCCAAGAAAGTACCCGAATTCCCTCCGGTTCTACCCCTTCTACTGCCACTCCCACTAGTCCCACTACTAACCATCACACACATCATGAATGGTTAACCGAAACTGAGATGCTACTTTTGAAAAACCGAAGGAGTGAGGTATGGCGTTATTTTGTCCTAAGTAAAGATGGTGAACAATGGGCAAAATGTAAAACATGTAATAGTGTATTCACGGCAGTTACCAAAAACGGGACGGGACACTTATCTAGACACATGAAAGCTTGTGCAAAACCAGCTAGTGATCCAATCCAGCCCAAAATTTCCCAATTCCATCCATACGGCTTTACATACAACTATGAGAGGGATAGGGATGAACTAGGAAAAATGATAGTACACGCCGAACAACCTTTTATTTTCTCGGAAAGTGACGCATTCAACACCTACATTAACAAAGCACTACAACCCCAACATAAAAGAATCTCTAGGAAAACCGTTCGTTCCGCCGCAATGAAAAATTTCCTAGAGTACAAAGTCCGGTTACAAGCCGAATTGAGTAACCTTAACTGTAGAGTATCTTTAACAGCCGATTCTTGGGATAGTGGTTATAAATATCACTATTTATGTGTGACTTGACATTGGGTAGATGATCAATGGATGTTACAAAAAAGAATAATACATTTCAAAATGCTGGAATACCCACACACCGGCATTAACATTGCTCACCATTTAATGCAAGCAATAGACGAATACAACCTTCGAGATAAAATGATGTCTATGACTTTTGATAATGCAACCTCTATGACATACACAGCTAATCTTATCAAACAAAACTTAACCGATGTACTATTAGACGGTGAAGCTCTTCATACTAGATGTGTTTGCCATGTACTTAACTTATGTGTACAGGATGGAGTTCGGGCAATTGGCCCATACTACAGCAAAATCAGAGATGCTATTATGTCTATTAATAGCTCTAACATGAGATACCAAGAATGGAAGAGTTTTCTAAAACAACAAAAGATAAGGGTAATAAAAATTAGAACCGATTGCCCAACTAGGTGGAATTCCACCTATGACATGTTAACAAAGGCAATTGAGTACAAGGGCCCGTTAACATTATTTTACAACCAAAAATTTCCACAAAATGCTTTGTATGATGATGATTGGAAAAACTGTGAAAGATATATGCAATTTTTACAGTTATTATATAACATGACGTATTGTTTTTCTACTGTTTACAATCCTTGTGCTCAAAACTTTCTTTCTAATGCATGCTTACTCGCCCAACTTTTCGCTGATCATCGCGATCAAAGTGATTATGATCAGTATCTTCCAGCAATGGAAAAAAAGTGGCGTAAATATTATAGTGAGATTCCTTTGATTTATATTTTTGCTTCCATATTAGATCCTAGGCAAAAGTATGAAAACACATTTATGTTAGTTGACATTTACTTTCAATGCATGTTTCTTGACGATGATGTAGAAAACTATAAGACTAATGTGAAGGATCAGTTTTTTGCTTTATATAGAGTCTATGAAGCCAAATATGGCACCGTTCCTCGCTCAGGGCCTTCCCAACCATCCAAAAACGTAAGTAAGAAGGCCAAACATTTATTTTCACAAGCTACTAACTTGATTTCAAGGTTTTCAGGTGATTCATCAATCAGGAGAACGCAAAGCGACGTCTCGGAGTTGCAGATGTACCTGAGTTACGACTTCACCAAAGGCATGGACGACGATGAGATAAACAACCTCGACCTCCTTGCATGGTGGAAACAACAAAGCTCGAAGCATCCAACTTTGGCGGCAATGGCACGAGACATTCTTGCTATCCAAGTTTCCTCCGTCGCCTCCGAACGAGCTTTCAGCGCATCCGGAAGGGTAAGACGATAGAAGAACAAGTCTAAAACCCGAAACACTAGAAATGTGCGTGTGTTTCAAAGATTGGTTGGATGCGGAAAATCGCTCACAAGACCGTTCTTACGACCACAACGACAACGAAGAAGGAACCTCCGCTTCCGGTTCGGGTTCGGCTAGTTCCCAATCTATGCAACTAGCCGATGACCTTGAAGGCGAAGGCGAAGACGAAGACGAAGACGAAGACGAGCAAGAAGAAGGAGAAGAAGAATAGACAATTATTGTATATTGTACGATTTTAAAAATATCAATTTTATCATTTTCCAATTTTTGTTTAATACCATCATTGTATGATTTTTATCATTGTTATCATTGTACAATTTTCTCAACTCAAGTAATAATAATATAAAGTACGCATTATTCACATCCAAAGTCCAATTTGCCTTTTTTCCCCGTTTTTTTACAAATTGTAAATTCATATTAAAAAAAAATAAAATTATACCAATTACTAATAAATCATAAACATTAAATTTTAAAGTAATAGTATAAAGTAAATATATAAATATAAATATTGAATATACAAATTATAAAACATAAATATTCAACTTATAATTATAAAATTCATAACTTAATAACTTATAACTTATAAGTTATAAACTTATAAGTTACCTTATAAAACTTATAATTATAATTTTATAACTTATATACATTATAAACTTATTAATTTATAATGTTGTCATAAAAAAAAAAAAAAAAAAAAAAAAAAAAAAATTGAAAACTGCACCAGTCCGCTGCCAGCCCGGAGGCCAGCCTGTGGCCGACACGATACGAGCCCGCCAGGCACGAGGGCCGTGCCGTGCCGTGGGCTGGCCTGTGAAAATGGCCGGCACGGTACGGCACGAAATCCTGGGCCCGCCGGCACGATCGGCACGGCACGAACCAGTCCGTGGCCCGTCAGACACGGCCCGCGACAGCCCGACACGGCGCCCAGGATTACCCGGGGTACACACTAGTTGACACTTAAAAGGAAGGAAGAGGAAGTATAGCTTTGGGGTTATTATGTTGATGTCTGTTTGGTGGGGTACGATGATTAAGCTTAGGTGTGCATGTGGTCCAATTATAAAACTCTACGTAGCATGTTTTTTGGACCCACTGATATTGACATCTAATGGGTCCCACTACTTCTTCATTCTTTTCCTTTTTCTTTTTTTAATTCATTTTCCTTTATTATTTTTCCATGCTTGTGTCCTCAACTCCTTCGCCACGTGGTTGATTCAACCTTGGAAGCTATGGAATGACACGATCTTTTATAAATACAACATCAATTGCTATGATTCTAAAAATTTTCTTAAAGTAATGCTATGCTAATTAAAGCTTTGATACTTGTAGATTTGTACTGATGCTAGTATAAGCTTTAAAGGGTTACTCGCCTACCTCTATCCTCTTATTAATCCTTTAATTATAATGTCTTTATTTTGATTTAATTAAGTAGCCACGTATACTCTGAAATGCTTTTTATGTCTCTAAAAGTTCATCTTATCCTATACGAAGTATTATTATAACAAATAACATTTGATACGATTTGAATTAAGAGTAGTTTATGGATAATGTAGTAGTCAAATTCTTCTCTTGTTATACGAAATATTAATAATTACGCAAATACAAAAATTTATTAGGATAATGAAGTCAAAATGTGAAAAAAATACATCACATGGAATGGGTGTAAATTTTTTTTTTTTTCATTTTAATTAACACGAAGATTTGTATGTATATCATAAAAAGAATACAAGAATATTAAGGATATGATTAATTGCATGTATATAATATATCATTACTCAAAAATTAAATTTTGGAATCACTCAATAATTAAGAATATGATTAATTGGGTTCTTGCCATTCTTGGTGATTATTTCTAACTCGGATCCTACATTGCTTTACTCCGATCCACAAAAGATTGTAACCAAATTAGTACTCCGAGTGTTTTGATCTA
Organism: Chenopodium quinoa; assembly: GCF_001683475.1. NCBI lineage: Eukaryota > Viridiplantae > Streptophyta > Magnoliopsida > Caryophyllales > Amaranthaceae > Chenopodium > Chenopodium quinoa. The sequence continues at coordinate 257,280 of NW_018743669.1, read as the reverse complement.
ATCTAATGTTGTCTCAATCATGGGAAAGTTTCAATCATGAGAAAGTGTACGTCTAAACATAAAAGTCATTCCATTAAAATTGGTTTATCAGTGAATATTGCTATATTATGAAATACTTTATATTGTTAGACAAATAATGGTACCAGCTAGGCCGATTCAACAATTAATCTATAGACCTAACAAATTACCTAAATTGCACAATTCTTACCTTATATAACACGTCCCTTCTAGTAGTCTAGTCGAGTAAAAGTTTGATCTCATCTTAAAATGTAATGAACAATATAATTCCCAATTAAGAAACTTACTAAATCATAAACAACCACACTATCAAGCAAACAATAAAAAAAGTATGCCCAAGAAATTTAATACACATTTGAAACTCCTCTCTTACGCTTGTACTATCTTAGAGTCATATATATTTTTTGTAATTCTATTTTATTTACGAGGATTATAACACATAAAGAAGAACAATAGTCTCGATCCTTTCTTTTAAATCGTTCTCAGAATAACATACTCAGTACTTTGTTTACTCGTATTTGTTAACTATATATCAAGGTATTTATTTATTTATTTATTTATTTATTTTACTTTTTAATTTCAATTAGTAAGAAAAATGAGGTATTTCCATAATAATGTACACTTGTAAGATTTTGAAGATATATCTCAAAGGTATAATGTGATGTCATAAAAATGTAGTTATTAAAGATAATGTCAAGAATATCTCTTGATTATCTGTTTAATATCCTCCATCACAAATGCTTATAATATCTTTGACTAGCAAGGATACATATACTTTGTAATATCACAATCGTATCAAATTTCATTATGGTATGATAAACTATAATAATAATAATAATAATGAAATACAGAATAATCACCGTATGTATAAATGAATAAATGCATACATACTATTGCAATCAAACTAATTCAAAATTGAATGATTTATTGATATATATTGTCCATATAATACATTAATAAAAACGTAAAAAAACTCGAAATTAAAGGAACAAGCTAGATATTTTGTTGTCAAACTTCATTTTATGCATTATAAATAAATAGAGTATCAATGATGACTCAACGTATGAAATATCAACGAAGAATATATGCGTTATAAATTTAATTGGAACAAGATTTAATGGCATGAATATTACTAAGTAATTCTCTTTGATTATTCAACAAGAGTTTTGGAGCTGATGATATATGAATCCATGTAGGAGTATAGACCATTGAATGAGCTAGTTTCGGTTTTTACTACGTACTCGATCATAGTATTACTTATCTCCACGTGTTGACTTGTTAATTTTACATGGCACACACCTATTTATACGTGCACCATTTTGTAAGTTTCAATCTTAACCTTTTCACACTCGAGATATTTACTAGACAAATAATTTTGTTACAACAATTGTTAAAATTAATTATATCAATGTCCGATAATGTATGTTATCTCTAAATATCAGTCATATTATTTGGTGTAAGATGTATTCAAGGTTAAATTTTGCTTGTTTAATACTTAAATGAGCGATAATTATATTGTAATCATTAAATTAAAATAACGTAAAAACAACCTACAATCCAACACTTCTAAAAATAATGTTAATAAACCTAAATTTAAATTATTATTTATAGTCTAGCCAAAGCATGCAAATATTATGTAAGAATATATATATCATAGTTCATATGTATAGTAGTACATATGATGAATATGGTTTCACTTTAACTTAATGAGCTGGTGACACCAACCATAATAGTAGTACTATAATTATATGGTATGAATTAAAATATAGAAAAAGTAATCTTACAAAAATAATAAGTAATTAAACAACGTTGGAGGGCAGGGAGCCGAAATATAGAGGACAGCACAACAGTGAAAAATAGGAAAGTTCAGTTGCGTTTACGCAAAACGGAGTAGGAACATAAGAATAATACAATAATAATATCTTTAAATAAAAACAAGTGTTCAATTTTAATTTTGGGAAGAATAGGTGTTATTTTACAAGCATTTAAATTAGGACTCGTGTCGAGTTGTTTTGATTCTTGCGCAGCCACGCCACACTAAATTTTAGTGATACTTTCAATTACGTAGTAGAATATAAAGTATGGCGTCCAATTTTGTTTTTTATTTTTATAAATTTCGGCATAATTTAAAAAGCATAAAAACAGGGAATTATTTTATTATTGAAGAGTTATTTTTTGCCATTTCTGTTTCTTAGGAGGTACCAAAATTGAAGTCAGGGACTAAATTCATGTATGTGTCGTACAAGTATGTCCATGTGCTTGGTCGATAATACTATCTATTTTCTCCGTTTCATAATACTTTTTATCATATGTTTTATATGCACCTCACATTTGTACACTAGAAAATACTAATAATCGAATTGCTTGATCTATTATGTTATTAAGAATATGCACCTTGTGTATAATGTGTGGGTCGATAATTATATGTATATGAAATAATGAACACGATGGGATCGAAAACATGGTTTAAAACTTTGAAACAAATTATATAAATGTTTGCATTGAGCTAGAGCTATTCGTATCAGCATGCCAAGGTCATTCGGTGGATATGCACCGGGCCCACCATCGGCCGCACTTACAGACGTACGACATAAGCTGTTATAGCGGTGGCCGGTATGACTTCACGGCTAGATTAAATTTCCAAGAATAAATAATGTTTTGTTTTAAACTGAAATGAAAGTTAGTGCAATGAAGATCAACCTTGAATATACACAATACACTTCTAATATTGTCAATGTAAAACTATATAGTAATATCAAGGATCGGATACAACCAGATCTTATTACATGATTCATAGTGATACTGATCAATGTGATCATGTAACATTATTAGACTTATAGAACACATATGTATAGAGAACACTATATAGTAATAACTACTTTTACTTTGTAAAACTATAATCTTTAAGTGTGCTTGGTAAGAATTCACCTCGGGCTTTTCATTTACTGCGTATGTTGTTCTAGTACTAGGGTTTACGATATGGTGTATACAATCTTGAAATACTATTAATCATCTAATATTCTGTATTTCGTAATATAAAGATTTAAATACTTAAAGGTGGCCAATAAATTGAATTGAAGAACCCAAATCTCAAGGGTAAGAAATTCTGTACACACTTGTAATATACTTACAATAATATACACTTAGGAACCACAATCACAATCAAACCCAAACCCAAATTTCAAATTTAATTAAAAAAAAGGTAGTTTGGTAAGGCTCAAATAATTAATGAATAAAAACCTATTTTTCCTAAAAGGTTAGGCCAATAATTGGTAGTTACAGTTTGGCACCTGATTGATAAATTAAACTTTGATTAAAATTTTCTTTTTGGTGAATGTCAACTCATTTGTTGCAAACGTGACATATAGTTGAACGACTTCTTGTACAGGAGTTTATATAAAGAGGTTTAGTAAAATGTTATGAATAAACTATAGTCAAACAGTATTAAAATGATATATACTTCATATAATGTAAGATAATACAAAGTAGATCCTTAGTTGTTACGTTTGGTAGACTTTAATCACATATTTAATCCAATAACAGGGTTATTGAAGTGAAATTTTTAGCTATGATTGGATTGCTTGGGCTAATTTAATTAAAAGGTTGTTATTTGTTAGAAGAATTGTTGTTAGAAGAAATAAATAATGAAATTTCCTCACCTTGCTATGAGTGTACGATTCCTAAAGCTACGAATAAAATAAATAATATTTACTTTTTTTTTTAATAGCAAATAAATAACATTTACTTGAGCCCTGTTTATTTATTAAAAAATTTAAAATTTGTAATACTTTGCTTATTATATACCTTAAAATATACTTCGTACTTTCTACAAGAAATATACAAGTATAAATATTAAACAAGTACTCCGTACCAAGTACTAATCAAAGAAAAGGCAAAACCGAATTTTTTGAGAGAATTTATCTACCTATGTAGAATGTTAAACACGGTTAAGTTTATAGTTTTGTAATTTATAATGAATGATAATATAACATAATACAATTTTTTTGTATTCTGTAAATCATATATGATATGAATTAAAGCATAGAGTAATTTAATAAAGTGCATTTATATATTAAATATCCATGATATGATAGGACTAATAAGTTTAATTAAGAATTCAAGGCTAACAAGATAACATTAGTGACTATTCAAAAAAAAGATAACATTAGTGAAATTCAAATGAAGAGAAACAAAAGATTCATACTGAGGTTTATCAGAGTGAAATTGATATAGATGAAGAGTCGGGATAATGTGACAATCAATTCTGTTCCTAGGGACTACGTGTCTACATGACTACGTACAACTTATTGAAGGCTTGAAGATATCGACTCTCTACTTAAAAGTCATGGACCCGAACCAATGCAAGTTATCTAGCAAAAAGTTGGGTTGTATCCATTGATAGTAAAACCTCCATCAACACAAATGGTCTGGCCAGTAATGTAAGAAGCAGCAGGCATGCATAAGAATGCCACTAAGGCAGACACCTCTTCCATCTCCCCTGTTCTTCCAAGAGGAGTTCTTCCTAATACTCCTTCCAAATATTTTTTGTCATTAAGGATCTGCAACATTTCAGAAAAAAGGATGACAAACCAACACTTGTATTCAGATTTTGTTAGTATAGGCGCGCAATCATGCACCCGCGATATCTAAGGCTCAACTTTGAGCATTAATATCTTTAAATTCATACTGACCAAAAGTTTACGACAATAAAAACGAGCAGTTGAAGTAAACCTTCAATAACATTCAAACAAAGCTAATTGAATGGAATACAGTATTAAGTTATGCCATTACCTCTTCAGTAAGAGGGGTACGGATGTACCAAGGTGCAACAGAATTAATTCTGATGTTATCCTTTGCCCACTCACATGCTAAATTCTTTGCTAATTGGTTCATTGCTCCTGTAAAAAAACTTACACCATAAACATTACTTTAAAACTCATATAATTCATATTGAACAAAATTAAAAGTAATGAATAAAAGAAACATTTAAACTTTTCATAATCAGTTGTCTTAGCCATTGCTTTTCATCAAATGTTTAAAAGGTCAATTGCTATAGTTTGATAACTTTACGATTGCCTATGACTATTTCTTGTACATAATTTGATGGAGCTGAGTCTGATTCATACCTTTTGATGTGCCGTAAAGTGAGCCAACATCAATAGCCACAACACCAACAACAGAAGACATGAGAATGATGCTGCCAAAACCCGATGCCTTAAGAAGATGATAGGCAAGCTGGCATATATGGTAAGTTGATTCAAGGTTGGTGCTCATTATAGCTGCATAATCTTCTGCTGTGAAATCTGTTGTTGGCTTCTTTAGGTATGTCCCAACGTTGCTTACCTACATAGGATTTAACCAAAAACAAGTTTCTAGTAAAAACAAATCAATGAAAAAGAAAACAAAAGGCCAATAATCTGTCCTTTTCTAGTAGATGTGGTCAATGGACCAGGCTAGATCAGTCTCGACATGGACTGGTGAAGGCGGTGGATGGGAACGAGTGCTTATGCTCCATTCAAGTTTCATTGTAAGAAATACAGGAGCGTTGCACAAATGAATAAATGAGAGCTAAGAATATACACTAACCAGGATATTTAGTTTGCCATTGAACTCAGAGGAAATAGTTTCCATGAGCTTTTCTCTCTGGGATCGAGATGTTAAATCACAAACAGAACAACTGACTTGAAAGCCTTTGGCCTCCCAATCACGTTTGCAAGCTTCGAGTTCAGACTCGTTTCTAGCACATGTATGAACCTTAGCCCCTAGTCCTGCTAGCTCTTCCACAACTGCATGTCTGCAATCAAAATAAGCAAAACAGAAATCATTCTCAGTATAATACCAACATGAGCATGCTTGTATGAATACTTAAAATCAGCAAGTTTATAATAATCATGAAGGAAAAGGGAACAGAAAGAAAACCCGATTCCTTTAGAGCCCCCGGTAACAAGAGCAGTCATGCCAGTAAGAGACCATCGTTTGTTTCTGCAACTGCTACCGGAGTCAGACATCAGATAATCCCTCTGCAGTTCTACTAATGGAAAATTATAGAGTTTGAATGTCTTTATCTTTCACCACTACACTACTAGCAATTCAGTAAATATATGTCTTATATGCTAAGATGCCTTCATTTAAATTATAGAGAAGTCATTATTGGCAGGCTGGTTATAGATGACAAGACCTTTGTGGCTGTGGAAACTTCAGTTTGGATTTGTGGGAGCTTCAATTTGGAATTTTCATTCCCCATTGTCTGACGACGTCATTATTTCCATCATTGATAGCTACTCAGGGAACATATGGAGCTCGAAATCAAAGTAGTATCATGTTTTATTAGGTATTAATGAACATTAAGTCAAACAAAATCATGTCAATAAGACAACAAGGACATAAGACCTCTAGTGAAAAATGAGAATCTTTGAGGGAATTTTTTGCAATAAACGATAATCCGGAGGATAACTTAATGCAAGACTTCGTATATAATATGGAGTAGTAGAACGATGTAACATTTATAATGAAGTACATAGCACCATTATTAGATAAGATATGACTAGTAAGTTCAGGTAAGAATTCTGGCTAATAAGATCAGACAAGATTATCAGTGAATTCAGATGAAGAAAAACAACTTATTCATTTCAAGAGGATGTTCATCGGAGTGAAATTGAAATAGATGAAGAGTCAGGATAATGTGACAATAAATATTGTTCTGAGGGAGTACATGATTACATACAACTTAATAGAACAAGCTCGAAGCTCCTGATTTGTCTCTACTAATACTTCAGGAATCCAAGCCAGTCATCTAGCCAATTGTCGGCCAGTAATGTAAGAAGCAGCAGGCATGCATAAGAATGCCACTAGGGCAGACACTTCTTCCATCTACCTTGTTCTTCCAAGAGTTCTTCCTAATACTCCTTCCAAATATTTTTTGTCATTAAGGGTCTGCAACATTTCAGAAAAAAGGATGACAAACCAATACTTGTATTCAGATTTTGTTAGTATAGGCGCACAATCATGTACCCACGATATTTAAGGCTCAACTTTGAACATTAATATCTTTAAATTCATATTGACCAAAAGTTTACGACAATAAAAATGAGCAGTTGAAGTAAACCTTCAATAACATTCAAACAAAGTTAATTGGATGGAATACAGTATTAAGTTATGGCATTACCTCTTCAGTAAGAGGAGTACGGATGTACCAAGGTGCAACAGAATTGATTCTGATATTATCCTTTGCCCACTCACATGCTAAACTCTTTGCTAATTGGTTCATTGCTCCTGTCAAAAAAAAAAAAAAAAAAAAAAAACCTCCATAAACTTTACTTTTAAACTCATATAATTCATATTGAACAAAATTAAAAGTAATGAATAAAAGAAACATTCAAACTTTTCATGACCAGTTGTCTTAGCCATTGCTTTCATCAAATGTTTATAAGGCCAATTGCTATAATTTGAGAACTTTACGATTGCCTATGTGTTAGAATCCAACCTCTTTGTTATGTATTCTTCTTTATTTTCCTTGTATTTTCCTTATATAATGTCTCTTTAGTCTTTCTTTTTATTTTTCTAGACCCTAGGGAGAATTATTGTGTTACTGTCATTTCAACGTTCACTTGTAATTCTCTACTAATGCAATATAAAGCTCTTTAGGGAGCGAATGGTTATTCAATCAAAGCTCTCTACCCCGTTGTTATTGCTTTAAGACTTGTGTGTTGTTTAAGCCTTTATAGATATTGTGCTTGCCTTGTTTTAAAGCATCCCCCACCAAACCAAGAGACCCTAGAGACGTCCTCATTTTCGTCGGTTCCGCTTGTGCCCGCTTCGAAGTATCGGCCGTCACAAGCCCCGACTCCGCACTCGTTGTTCTCGTGTGCCCTCTTGAGACACCGTAGGTCCGTGTTGCTGTGTGCTCACGAACCTCCTTACTTTAGGCTTGCGCCCTTGTCGCCAAAAGACGAGAGCGCGCCGCACGATCTGGTGTTGAATCACTCGGACCGTGACAGTTTGGTATCAGAGCCAGGTTTGCCATAGAGATGGCAGAAGAAGGAGAGATGCATGAATACACATTCGAGGAAAGACTTGCTTGGCTTGAAGGCAAGTCCGAACAGTGGGCTATGCTTGAAGAAAGGCTTCCCAAACTCGAGGATATTGTAATAAAACAAGCCGACCAAATAGAGAGGCTTGCCGCTACTGTGGATGGGTTAACGGAGCAACTTAACTTCGTGCAAGGCGTCGCTGATGAAGCACAAGATAAATGTGCAACCTTAATGCGTGCCCAGAGAGGGCTCGGGGGAAGTGGAGGTGCCAAGATAAAACCTCCAAGCCTCGGACCTTCAATGGCACGAGAGATTTAAAAGAAGTCGATAATTTCATTTTCGACATGGAGCAATACTTTCGGGTCTGTCAGTTGGAGAATGAGTTAAAAGTTGATACCGCCACTATGTATTTGGTGGATGATGCAAAGCTTTGGTGGCGCACCAAGTACGCCGACATCCAAGCTAAGAGGACGTCGGTGGATACTTGGGAGGATCTGAAGAAAGAGCTGATGGCCCGATTTTATCTCGAGAATACCGAGTTTGTTGCTCGCACCAAGCTCGCTGCTTTGCAGCATAAGGGTTTTATCCGGGAGATGTCAAAGAGTTTTCAGCGTGCATGTTGGAGATCCACAATATGTCCGAGGAAGATCGCCTATTCAACTTTGTGCGTGGTCTTAAGGAATGGGCCCAAAGAGAAATTTGGCGCCAAAAGATTGATACTTTATCGGGAGCCATCGCTGCAGCCGAAAGGTTGATGGACTACTCCTCAGAGAAAGGACAAGGTTTGAAGAAAGGGAATAGCGGGCCGACACCGAACCCTCCTAGGAACTCCGGACATGGCTCGCAAGTGAGCTCCAACAACTCGAACAATAGATACAATAGGAGTGGGGGAGAAGACTCTCGGAAGAGTGGAGCTTCTTCCTTCTCTAATAGAGGAAGCACCCCTAGTTCATCTTCGGCAGCCAGGCCATTGACGTGTATCCTTTGCCGAGGACCGCACAAGTGGTTTGAATGTCGACACAAGGGAGAAATTGACAATCTCCAAAAGAAACTGTCCTCCATGTCCTTAGAAAACCCCGAGGGTGAAGAAGCCGATGAGGTAGAACCTAGTGAAGGAGAACATTCCAGACTGGGGACCATTCGCATGATGTGCGCTATGGGAAGAGAAGGCTCTGAGGGCCAACCCAAAAACTCTGGATTGATGTATGTGAATGCGTTGGGAAACGGAAAGGAAACTCGTGCCATGGTGGATACCGGTGCTACCCACAACTTCATTTCAGAAAAGGAGGCAAAAAGACTTGGGTTGAAGCTCCTACCAGAAGGAGGCAGTATGAAAGCGGTGAATTCAGTTGCCAAATCGATCCACGGCGTTGCCAAGAAAGTAACAATGAAGCTGGGAGATTGGAGCGGACAGGTGGACTTTACCGTTGCGCCAATGGATGACTTCAGCTTGGTGCTCGGCATGGACTTCTTACACTTTAGTAAGGCAGTCCCGATGCCGCATCTTAGATCTATTCTGGTGCCTGGGTAGCAACCATGTCTCCTCCGAACCTGCGATCCGGGAAAAGGGCCGAAAGGGCCCCTCCTTTCAGCAATGCAATTGGAGAAGGGGTTGAAGAGGAACAAGCCCACGTTCCTAGCAACACTTTCCACGAAGGAAGAGAGCATTAAATAAGGTTACGGTGCGCAATCACTACCCTATCCCTTTGGTGGCGGATTTGTTCGATTTGTTAGGGGATGCAGTGTACTTTACAAAGCTAGACTTGAAGTCTGGCTATCACCAAGTTCGTATCGCCGAAGGAGATGAACCAAAAACTGCTTGTGTGACGAGATACGGGGCATACGAATGGCTAGTCATGCCCTTCGGCTTGACGAATGCACCTGCTACGTTCTGTACTCTGATGAACCAAGTATTTCGAGAGTACTTAGACAAGTTTGTGGTCGTGTACCTCGATGATATCGTTGTCTACAGCAAGACTTTGGAGGAGCACCTCGAGCACCTAAGATTGGTCTTCGAGAATCTGAGAGAACATCACCTTTTTGTGAAACGAGAAAAGTGTGCCTTTGCGCAGGAAGAAGTCGGATTTCTTGGACACTTTGTGGGGAAGGGTCGATTGAGGATGGACCTAAAGAAGATATGTGTTGTTCGCGATTGGCGGGATCCCAAGAACCCCTCTGCGATCCTTTCTAGGACTGGCGAACTATTATAGAAGATTCATTAAGGGATACTCAGAGATCGCAAGTCCCCTCACCGACCTATTGAGGAAAGATTGTCGTTGGGAATGGTTAGGGCCCCAGAAGGAAGCTTTCCAGAAGTTGAAAGAAGCAATGGTGAAGGAGCCGGTCCTTGCCCTTCCAGACATCACCAAACCATTCGTGGTCGAGACGGATGCTTCGGATTTTGCTTTAGGAGGAGTGCTCCTCCAAGAAGGACATCCTATTGCATTCGAAAGTAGGAAGCTGAATAATGCGGAGAGAAGGTATGCGGCACAAGAAAAGGAGCTACTAGCCATTATGCACTGCCTAAGAGGATGGAGGCACTACTTGTTCGGGTCAAAGTTTACCGTCCGCACAGACAACACCGCGGCGAGTCACTTTCTCACCCAACCCAAGCTGACAGGAAAACAAGCTCGGTGGTAGGAGGACTTAGCTGAGTTCGACGTGGAGTTCACCTATAGAACGGGATCCAGCAATAGAGTTTCCGATACCCTGAGTAGGCGGGCCGATCTTGCTGCGATGTACAAGTTAGCGCTAATGACTGCAAGCAGCATTGCCACATCCGTTAGAGATCAAGTTCGTGCTTATCTCCCAGATGATCCGATGACAAAAACCATAACAAGGATGATTGAAGAAGGGAAGACTAGACGCTTTTGGTTGGAAGATGGCCTCATCTTCACCAAAGGTACAAAGCTGTTCATCCCCAAAGCAGGGGGATTGAGGAAAATGTTGTTGAAGGAATGCCATGATACGCTGTGGGCGGGACATCCAGGTTGGCAGAGAACCATCAGTCTACTCGCGATGGGGTACTACTGGCCAGGAATGAAGGAAGATGTGATGAGCTACACCAAAACCTGCCTTGTGTGCCAGCAAGACAAGGTTGACAGACAGAAGCCCGGGGGCCTCCTTGAACCTCTTCCTGTACCAACTCGACCGTGGGAGAGTGTGTCGATGGACTTCATTAGTGGCCTCCCGAAGGTTGACCAGTTCTCTTCTATCATGGTGGTGATAGACAGGTTCTCAAAATACGCAACGTTTGTACCCTTGCAGAAGGCTTGTGGAGCAAAAGAAACGACGCCGCTCTTCTTTAAGCATATTGTGAAATACTGGGGATTGCCAAAGAGCATAGTAAGCGACAGGGATACCACGAGCATATTCTGGTCTGAGCTATTCCAAATGATGGGGTCTGACCTCAACATGTCGTCAAGCCACCACCCTCAATCTGATGGGCAGACAGAGAGATTCAATGGGCTTCTCGAGGAATACTTACGTCACTTTGTGAGCGCCAACCAGAAAGATTGGGTGAGACTTTTGGACGTCGCACAACTTTGCTTCAACGCTCAAAGGAGTTCTTCTTCCAACAAAAGCCCCTTTGAGTTGGTCATGGGTCAACAACCTCTCCTCCCGCACACAGTGGCTAACTGGGAGGGCGATAGGAGTGCTCAGGCTCGAGATTTTACAAGAGAGTGGAAGCAAAACACCGACATTGCGAAAGCCTACCTAGAGCGAGCATCGCGCCAGATGAAGAAATGGGCTGATCAAAACAGAAGGCCAGTTGATTCTGCTATTGGGGACATGGTGATGGTGAAGGTCTTACCAAAACAGCTGAAGTTTCTCAGAGGGAGAGATCGTCGCCTCATTCGGAAATATGAAGGCCCCATCCGCATCACTAAACGGATTGGGAAGAACGCATACAAGGTAGAACCGCCTACGTGGATGAGGATTCACCCCGTCTTCCACGTTAGTCGTCTAAAACCCTACCATCCAGATCCCGACGACAACAACCGCAACGTCAGCTACCACGCCAAGAGCCACCCCTACAACAGAAGACTGAAGCTGCTAAGATCTTAGTGTAGATTTTGTAAGTCGACGAGGACGTCGACGACTTAAGTGGGGGAGGATGTTAGAATCCAACCTCTTTGTTATGTATTCTTCTTTATTTTCCTTGTATTTTCCTTATGTAATGTCTCTTTAGTCTTTCTTTTTATTTTTCTAGACCCTAGGGAGAATTATTGTGTTACTGTCATTTCAACGTTCACTTGTAATTCTCTACTAATGCAATATAAAGCTCTTTAGGGAGCGAATGGTTATTCAATCAAAGCTCTCTACCCCGTTGTTATTGCTTTAAGACTTGTGTGTTGTTTAAGCCTTTATAGATATTGTGCTTGCCTTGTTTTAAAGCATCCCCCACCAAACCAAGAGACCCTAGAGACGTCCTCATTTTCGTCGGTTCCGCTTGTGCCCGCTTCGAAGTATCGGCCGTCACAAGCCCCGACTCCGCACTCGTTGTTCTCGTGTGCCCTCTTGAGACACCGTAGGTCCGTGTTGCTGTGTGCTCACGAACCTCCTTACTTTAGGCTTGCGCCCTTGTCGCCAAAAGACGAGAGCGCGCCGCACGATCTGGTGTTGAATCACTCGGACCGTGACACTATGACTATTTCTTGTACATAATTTGATGGAGCTGAGTCTGGTTCATACCTTTTAATGTGCTGTAAAGTGTACCAACATCAACAGCTACAACGCCTGCAACAGAAGACATGAGAATGATGCTGCCGAAACCCGATGCCTTAAGAAGAGGATAGGCAAGCTGGCATATATGGTAAGTTGATTCAAGGTTGGTGCTCATTATAGCTGCATAATCTTCTGCTGTGAAATCTACTGTTGGCTTATATAGGCATGTCCCAACATTGCTTACCTACATAGGATTTAACCAAAAACAACATGTTTCTAGTAAAAACAAACCAATGAAAAAGAAAACAGAAGGCCAATCTGTCCTTTTCTAGTAGATGTGGCCAATGGACCAGGCTAGATCAGTCTCGACACGGGCTGGTGAAGGCGATAGATGGGAAAGAGTGCTTATGCTCCATTCAAGTTCAAGTTTCATTATAAGAAATACAGGAGCGTTGCACAAATGAATAAATGAAAGCTAAGAATATACACTAACCAGAATATTTATTTTGCCATTGAACTCAGAGGAGATAGTTTCCATGAGCTTTACTCTCTGGGATCGAGAGGTTACATCACAAACAGAATAACTGACTTGAAAGCCTTTGGCCTCCCAATCACGTTTGCAAGCTTCGAGTTCTGACTCGTTTCTAGCACATGTATGAACCTTAGCCCCTAGTCCTGCTAACTCTTCCACAACTACATGTCTGCAATCAAAATAAGCAAAACAGAAATCTTTCTCAGTATAATGCCAACATGAGCAGCTTGTATGAATACTTAAAATCAACAAGTTTATGATATTAATGAAGGAAAAGGGAACAGAAAGAAAACCCGATTCCTCTAGAGCCTCCGGTAACAAGAGCAGTCATGCCAGTAAGAGACCATCGTTTGTTTCTGCAACTGCTACCAGAGTCAGACATCAGATAATCCCTCTGCAGTTCTGCTAATGGAAAATTAAAAAGAGTTTTTGAATGTCTTTATCTTTCACCACTACACTATTAGCAATTCAGAAAATATATTTCTTATATGCTAAGATGCCTTTATTATAGAAAAGTCAGTATTGGCAGGATTTGTGGCTGTGGCTGTGGGAACTTCCGTTTGGATTTGTGGGAGCTTCAAATTGCAATTTTCATCCCCCGTTTTCTGACAACGTCATTATTTCCATCATTCATAGCTACTCAGTGAACATATAGAGCTCAAAATCAAATTAGTAACATGTTTTATCAGGTATTAATGAACTTGAAGTCAAACAAAATCATGTCAATAAGGACATAAGACCTCTAGTGAAAAATGATAATCTTTGAGGGAATTTTTTTTTGCAATAAACGATGCTATGGAGGATAACTTAATACAAGACTTCGTATATAATATGGAGTAGAGTAGTAGAACGATGTAGCATTTATAATGAAGTACATAGCAGCATTATTAGATAAGTTATGACTAGTAAGTTCAGGTAAGAATTCTGGCTAATAAGATAAGATTATCAGTGAATTCAGATGATGAGAAACAACTTATTCATATCAAGAGGAGGGTCATCAGAGTGAAATTTAAATAGATGAAGAGTCGGGATAATGTGACAATAAATATTGTTCCGAGGGAGTACATGATTACATACAACTTATTAGAACAAGCTCGAAGCTCCTGATTTGTCTCTACTAATACTTCAGGAATCCAAGCCAGTCATCTAGCCAATTGTCGGGTTGTATCCATTGACAGTAAAACCTCCATCAACACAAATGGTCTGGCCAGTAATGTAAGAAGCAGCAGGCATGCATAGAAATGCCACTAAAGCAGACACCTCTTCCATCTCCCCTGTCCTTCCAAGAGGAGTTCTTTCTATTACTCCTTCGAAATATTTTTTGTCATTAAGAGCCTGCCAAGTTTCAGACAAAAAAGGATGACGAACTAATACACTTGTATTCAGATTTTGTTAGTATAGGCAATCAGGCACGCATGATATCTAAGCCTGAACTTTGAACAACAACTAACCCCCCAAGGTCGGAGTAATAGTACTCCCTTTGTAGTCCTGTAATTTCAGTAAGTCACTGATGCAGAGGTGAAAAATTATTTATAGATAGAAAGAGTACGAGATCTTATGCTATAAATGGAATTTAGTCTAATGTTATGCCATTACCTCTTCCACAAGAGGGGTACGAATGTACCAAGGTGCGACAGAGTTGATTCTGATATTATCCTTTGCCCACTCACATGCTAAGCTCTTTGCTAGTTGGTTCAGTGCTCCTGTCAATACACCATAATATTACACCACACTCATATAAGTCATACGAAGTATTTAGCTGAAGTAAAAGTAAATAATACAAGAATCGTCTAAACTTTTCATAGTCAATTGGCTTAGCCTTTGCTTTTCATCAATTGTTTAAAAGACAAACTGCTATTATTTGAGAGCTTTATTTACAACTGCCTGTGACTATTACTTATACATAATGTGATGAGGTTCGATAAATACCTTTTGATGCGCTGCCAAGTGAGCCAGTATCGACAATTCGACAGCCACAACTCCAGCAACGGAAGTTATGAGAATGATGCTGCCAAACCCTGATTCCTTGAGTATAGGATGGGCAAGCTGGCATAAATGGTATGTTGATTCAAGGTTGGTGCTCATTATAGTTGTATAATCTTCGGCTGTATAATTTGTTGTTGGCTTCTTTAGGTAAGTCCCAACATTGTTCACCTACATAGGATGTGACCAAATACAACATACTTCTAGTAATAATATAACATTGAAAAAGAAGCAGAGGGCAAATCTGTTATTTTCTAGCCGTGGGCATGTGGCCAATGGACCAGGCTAGATCAGGTTCAGCATGGACTGGTGAAGGCGGTGGATTGGAGCACATGCTTACTCTACTTTCAAATTTCAATGTGAGATGTCACAGATGAGATCTAAGAATACTAACTAACCAGGATATTAAGCTTGCCATTGAACTCGGAAGAGACAGTTTCCATGAGCTTTTCTCTCTGGGATCGAGAAGACACATCACAAACAGAATAACTGACTTGAAAGCCTTTCGATTCCCAATCACGTTTGCAAGCTTCAAGTTCAGACTCGTTTCTAGCACATGTATGGACCTTTGCCCCTAGTCCTGCTAGTTCTTCCACAACTGCATGTCTGCAATCAAAATGAGCAAAAAAAAAAAAAAAAAAAAACCCTTTAGTACCAACTTGAGCATGCATGTATGAGCAAGCAACGGTAATAATGAAGGAAAAGGGAACAGAGAGAAAACCCGATTCCCTTAGAGCCCCCGGTAACAAGAGCAGTCATGCCAGTAAGAGACCATCGTTTATTTCTGCAACTGTTACCTGATTCAGACATCAAATCACCCTTCTGCAATTCTGCTAATGCAAAATTACAGTCTGAAATTTTTTTATCCTTCAGACCTTCACCACTACACTACCAGCACTACAACAAATATAAGTTCTTTTATGCTAAGATGCCTTCAATATAGATGATAAGGCCTTTGTGGCTGTCGGAGCTTCAAATTGGATTTTTGTTCTTCCCTTCTCTGACAACGTTGCTATTTCTATCTTTTCGATGAATAGTTCGAGCTCAATATCATTAGTCTCACGTTTTAGTAGGTGTAAATGAAGTTGAAGTTTACAAAGTCTTGTGAATAAGGGCATTAGGCTGTTCTGATTGTTTACAGTTTGATTTATATACGCTCATAAATAATACAGTAGCTTGAAATCTAACCTTTTCAATAGATTGCTATTTAAATTTATCAGGTGAATAATTAGATTTTAACTTCACCATTGTTTATATATGCTCATAAACTTATACTAGTCCATAACGTCATATAATAATGCAGACCTTGGAAGCAAACGAGCTAATTAAGTTCAGCTAGTTATGAAAGAATGAGGCTCATTTGCGAAGTCTACTCTATTTCAATGAACAAGCCAAAGGCAAGCCAATTCCAAATGCACTCAATCCTAAACTAACTCAAGAAAGAAAAAAAAAACTCGACTCAACACTAAATCTCGGTCTCAGCCGAGCAATATGCTTCAGCAATAGTAGGTAATACCTTTTTTATAGACAAGAAGGTAATGCTTAATCAACCATACATATCCCATGCACAATCAGAGGAAGAACAAAATATTAGTATGATACAAATCATATCATTTCAAGAAAGTTTAGCAAGCATAATGATAATTTATTGTAATTCCATACAAAGTATTTGTCATACTTCCATACATAGCGTGCACGTTTTGATTGAAAAATAAATACACTGATTAGTTTATCACTGTAGCTTTTATTACATAATTGAATTTTAAGGAAAGCTTATCACCATAGCTTATATTACACATGGCTGGATACATAGCCACTGATTGTAAAACCTCCATCAACACAAATGGTCTGGCCAGTAATATAAGACGCGGCTGGCATGCATAGGAATGCCACCAACGACGATGACTCTTCCAGCTCTCCTATTCTTCCAAGAGGAGTTCTCCTTTCAACTCCTTCCAAGAATTCTTTGTTACTAAGTACCTGCCACCAATCCCAAGCCCAGTGTGAGGAATTGGGCTAACTATCCTAGAGCTAAGGGTTAACACATTATGGATTTTCAGTGCTAAGTAAACAATTTACAAAAGGTACATTTCTCTGTTTTATGACTTTATCTCAAAATTAAGCAATTTCATGATTACAAATTTACTAGTATGAAATTATTATTATTATTATTATTATTATTATTATTATTATTATTATTATTATTATTATTATTATTATTATTATTATTATTATTATTATTATTATTATTATTATTATTATTATTTTATTATTATTATTATTATTATTATTATTATTATTATTATTATTATTATTATTATTATTTATTATTATTATTATTATTTTTTTTTTTTTTTTTTTTTTTTTTTTTTTTTTTTTTTTTTTTTTTTTTTATTATTATTATTATTATTATTATTATTATTATTATTATTATTATTATTATTATTATTATTTATTATTATTATTATTATTATTATTATTATTATTATTATTATTTTTTTTTTTTTTTTTTTTTTTTTATTATTATTATTATTATTATTATTATTTATTATTATTATTATTATTATTATTATTATTATTATTTATTATTATTATTATTATTATTATTATTATTATTATTATTATTATTATTATTATTATTATTATTATTTATTATTATTATTATTATTATTATTATTATTATTATTATTATTATTATTATTATTATTATTATTATTATTTTACTCTCAGAAATCAGTATGTGGGTTGTAAGAAATTCTAGGAGATATTTGATGTAAAAAGACACAAGTTCAAGATACATGATAAACACTTTCCTAATAGTTATTTATCGACTCTTTTTGGAACAATTGATTTACACGATAAGCATAAAACTATTGGGATACAATGAAAAACCAATCAGCTATGCTTGTTTTTACAATACTAATTTAACAAAGTTTGAGAGGAAATGTGTTTGTTTCACTCTAAGAAAATTACTACAGTTTTTCTCTCAAAGTAACCAAGAAGATTTGAATAAATTTTATTTATATCCACCACATGTCATAAATATAGAAATTTGCATGAACAATCAGTTAATATCCGAATAGATATGACTGCTCACAAAGCAACTGTCCAAAACACTGAAACGGTCCGTCTGCCTGATTGCCTGCCCCGGCCAGGTGCGCAACAAACTTAGGAAAATCGTAATGATTGCTTGATCAAACGTTGTATCCTAACATTGCTCCTCATTTTTTGCTTTGAATTAAAACTTAGCATATCCATTAAACTAATCCTCCTCAACGCCTAGTATAGTTAAACTTCATATATGAATATGCGATACATAACCTCCATCTATTCCATAAGTGTTCCAACATAAATATTTAATGGATAACGCAACACACGTGTGAGTGGTGTGAGGTGTGACTACCCCCCATAACCCACTTCAATGAGAGGCATTGGAGTAACAATACATTTTGTGCAATACAAAATTATCAAGTTATGTTGTTACCTTTTCAGTAAGAGGGGTACGGATGAACCATGGTGCAACAGAATTGGTCCTGATATTGTCCTTTGCCCACTCACATGCCAAGTACTTTGCTAGTTGGTTCATAGCTCCTGCCAAGAGTATACATAGATATATCACACATATTTATCCATTTAAAAGCAAAGGATTTCAGATTCAACTGGATATTTGATCATCATTTCCCTTGGCTTTTTCCAGATCAAATGCTAGGAGTTTTTAAGAGCACAGGGTACACCAAATCAAGTATATTTTGTTCTTTTGTATGTTATTGTCATCCACAGTTAAAAAAACATCAAAGTTTAGGATTCATGTTTTGTTTTATTTTTATATAATGTGCCACAGTTTAATTAATACCTTTGGTAGTGCCATAAAGAGAGCCAACTTCGGCAGCCACAACACCAGCAACGGAAGATATGAAGATGATGTTTCCAGACCCAGATGCTTTGAGAAATGGGTGAGCAAGTTGGCTTAAATGGTAAGTTGATTCAAGGTTGGTGGCCATTACAGTTGCATAGTCTTCAGTGGTGACCTGTTCTGTTGGCTTTTGTATGAAAGTCCCAGCGTTGTTGACCTAATTAGATTTCACCAAAAATAAATACCAACTATTAGTGAAACCAAGAAACAACTCTCTGTTGAACATCTTGGATATAGGTTAATACCCATTACTACATACTAACCAAAATATGGAGCTTGCCATTGAACTTGGAGGAGACAATCTCCATCAGTTTCTCTCTCTGTGTTTGAGATGTTACATCACAGACAGAACAACTGACTTGAAAGCCTTTAGTCTCCCAACTGCGTTTGCATGATTCAAGTTCATCCTCATTTCTAGCACATGTATGAACCCTTGCCCCAAAGCTAGCCAGTTCTTCAACAACTGCATGCCTGCAAGATGAGAGCAGAAATTTAATCAAAAACTCACCTACATATCATAAGATATGTCAGTTACACTTATAGATTTAAATAGAGAGATAATGAACATATAAAACAACATATTTGAAACATATATTTTGTGAAGTAGGACAATCACTGTGAAACAAAGGGAATATTAAATTATTAATACATTGATACTGAATTGTGCATGCATGAATCAAATTAGCAAGCTCTCAAATTAATACAAAGATAGAAGGAAAAGGGGGGCAAGGAGTAACCCAATTCCTTTAGTGCCCCCAGTGACAAGGGCAGTCATGCCAATAAGAGACCATCGTTTGACAATGCAGCTGCTACCAGATTCAGACATCACCCTACGTATTACACTGGATCTAAACTCCGAATAATGTATTTTGTACCGCCATACTACTAGCACTTCTATTATATACTACTCCGCCCAGAAGTGAAATGACATATCCCGCCTACTGCAGTTGATAATAAGGCCATGTGGCTGCAGGAGCTGCTTTAGATTTTACATTAATGGTAACTGTTGAAAAAATCAGCCAATGAAACCGTGCACGCTACTTTTGACAGGTTGCCTCTAGTAGAAACTTAGAAAGTGCTATAACATACAAGTTTGAACTTTGGTGCTTCTTGTAACTTGCATAAGCATATAACCTTCAATCAGAAATTGTGCACAGTACTTTTGACAGGTTGCTTCCAGTAGAAACTTAGAAAGTGATATAACATACTAGTTTGAATTTTGGTGCTCCTTGTAACTTGTACAAGCATATAACCCTCAGTCATTAACTCCAGTCTAAAAAGACAAGAGGTATAATCCATCATGTGATTAAATTTGGCAAAAGTATACAGCCAAAGCCACCATACCTCATAAAATTGGTCAAGGAGCTATCCTATACCGAAGAACACAAATCCAAATATTTTTCTGTTGTGTTCATGAGCGGGTGTGCATGCAGAGTATGTAATTATTGTAATGCATGCATTTTAATAGAATAAAATCAAATGAGTATCATAACACAGTTACATCCAAACAAAATTCAAGTTAGTATCCAGTCCCAACTCAAAACTCGAAAGTGAAAATTTTACAAGATGGCTAAATATTATCTTTGGATGAAAAAAAGACTACTTTACTAATTACATGGTTAACTTATAAAACAGAATCAAAAGTTTCCAAAAAAAGCTTTACACTACAGATATATCATATATGTGTTGAATGATAGAAAGTAAAATATATATATAACAAAGTACATGTACAATAGAAACTGATTAAATTGCTTAGAGAAAGAATTATCATCATTGTGAGAGAACGCATGATAATTGAAGGAAAAATAGCATTCAACCTAATAGGTAGATTGAATTTATGAACAGGTCAAAAAGTTGGACAAGATATAAATCAATCTTTCAGATTGTCATGAGCTGAACTAACAGAAGACCATAATCCAACGTGATTAGCAGGATTTTCTTGGCAAGTAAACAATAACTTCACTAAAAACACAGACTCCAACCAATAGCTTGAGTAACATCATCAAGGTCTGGAAACACATCTTCACTCTTAAAAGATATTCCAAGTCTTTACGGAACAGTGTAATAGGAGTGAGCAAATCCTTTTGACAGAAAACTCGAATCATATATACTTCTTTTCTCTTTCTCCACTGAAAAATATTTGTCATATGGCCTTAGCTTCTACTTTGTCCTCTCTAATCCAAACACAATGTCCCCTTGATTGGTAACTCTGCATTCTGTAAGCAGAACTAAAGATCTTATAGCTTCATTTTCACACATATACTGATATACATGTATATAAATGACTATCTGGATAAAAACACCTACATAGACCAAGGGTTCATATTTCATCCAACATTTATCATCAGGAACCATCTTAAGAGCTTCATTCACATTTTTTTTCCAGTTAATATGCAACAAGAAATATGACGACAAGATCAACCTAACGTTGATCACTTGATCCCGGCTGATGGTGGGGTATGAACAGTGGAGAAGTTGTTTCAAGTAGAAAAGTGGAACCATATTCCTGAAGGAAAAAAGTTTAACTTCTGCATCTTTCAGTTGAAAAGTAAAACTCAGACTCTCAAAGCTACCTTACCTCAAAATTAACTTATAAAGTTAAGAGTTGATAAATTTTATTTACTCCTCTGGTCACAATGTTCTTTCCGCTTCAGTGTTAATCATCTCGTTTACTCGGCAATTTTACCACAACTTTGCTACCAGTCTTTCCTCAAATAACAAAATAACTGTTCAAGAAATGGTGTTATGCTGTCAAATATATTTTATGAAACTTTCTGTCCATTTATTTGAAATTTGTACTGAATTGATGACATTCAATCCTTAATGCAATTTCAAATGCAGCAGATAACCCTTGCCATGTTCTTATTCACAAATGCTTTTACGTGGTATTTCTATGACTTCGCTCAAGTTTGTATCATTTTGCTTAGATGAGAGCTTATTATACTAAGTATAAACAAGAGGAGGCTGCAAGGGGCTCAGGGTAAGCCAAAGATAGAAACTAATTTAATTTAGGGCACAGTGTTTGTCCGTGTTCAGCCTAAAGGGTTGCCGTCAGGAATGCACTCAACAATTTTCTTTCACTAAATGTGACTAATTTACTAGGCATCCTAACATAGAAAAGTGACTTTTATTCTGCCAAGATCATACCTAAGATTAATGTCAAATATAATGCAAAACCCTAATTTCGATACAAAATGTAGTCCGAAATAATGAACAAGCCGTGAGAGCACAAACAATCGATGAACAAGCAGTGAGAGAACGAACAATTCGTTGTCTGACACGTGAATAAAATTTACTAAAGTCAAAGAAAGGATCTACAAATACATGTCGAGATGCCAAGTAACCCAAGCATGTGTTTCAAGCATAGATGAAGACAGGCAATATAAAAAAGGCCAGACAAAGGTTGCACAATCGTCAATAACACTTTCTCAGCATCTACTTTCACTTTTTCATTCTGCATTCACATACCAACATCACCTCACAGTTCATGGTTGTTGTTAGTGATGTCTGGTGACAACATCTGGTTACACTGACAAGAGGAAAGACACACAAACACAGCAAGATGGAAGGGAGAGATTTTTGGGGAAAAAAAAAAAGATGCTGAATTAATACATTTGTTGAAAAGGATAGAAGTTTGAGTGGACTTGAAAGAATGAGACATAAAGGAGAGAGAGAGAGAGAGAGAGAGAGGGAGGAATATTAAATGTCGTGGACATCAAAAACTCAAATCAAAAGTAGGAAGTTTCCATTAGTTAAGGGGCAGCAAGGTAGTCGCAGAGGAAATAGAGTGAACAGAAAAGCTATGCTAATATTAATTTAACAAGAAGGCATAAAAGAGGCAAAGACACAATTACACATAATTTAACAGAGGAAGTGAGCTTACTAGCTACTGGAAATCAAATCTGGGATAGAAACCATTGATAGACATTCCACCATCGACACAAATAATTTGACCAGTAATGTAAGCAGATGCAGGGAGGCAGAGGAATGCAACCAAAGATGAGACTTCTGTTGGATCTCCAAGACGACAAAGTGGTGTATGAGAATAAACTTCTTCGAGATACTCTTCATTGCTTAAAACCTGAAAAAAAATTAAAATATAAAGCAGAATAAATGTTAAACTAACCCCTTACTATTATATAGCTCACTAACCCTACTCTGTCATCTATTAACTGGCAGGTCATAGGCTCATAGCAAGCATTTGAATTAAATTGTTTTGTAACACAAACCCTATTTTTGCATATTACTACCTTTGTTTCTTTTTAGTTGACACGTATTCCTTTTTAGGAAGTTTTTTTTAGTTGACACGTTTCCTTTTGGGGTAAATTATTTTACCTTGCATTTACAAGCTACCCCACTTGCTTTTTCATTCTCTCTCACTCTCTCCTCTCCTTAATATATGTGCCTAAATCAAACGTGTCAACTAAATAGAAACGGAGGAAGTATAAAATTGCACAAAGGATTATATTACATATGATAGACAACAATGCTACAGTGCTACTTGAAAAATCTTTACATTTGGATTTTGATTTTACAAAGTGATGATTAAAACGAACATCAACAACACTAAAATTATCAGCCAGAATGCTTAGGCTCACAGGCAAAAATATTGATCCAGAAAGAAGCAAAAGCTCAGAGTACAAACAGTAACCAAGGAAGTTATAATCACCTTTTCTACCATAGTGGTTTTGATATACCAAGGTGCAACAGCATTGCTCCTAATCTTATCTTTTGCCCATTCACATGCCAAATTTCGAGTAAGTTGATTAATTGCTCCTACAAACCAAAAAGTTCAAATGCAGACTTATTGACATGTACTTCTTGAGGAGTTACATAACAGGTCACACAAACAATAATCACTTGATCACCTTTAGTTGCTCCTTGAAGAGCCATTGATTTCAAGGAAACAAAACCAGAGACAGAAGAGACAAACACGATACTTCCACAGGCAGAAGCTTTTAGGAGGGGATGACCCAGCTGGCTCAAATGGAAAACAGACTCAAAATTTGTAGTCATCAATGTCGAATATTCTTGAGGAGTTAAGTGAACAATTGGTTTCCGTATATTTGTCCCGACATTGTTGACCTGCAAACACAAGTGATCAGAAACAAGCTATTTTCAGTGTCACCTGAGAGGAAGACCAATCAAAAAACAGGGAAAAAAATACACAATGTAAATAATTCTACATTCAGGACAAACAGAAGGTTAATTACACATTCATTCAGTGACCAAACAATCTCTGAAACAATGAGATAAGAGATAGGTTAGAAGCACAGCAATTCAAAAGACCTAATTGAACTGGTTATGTACTCCCTAGTCCACCGTTTCTTATCACTTTACAGAGAGAAAAAAGAATTTAAAATATATGTCCCACTTTTTTTAAATTATACCCAATCATTTTTTAAATATAGAAACATCCAAAAAGAAAAATGTGACAACTGATAAAGCACAGGAGGAGTTATAAAAGCAGGAGAAAATTTGAGGTAGATTCACCCAGCAAACTATCTTATAGATGTGAGGTAAGAGCATCATCAAGGTTCGCTTACAGCCTCCACCCTCCCTCTCTATGTCCCTATCCTATCTGTCCCATCTAATATATGAAAAGATGCTTCCTCATTCTATACTTTGTCTTATCTTGGCCGAGGAATATCAATCAATCAATCAAAGCCTTTAATTGAGACTGTGGAAGAGCCCTTTAATCCTAACTCTTGGATAAATTTCATCAAAATCATGCTCTAAAAGCAAGTTCAGATTAGCATAAACAAGTGGAAAGAACAAAGCCTCTAATGATTGTCATGTCACAGCAGCTCCCCATATCACAGGCAAGTCCGGAGCAACAAACTTAGTCAGTCAGCTCATTACATTGAGTTAATCAGAAAAAAGATCAATACTTATCCAATGCTGGCCACTTATAGTAGATGGGTAGTTAAAGTAGATTCTAGTTTGCCATATATAAACATTTTTTCCCCCAGTCGAATCTCTATATAAATACTTAATTTACTTATATAACAAGGTTCTGTATGATAACAAACTAACATACACTGAACCCTCTGCAGTCTGCAGTACCAGAAAATCCGAGCTGAAATTACTTACAAATCAAAGTAATCAAACTAATATCATTATCCTCTCACACCTACAATTGGGGAAGGAGAAACTCCATTACCACAAACTTCTCCAATTTCTATATAAGTTTAGACACCTCTTAGAACAGAAATATACACAAGCATTACACCATCATTATCACATGATATTAGCCTATAAAGCAAGTCAAAATCATATGATTTATTTTCGAAAATGTCATTTGATAAACAAAATTTGTTTATCACTGAGATAAACTTGTTTTCTGAAAATCAACCAACACAACGCAAAGTAGTTAAACCCTGAAACGTTGCAAGGAACTATCATACATATAAAACACTACTCCAAATTAATCAAATTAATACTAAAAACAACAAAATAAGATCAAAGTTAGACATTGACTTACAAGAATGTTAAGCTTGCCATTAAAAACAGAAGAAACAGTATCCATAAGCTTCTCCCTTTGCTCCCAAGAAGAAACATCACAAACAGACCCACTAACATTAAACCCTTGACTTTCCCAATTTTTCAAGCAATTTTGAAGCTCCAATTCATTTCTAGCACAAGTATGCACAATTGCTCCAAAACCCACCAATTCTTCAACAATTGCATGCCTAAACAAAATCCCAGATACCCTTTAAGCTAATTCATAAGAAAACAAATACCACATTTCACATAAAAATCACATCTTTTTAAATTTTGGAATTGTAATCACAAAAGGGCTGAATGAATTTAGAGAGAGTGACAAACCCAATTCCACGAGTGCCGCCGGTGACTAAAGCCGTCATTCCATGAAGAGACCACCGATTATCTTTCCTGCTTGTGGGTGTTTTTTGATTGTTGTTGCTGCTGCTGCTAATTGAGGAAGCAATTATTGAGTGATTTTTTGGGTGATTTTTTGAGGGAATTTTGGGGGTTAACCATGAAATTCTGGGTAAAAAAGATGCGTTTTGGAAAATTGAAGGAACATGAGATGAATTTGAGGTGGGATTAACAATGCTGATATTCATTTTGGAAAATTTTCCTAAATTTTTTTTACTCCTAAACCCGTAGATCTGCAAGTGTTAGTTTAGAAAGTACGAAGTATTTGAGATAAACAACTGTAGAGCTTGCACTCTTGGTAAGTTAGAGTTTGCTCTCTTTGTAGTTTGCTCAATACCTTATAAGTTATAAAGATAACTAATGCTAGTTTATACTGGTTTATTTTGATATTTATGTTTGATTGTTTTTTCTTAATATTTTGATAACTTATCTTAAAATTTCATGATTTGAAAAAAAATTTGTAAACACTAATTATAGTAAGACTTGTAACTTAGGCATGTCCGTTCCGTTTAATCAATTTAGTTCAATTCAACTCCAATCAGTTCAGTTCCGTTTCTAATTTTCTTCTATCATAAACGATTCATTTCAGCTCAGTTCAGTTCAGTTCGGTTTAATAAATTGGAATAGACCCTTAATACTTGTAGGTCTCGAGACTGGTTAACGGAAAATGTAATTATTTAATACTTATTGGCCTCGAGACTGGTTAACAAAAAAGGAAAAGTTCTTTTTTTTTAAACAACCATTTTGTGTTATTTCATGAAGTTTGAGATGAGATGATATCCATTTAAATATGAAATACTCCGTGGTATAATGAATATAAGAAGATAATTTGTTCAATTTCTTTTTGTTACAATTGTATTTTCATTTGTACTTAAATAATAAAGAACATACTATGCATAAATCATAAAGATCTATGGAGCATACTTTTTTAGAAGGATTATGGAGTCCGATACTACAAGCCAAATGTGTAAATGGACAAAAGATGTACCATGAAATTAATACAAATTATAGTAAGAAAAAAATAATAAGGTATTGAGAAAATTTTCATTGAACAAAAGCAAATCTATCTAAAAATAAATCCACTACATTTAGGGAGAAAATTGCATCTTGTACATATAATGTGACATAATTATAAATATGAATCGTAACCCAATATTTCATCATTTGCGCAAGATCTATATACTTGATCATGGTCACATTCTTCTCAATTTGATCTAAAATGTCACAACATTCTCGTCTACTTCCTACCTGTTGATTAATTAGGAAATAGTTAAATTAAATTCTATAAATAGTACGAAGTAGTAAAAATTTTACAAGTTTCATTTACCTGAGCAACATGTTTGGTAGTAGGAGAAATAACTATAATCTTGGTAATTTCACTAGGAAGGAAATTACTTTCATTTTTTGGTGATGGTCGTGAACAAGGTGGCAAATTGTGTTTGTGTAGTGTGTAAGAAGCTTCAAGTTTGCCACAACATCAAAATTCAACACAAAGCAAGGCAACTGCTAAGATCCAGCTCTCATGTAAACGAAGAGTTGCTCCTATTTCGGGTATTAGCTATGCTTAGAATTGATGTAGTAAGCTAGTAACTAGTTTATTACAAAATAAAAAATTTAATCTATGTAATAATTTGATTTTCCGATTCTTCTCATTCAATTTTCAAGCAATAAACTTTGGCTAAAGAAAGGAGGGGGCGATGTAATACATATACAGCATGAAACATATCTTTAGATGACAGATACATACTTCACTGGAATAACAGGAAACCTGAACTTGGAACCATACATATACAAGAAACCAGGACTTAAGAACATAATGCACCAGAAGTATTGCTACTCTGAATAGTTGGACCAGAAAAATCATGGCAATTATCAAACATCGTCGACATAGATAGTTTCTTGCTTGAACAGACCACCCAATATGTTCCTTACTTCCTTCTTCGTCTCTTTACTGATAGGTTTTTCCTCTGCAGGTGTTGGTTTTGCTTTTGGTCTAGATCTTTGCTTCGGAGTACTTTGTTTGGTCACAGCTTTTTGTGTGGGTAACTTCTGGGCCTTTGCTTGTCCTCTCACAGTAGCAACCTGAACTTTGGAAAGCTCGATATTTGATGATTTCACTGCACTGGAAAGCTGTGACCCAATTTGGTCCCAGGAAATTCCTGAGCCAATGTCTTTAGCTCTAGTTAATAAGTTATCCAATGAGGTTCCTGCTTTATCTGCCTTCTCTTTAGCTTCCTCAGCTAAACTAGCAGCTCGTGCTTCTTGCTCTGCCAACTTTTTCACTTCTTCTTCGAGCAGTTTCTTAGCCTCAGCTGCTTCCTGGGCTTGCTCAGCAGCTTTTATAGCTTCTTCTTCTGCTTTAGCTCTTGCAACTGCTTCTGCATATTCTTTCCTCCTATTGTCCTCTGGGATGGAACTGAAATTCAATAGTTTTTAGCATATGTGTTGTTTTGGTAGAACAAAATGGGCCAAGTTAGAATGCTTGTTCGTAGTGCAGAATGTAACAATACCTGAAAAGTTCGTCTAAAGTCTTTAATGGGGCTGATGGATCCGCATACACGTTCACCACCTGAAAATGTTACATAAGCAAGGAAGAATATTCAACTTTTCAAATGATAGAAGTATAACTCTCCTTGCATTCCTAGAGGGATAGAGGAAATCTAAACTATCTGGACAAAAACTACATCTTGAGCTCCAGATAAGCATGTATTCACAGGTGAAAAGTCCTGCGTTGGAGAAGGAACAAGAACAGAACCACAACCCTCCGTTCCTAGGCATTCCAAACCCAATTTTGAACACACGTGAAATTTAACAAATGGAATCTTGAATTCCCAGATGATAAATTTTACCGGGTGAAAAGAATACAATCTCTAGATTAGAAATCTGTGTTCATCAGCAGACTAATTCTTGGTCCTGAGCATATTACTACGTATTTTGCATCATATGTTATGTTAATGTGATTCAGCTCGTGCTAAGTGGCCTTTGGCAGTTTTCTCTAATCTTGTTTGTTGATTTTAAAATGCAAAAGTAGTCTCAATAATATATCAGCTGATTCCAATTTATTCCAATTTGTGGATCAATAATTTCAGGACAAGACCCTTAAAATGTGTCCGACCTTTACATGTGAAGTCCAACAAATATTAACTTGACTATGATGCATCCAACGATCAAATACACATGCTAGTTTCAACTTGGCATTAAACCATGTTATAGGCAATTTTACCATGTTTAAATAAGATTATTGTGATATGTGCAGAATGTCAACCTACCTTATCTTCGGCTACTGCTGTATTTGAGAAAAGACCTGCCACCAGAGTAGCCATCTGTGACCTTGCTACCTGTACAAGTAAGGACTAAGGATTAAAACCATCCAAAAACAGGACAGCTCCATAAACATACAGAAAGTAGCCATTTTTTTTTTTCAACATTTGTGCGCATACATTACATTACTTTGTAGTCGTTTGTGCCAGCACTCCCTTCTGTGGCCACAGCAACATTGTAAGAACTCTCGGGGGAAAAATCCTCAGTAAATGTCGTCCTGAGGAACGTGTATCTGACATCAGTCTGGATGACTCTCTCCAAGAACTCAGAAATAGTCAATGGCTGAGATTTTGAGAAAAGGTTGTTGAAAAAGGAGGAGATTCCATCCAGTACATTATTGGTTGCTGCAACTGGTGCAGTATCATAGATGATCGCCAAGTGACCCACACCGGCGAGTTGAGCTGCTTCAACCACCTGTAGAGCATCTGATGTGGTGACCTCTTTGTTGGGGCCATTCTCAGAAGAACCAATTGTAACTACCACCTTGCTTGCATTCCCTATTGCTTTCGCGATTGATTCTGCATCGTTGAACGTGGATTCAACAGCATTCAAGCGTTTCAGTTCTTCCTTTGATATAATCTGCCAACTATTCAAATGTAAGTAAACAACATACCAACCTTAAATGACATTGTAAAGATTTTTCTTCCTCCCTTTTAATGCAAAATCATAGCATATCATGGCTTCTATAGTTTAAACTTCTTATAACCCTGCTTTCCTATTCACAAAGAATTGATCTCCAACTCTAACATTAACATCATCTATTTCTTTTCAAACACAAATATAAAAAGTAGCGCGTACAATCATAAATCTCTCAATCACCAAAAAACATAAAGTAAAAAAGAAAAAACAGTAAGAAGATAAACCACCTTATAGTCTGAGGCAAACCGAGCCAATTCTTGTGCCGCACCAAGGTCTGGCACCCCAGCGCGGACCTTAAAGCCCTCTCGCAATAGCTTCTGAGCAATGCGTGCACCCGCCTGACCGGTGGCACCCACAACAAAAACAGTCCCAGCATCCTTCTGCCTACCAGGGCCCACCAAGCCAGAAGAATTATTGACAACCGGAATCAATGACTTGACATCAACTTCAGATATCTTACTCCAGTTAAACTGAAAGGGATTATTGTTTTTAACTTGGCCATCATCTTCAGAAGCTGCATCATCATCACCCGACTGCTTTCGTAGTCGAAACGATGAAAAAGGCCCGGCGTTCTTAGCAAAGACAGTAAGCTGCCTTGGTTTCTTGGAAACCAGCAGCCTAGAATGAGGTGTAGTAGTTAACAGAAATGAATTGGAAGGGACAGTATGAGCCATAGGAGTTACTCAAAAAAATTAAGGCTTAGTTAGTTTAGAAATCTTTGTGATTTTAGTTTGTGATCCATTCATTAACATTAGTATCAATTCTGTTAGTTTGTGTAATGTGCAGTACACAGGCAGAAGAAAGAAGACAATCCATCTGCTTATCTTTACCCAATTAACATCAGCCACGCAAACACTATCTACAATATAACGATGACCACTAAGTTTTCAGATAGCGCCCTTATATGGGTAAGGGAATAGGGATAATTTTGACAAGTCTCAATCCATTTTTATAACCAGTCAATGCAGATATTTACGGAGTAATAAAATTCATACAATTTTTTTAGAGAGCCGAAAGGGCAATGATATTTACCGGAATAAATTCATCTCTTAAATATCACCTTACACCACTTTACTGATTACCCGAGTTAACCATAATTAGTGACTATAATTTCTTTTTTCAATCATTGTTGGAAAGAGCTCATTGATATTAAATAGCTCTACAAACACTACATTATCCTATTTTATATCATTAGGCAGAGTCATGCCATTAGCCTTGTGCGTTGACAAAGATGAAATATAACAAGGTACAACGAAAAAAATAGGGCGTATTGTTTAGATGTTGCCTTAGTTACTTAACGCAACACGGGCAAACGCGGACCCAGACTTCCAAAGAGTTCACCAAACTTGTTTTATTTATCAGACTGAGTACAACGAAATCAACCAGTATGATAGAGTAATTAAAGGCCTTTGTGGGCACAGTTGAAATTAAAGGCTTGAACGAGTTTGATAGAGTTATCGACATAGTAGGAAGCTGTTACAGCGGACTTACAAAGTTACAAGACAATGATGAAAAGAGATTATTATAATTATAGCATTAGAATAAGAAGAAAATTCTCAAACTAGTCAAATTTTGCAAACTCGTAATATGCGGAGCAGGGAGCAAACGAAATGGATAACACAGATGCAGTCGTTACTTGCAGCGACAACACTGGTACATAACTAACATCAGCAGACAACAGAGTATTGTACCAACTAGCAGCTAACAACAGCAGCTGGTGTAACACAATTCTTGTCATGTTTAAAGTCAAACTGGCCCAAATGCCACTATCAGCATAGTTGCACGAAGCAAAATATTGATCCAATTTAAAAAGTTAACCTTGTATTAACAGAGAATTTTAGTTAGCGTGTTTCTTATAAACTATATTGACAGTCACAACCTTAATATTTCTGACAGACTACATTTATGTTAAGTACTCAATACCTACATACAGATAGATAACAACCAACATCATCAAAGTTCTACCATAAAATTACGACATTAAATTATTAATGGCAAGGAAAAATTCTGGGAATTTGATTTGCTTAGAAGAAAATTTTTCCATAAAGACCACTACTGCCTCAAAATAAGGACACTCGAAAGAAGTACACCATTAGCGAGCAAACAAATCCGACAAAAAACTTCATTCATAAATTGTTCCCTAATCAGCATAATATCTCTTCAATTCATAAGCACGGGTTAACAGTACAAACCTGACTTTGCAATTTGAACTTTACAATTGATATAGCATATTTTGGCAAACAATGTAAAATATACAGAAACAATATAGAAAATAAGGTGCCACTAATCTCTAGACATAGGTAAGATCTTAACTTCTGAAGCACACATCAACGAGTAACTTGACCCAACCGTGAAAATTAGTGCAGTGAGATTCAGGCAAGCCTTAACAACAAAAAAATAATAATTACAACGGGCATATCAACAAAAACAGCAGAATAGTAATAATTCATCTCTCCAATTGAAACCCAAATAACAGCACAAAACAACCATCACACTTAATAATGATACAGAATAGTAATTCCTTCCCTAATCTGGGTGATTTAAAAATAACAAAGTATGCTAAGTTTTGCAATCTCTTCAGTCACAAAATGCTAATCTATGTCTAAACATACTTTCTACGTAGTAATTGAACTATACCAACATCAAGCCTGCTCCAATTAAATAAATACAACTCAGTTTGCTAGTTCATGAAAAACCATAAAGTAGAATGTAGTCTGGCATAGCATGTCAACATTGACTTTGTAAGTTAGTAACATCAAATCAAACTCAAAACCACTTCAGAAGATGAAAATCACTTCCTATTCTGCAAATATTATGCATACCATGTACAGTAGAGAACAGCTTAATGCAAGTCAATAAAAAAAGCTAACAGAACAAATATGGAAAAAAGAGAACTGCAGAATAGTCAGTAGTGCCACAGTGACGAAGCTAGTAACAGATCTATCCCAGAAAACCAGAACGGGAGAGAAAGAGACATAGATGACAAAAAAGTATTGTTCATGATTTGAGATAGTTTAACATGTAGAAGCAACGAATGACAAAGAAAAGACTGATACCAATACCTATCCCCTGACCAAATTGTTTACAATGCAGAAGCAATGAATTGACAAAGAGAGACTGATACCAATACCTATTGACTGTAGTAAGGTAGTTATACATGCAGGAATCTACCCGTATGGAGAACAGGAGAGCAAGCATCCAAAGCAAGCACCAGTCAAAAACTATACACAGTCCAAGAACTCCTTTCAAGCTGCCAATGACACAAAAGTAAGATACACAACTCAAAGAAAAAAAAAGCCCTATGCTATAAAATTCCAATGGACATATTTTGTAGTCTATATGTACACAAATCTTCTCCCAAGAGACTGTCAAAGAACTGAAATACTTCACCTGAATTGTGCTCAATAAGTAGGCCAGCTCAGGTTCTCAACCACATCTAGTTGGAATATTATGATCTATCAATTAACCAGAAAGCTGACTTAGTACTAAAAACAATATGGAATAATGGCACCATTAGGTATTACTTCCTTACAATACATTACAATCACTAGATTGAATGGGCATAACTATTATAAGTTATTATTCACTAGCAACATTGAGTGAACTAATCAATAACAACAAATAAGGGTCGTACAAC
Source organism: Chenopodium quinoa (assembly GCF_001683475.1). NCBI lineage: Eukaryota > Viridiplantae > Streptophyta > Magnoliopsida > Caryophyllales > Amaranthaceae > Chenopodium > Chenopodium quinoa. Next base: position 223,639 of record NW_018743669.1, on the reverse strand, counting down.
AGCAGGATGAGTAACACCCAAAAGCAATGCTCTCCGGATATTCTACATATACGAGAAACCAACAATGGAAACAGTCATTACCAGAATATATAGCAGCAAGTCCTGCGTACAGTCGCAGTCAAGAGATATCTCAGAAATCCTCAACTATCCATCTCAACTGCCAGCAGCAAACACAGACCGCATTAAAGATATATCAACTACATTTATAGCATTTAAGATATAAAGTACACATAACAATAACAAAAAAAACAAAAAACAAAAACAAAGCCATTAGAAATCGTTCAACGTTGCAAAATATAGGCAACATCAGAAGTTACAAAAAGAACATATTCAACGGCTAATCCCCTTCTTTGCTCTTAGTGATTCAAGAGCCTTTTCACGTAGCTCAATCTCAAGCCTCTTCTTTTGTGATTCTGTCTCTTCTTCATCACTTGAATACTTTGTTGTACGACGTTCACCATTTGCAGCATTGGTATCCTTTTCATTGTTTTCCACATCAGAAGACAGGGCATCAGCATCTTTTGACTTTCGCTTCCGTTTACCAGCACGCTTCTCTTCCTTCCTCCGGCGCCGCTCCTCACGACGCCTACGTCGCTCCTCTTTTCTTATTTTCTTCTCTTCTTTCTTTCTTCTCTTAGCTTCTTTTCTATCCTCCATCTCAGATTCAGAACTAGTATCATCAGATGCCACTTCTCTTCGCCTTGACCTTCGATGCTTCCTCTTCTCAGAAACTTCAGCTCTATGCTTCTCACTTTCCTCAGATCCAGATTCAGAGTCAACACTAGGACTTCTTCGTTTATTTTGTAATTTCACTACGGAGTCAGACACAGTGTTGTCCCTAGTATCTTTCTGTTGGTAGTTCCTCTTTTCATCCAACTTGAAAACATCCCCAGGGTACAATATGTCAGACCTCTCATCTGATACAGTACCTCTAGGTGGTGACTTTTTCAGAGCACGAACTTCCTTCAAAGAAGCTTCTTCACTGTAAACCAGTCAATAATAAATGAGGAATAACTGCTTTTACAAGAGAATGCAGCACAAAAAGACAATTCATATAACAGTCATTAGTTCATTACCTTATTATCTCATCATCCTGTCGTGCATCAACATTACCACGATGTTGGTATCTAACTGATCGATCAGGAGAATCCCTCTGATTGCCAACTGATGAGCGTCCTGATTTTTTTTCTTCTGACTTGTACTTGTCCGCCTGATACTCCCTATAAAATAACCATTGATGTTTTAAAAAACTGCAATTTTTGAAATGAACACTTCCAGTAAAATGAAAATTATTGTTTATATTTGACAAATTGAACCTATCATTATCAAATTTATCTCCTCTCATTTCTAGGCTTCCATGACGAACTTTGTGGCCTCTCAATCTACTAGGACTCCGATTTCCATTAATGGTCGTTTTATCCCCTGATTTTTTTTCAGGACTGTCATATGGACTTGCCAGCCTGCACAAGAAAAGAAAAGAAAAAGTTAAACTTATTATAAAAGTCCCAATAAACCGAAAATTTGTTACTTAAATTTAGGCAGCAGAGAAAGACCTCTTATCTTCACCAGAACTCTTTTTGCGGGATAGTGGTGAGGCCGCATTTGACTTCTCTGGAGAAGGTGAGACAGACGCAACATTTCTGGGTGAACGCTTTCGATTATCTCTTTGGGGGGACAATGAAATAGGCTGTCTACGAGCCATCATTGCAGGCTCGTGGTCACTGTAAATCCATCTAAAGATAAGATCTTTTGACTTTACACACACACACACACACACACACACACACACACACACACACATATATATATATATATATATAGAGAGAGAGAGAGAGAGAGAGAGAGAATACTTTTTGAGCAAATTAGAGCTAAACTGAAACTGCAAGATGCTTCAGCAAAAATAAAGTTGAGAGTGATGCTTAAAGAATACAAATTCACAAATGCAATACTGCAACTGACTGATCCATAAATTACCTGTTTTGATCTCTAGGGGATCCATGTGGGGAATTCTGAATCCTGGGTGATCTTGTCTTAACTGGTGAAGCAGAAATATGCCTGACAGGTGATCCGGAACTTTGACTGGCAGGTGACGGAGATCTGCTAGGTGATGGAGTAGGTGATCGACTACGAGCTGGAACAGGTGACTTTCTCCGAACTGGAGCTAAAGATCTATGTTCCACTGGAGATGGAGAACGGTGTCCCCTTGCCATGGGGGACCTACGTCGAGCAGGAGACGGAGACCTGCGTCGTGCAGGAGACGGAGACCTACGCCGTGCAGGAGACGGAGACCTACGTCGGACAGGAAAAGGCCTTCTGACAGGGGATTGGAACCTACGTCGTATAGGAGACGGAGACCTACGCAGACCTGGAGACCGAGACCTCGGACTTGAAGAGGACCTTCTCCTACGGCGACGAACAGGAGAAGGGGATCTGCGTCGCCTAGGGGATGGTGATCGTCGACGCCACGGAGAAGGTGTCCTACGCCTCCTAGGAGAAGGAGACCGCCGTCGCAAAGGTGAGCGAGACCGTCGTCTTAAAGGAGATGGTGATCTTCTGGCAGGAGAAGGTGACATGCGTCGAATTGGAGATGGTGACCTTCTACGTGCTGGAGAACGGACCCGGCGCCTCATAGGAGATGGAGACCTATAACGTGTACGAGATGGAGACCGCCTTCTGGAAAGAGACCTCCGCCTTGGAGACACTGACTCCCGGGCAGACCGCCTCCTAGGTGTGACAGATCTTCTTCGGGGCGATTGATGTCTTCTTCCAGGAGAAACCGATTGCCTTTTTGGCCTAGGAGAGCCAGAAATACTCCTTGATACACTTCTTTCTCTACAAGTAAGAAAAAGATGTTTCAGTCTCTGAAAAAGTATCAACATTGTGAATCCTGATCACCACAGGAACTAAGAGAAGGGCATAACCTTATATATACACCCAAGTGCACCCAAGGGTGGCTTTTTTGCACATTTGATTTTTTTTTTTTTTTTTTGCTCATTTTAAGAATTTAAATTGAGCAAAAATAATTAAATGAGCAGAAAATACTTGTGGGTGCACCTTGCACCGGGTGTATAAAAATTTCAAGAGAAGGAAAAGAAAGAAAATAGTAACACAATGCAGCAGTGTAGCACCAATATCTAGTGTGAATCCTGCTAAAGAAGTCGGTACTCAACTAACAAACAAATATATCCAATTAAGTTAGCAAAGATAATTGTAACATGGAAGTTGGTCGGTGGAAACAAACAAATGATGACCAAAAAAATATAAAAAATGAAACATAGAAATAATATGATACTTTGTAATCAAATATTCAAACAGTAGTAACGTTAATAATAAAACAGTAATTTTATAAACATCCAATAAAAAGGTGGATAAAACACAACTAAATACTGACATCAAATAGCAACCTACTGAAAAACATGCCGAAACCACATAATTTGAGAATCTCTTAAAAATGGAAGCGGCATAATCATTGACTTAAGAGCATAACAACAAAAGAGCAAACTATTAAGTGATAACGACAACCTGTTCAATTCACTTTATGCTGTAAAGACCAAATCCTTTGGAAAACTTCTAAAAATAGAATATGACTTGGTAATACACCTAGATCGAGCAGTGCTCTAAAGAACCAAAAGAAGAAAATCTGATAACACACAAGTTTGCATATTGTTCAAGCAAGAAAAATAGCTAGAATACTTACCGATGAGGTGATTGAGAATGATCAGATGGTGACTTGGATGCTCTGCAAATAAAGAGGTAGTTTGTATGTCAATATTTCTGTTGCCAACTAAATCACCAATCACGTCTAAGGATGATGCAACAGCACCCAAATGTTTGGAGGTCAAGAGACAATGCAGCATCTACCCAAAACACCCAAATGTTTGGAGGTCAAGAGACAATGCAGCATCTACCCAAAACCAAAACAACTTGATGCACCCACAGGAAGCAAATTCAAACACACTTAAGAAAAAGAGGGGAAGGGGGAGAAAACACCATGTTCATGGAAATAATGACAAATAGATAGACATGAGTACATGACAGCTGTATCAGTAAGTTGGGCACAAAATGATCTATTTCCTAAACTACCATGACAACCATCCACAGCAGAATATAGGGTGTGACAATTCTACTCCAAATTCTTTGAACATGCAAATGCAAAAACGGAAGCTACACATGTGCATTATACAAAGTAAAAACAAGATCAATACAAGTATTTTTTTTTCCAGAATACAATAGACACCAATAAGAACATATTTTAGTCATCTATAGATGACACTGATAAGCAACATAGATAGGAAACCTCATCATAAGGAGGTTTAACCATTAATGATGTTTAAGAAGACAAGGTAGAAAAATATATCTTCCTCCGTTCCTCAAATATTGCACCATGGGGGGAGGGGCAAGAAATCTGGTAAGAGGAGAGAAAGGCAAAATGACAAAAGTGTCCTCCTTGCAAGGAATTACTCACATGGGTTTAGTAAGGGTAAATTGGTAAATGTACAAGGAAAAAGTTTCCTAAAAAACAAATTGCAAAAATATGAAAATTCCTAAAAAGGTAAATGGTGCAATATATGCGGAACGGAACAAGTAAAGAATACCACATACCTAATACCAAAATCCCAAAATACATATATTAAAGCAACTACGAAGCTTCAACATACCAACAAAAAAATTCGCATTAAAAGCTAGTACAAAAGAAATTTTATGCAACCACTTACTTAGCGAATCACAAGTACAATAATAAACTGCGAAAAGGCATACGGTACATTGATATAAAAAAATCGCTAAAACCCTTTTGAAATATAACCATCACAGTTGTAATGTTTAATTTGAATAAAACTGATGCAGTTTTCAATAACAAACAGTCCTTTGTGGTGGGATAAAGACTTGAGGACTTCAGATTTTTTAAACACAGAAGATTAGAAGAAAGACCAAACAACTTTTAATCAGTTTTTACAAAATGCTCCCTAAAACGATTCAAATATTTCAGTTTAATCTTTAAAACCATTTGCACATGCCAATGGAACTATAAAAGACCATCGAGAATCTACAACACTCAAAGGAGTGTACATCAAAAATCACGGATATTAAATAAGCATTAATTGTTTAGCAACCAACCTGGATCTTCCTCCAAAACCATTTTTCACGTCAGCTCCATTCTCATCTTCAGATTGCGCACCAGAACCTCTTTCTCGTCTTCGACTTGATTCGTCATTAGAATATTTTCCAAGCCCGTCATCCTACAGTAGTTTGAGGTAAGGACATGAACCCAAATAATTGCAGAAGCAAGCTGAGTGGCCATAAGAAACAAGAGAGTTAAAATCAAACAACCCAACTCTCAAAAAGCTAGCTCTAGCATGAAACATATTAAGTTACCATTTGCCTCACTTTCTCTTGCTCAGAATCTTCTCTTTCCTTCTCTTTCCTTCTCTGGATTTCATTAAAGATACGATCGTTCTCCTCCTGCAAATATTCACAAAGAGTTAATCACGCAACATTGGTAAGTACAGTCTTGAACAATGAGCCTCACTGTAAAAATACGAACCTTTTTCTTCCTAGTTTCCTCTTCCTTAGCATCCAGGAATTGTTGGGGTACGCCACTAGCATTTTTCTGCGCACTGAGAAGAAGCGACCAAAGCTCTTTCATGAACTTACCAGTATTCTTTTCCATGAAACCAGTCAGCTGAATTTGGATCTGCTTTCCATTAACAACCTGCAACAAAATATGCAGAGAATTAAGCAAAATTTAACCTTTTAGAATGAGATGAATACAATCTATAACCTCTGCAAGTAAACAGTTTATGTTGTGACTCTAAAATTGACTCCGTCATAAAACTGCTACTAGAGCAGATAATGTGTTTCTTGGTGACAGATATGATTATATGAAAGTGTTGTAACGGAACAACACGGACAAGGAAACAACAACCAGTTAGACAAATTTGAGTCATTGAGTATGTGTCTGTATTTCCGAATACATGCAGTTGTCCAAGTAGAGATTGATGTAAGTGAATTGTACTGAAAACAATATATAAGTAAATTGACACAAAAAAAACTGGATGCATCAATAAATTATATCCAGCAAATGACTGCAATATTACATGATGACAGTAACATAGGTTACCTTTCCTTCAAGAAGTCCATTGATAAAGTTAATGAGCACTTCATCTTCAAATCCATCAAGGAGTTCAGTCACTCTTTTCGCGATCCACGGCTTGATAACATCCATTTTCACCTTTGAAATATCAACCTAACCAACAAAATTCACCATACGAACAATCAACAAATTACAATTAGTTCAAATTTCAATTCCCTAGCAAATACTCAAGTGATGACAATAGTATTGATAAAACGAACCAAATGTTCGAGTTCTGGAGCAAACTTCTGCGTTTTGAGCAACTTTGCTTGCTTATTTGAGAACCGAGTGTCTTGCTCAGCCGACGTACCCTATTCACATGGAAAATTCCAAATTCCAATCATATAAACTCCAACAAATTGACACAAAATCAACCAGGCGTAATAAACAAGCAATTTCTACATATACAAGATCAAAACAGCTGAAACGACAACAATTACATCGACAATTGAACGTTAAATCAAACATATTAATTCGAGTGCATATGCAATTAAATCCGATCTAAAAATAATCAATTCATAATCAGAATATCAATCACCAACATTACGCAGTTCCAAAACTACCAGATTCCAAAAAAAAGATAGATAAATTTAATTACCCGGAAAAAGCCGCCCGACATTTTCTAGGGTTTGGAGAAACAACAATTGAAATTGAAATTCAACAATCCGAAAGACAAATTGAGTGGATGATTGAAAAGATAAATGATCAACAAGACGCAATTAGGTTAAAGATTTAGGGTGAAGATTGGGCGCCGCTCATCTGGTGAGAGGCATCGTCGGGGGAAATGAGGTGAATCGGTTGAGCATGTGTGCGAGAGTGAGAGAGGAAAAATGCTTTCTGCTGAATGCAAGAAAGATGTAGCCCTAGTATGGGTGTGATTCCTTTTTTCTTTTGTTTTTTTTACGAGAGTATGGATGTGAATTTACCCAATTAGACATTGTTGGTAACACATATCACACATGTCCATCATCGACAAGTGTTCCTTGTTTGTTTGGTGTTTAGAGAGCCACAAGGGCGGGCTGAAATCCGATCTCAGAATTTTCTGAAATCGAAAGGAAAGCACTAATCATTTGAGTTATCTCTAACTCAACAAGTGTTCCTTGTGATTGCGTATTCAAGTACTCCCTCTGTCCTTTATTAATAGTACTTTATTGCCTTTTTTTTTTACAATACTTTATGGCCTAATTTAAGTCCCAAAATTATAGTAACATTTGCTTTCTCCAACCATTATTAATATTACTCTATTACCAAAATCTCCTCCAATTTGCAATAATATTTGTGCAATTTTAGCTTCCTTATGTAAATTTTGCATTTCCATATACTTTTATCACTTTTTCTCTCTACTTTTTTGCATGCCCCATGTAAATTTACATGTCCAATGTACATTGACTCCTTATTTAAGTTATTTAAGCTTTTTTATTTCCGTGAAATGTCACTACTTGTAATTGATAGAATTTTTTGGGTAATTGAATGCAATCTATCTATATTATATACTCCCTCCGCCCCATTAAATTTTTGTTTCTCATATTTCACGAGTCTGAATATAGATAAATATAAAGATCAATAAGGAAAAGGTAACAAATGCCTCGGAATGGGCTCGGATATTAACGAGTGGCCACTTACAGGTTTATGAGGGGTCATTTTTTACACCTCCTTATTATATAATGGCAACTGACAAGTATAAGTTTTGTTATAAAATTTGAAAAGTAATCCAATAATATGATCGAGAAAACATTAACTTTTTCATTTCATTAGTTTGGAAAAGAAAAAACAAATATGTGAATGGTAATTGTGTGAAATACAACTACTAAACAATTATTATATAAGTAATAAAATCGTAATATATAGGATAATAATAAAAAAAAAAAATTATGGAAAACCAAAATATATTACATTAAATTACCACTTCTAAATTAGGATTTCAAATAATGAGTTTATGTGATAATTTATTCAAAAATCGATATTTCTATTCAAATTTCAAAATAGATATTTAAGAAACGAGAAAGAATTTTTGACCACTTGAATTATCCTTCACCCTCATAATTTTTCAAAGTTGTAGTGTTGCTAATCAACCTCGAACGAACATATTACCCTATATTATAATGAATATGGATTATGAAAAGAAAAAAGTAGCACTTTCCATTGATTATCTTAGTTATAAATTGATCTCAAAAAAAAAAATAAAAAAATAAAAAAATCTTAGTTATAAATTATAACCAGGGTGCGGCCCCGGACGTTGCACCCGGTTACCACTTTGATTAAATTGTTTGTTTATGAAATATATTATCATCTTTTTTGGCAAAATGAAATATATTATCATCGATTGTGTATGTTATGCATAATGTTAAAAATTATGTTACTAATTGATAAAGACTAAAAAAAGATATTTTTTAACACTATATGGTTTGTGAAATTTTGAGTTTATTCCTTTTTTTTCAAACTGTATATCTCGTATTTCCTTTTTAATTTATGTATGTCATTTATAGTTATATTTATATGTAAAGATGACATCAATTGTTATTGTCTAAGATGGTAAGGAAGTAGATCTTGTTTCTTTAAGGTCTAGTGTTCGAAATCCATCAAAAAATCCACAAATAATAATATACTAGCGAGTATATATAATGAGTGTATGAGTTGAGAGTTTAAAACATTAGAAAGGTATAACTGGATTACATGCTTTCAAATAATGTTCAAAATCACACATTTATACGCTATGGAAGAAGTGTGTAGAATCACCTATAGCCCTAGACACATGCTTTTTAAATTAACTACATGAATCTAGAAACTTGCTGCATGAGCATTTACCAATAATTTTAGGTTCTTCCATAAATTTTCGTCAATTTCTTAATCTTAAAATTTATAGAGAATTTAAGAAGCCTTAAGAGACAATTGGTAGGGCTTATGAAATTTGAGCCACGCTAAACCCTACATGTGTCCAAAATTCAAAGCATGAAAAGTTTATACTTCACATATATTGTGCAACAATTCTTATTCCAATAGACTTGTAAACATAGTAGTAATAATAATAATAATAAAATAATAGTAATAATGAGAAATTAACGATGATGATAATAATACCCTATGCTTATGATGGACTGGATGTCTATTCAGCGGGTGATATGCGACATTAAAATGTTGCACCTTTTGAATTACACCAAAGCTGATAGGTTACAAACAAACTCCATTGTAAAGCCAAGAGGATTGAACCTTCAACCTCTTATAAGAAAGATAACAATTTTACATTTTAAGCCAATTATCAAATGTTTTATTAATATGTAAAAAAATTTATATAAGTGCAAACCGTAAGGTTCAATAAAAAAATACTCCATTTTAGTTTGACAATGACAATTACTATTGTAGTAACCCGGGGCAACGCCCGGGTTTACACTATTTGCTAAGCTGAAATTCACGAGAAAATTTATCTTATAATAGTACTCTCTTCGTCCCATATTACAGTTACTGTTTTCCTATTTTAGAGACTCAAAATGTTGTTTTCGTTTCTATTTTTGGGTAGTATGAAAAGACCATTTTACCTTTTTTTATTTTTTATTTTTTTATTTATTTTTAACTTTATTCATTGTATTTCTTAAATAATCCTTGAATTTTCCACGTGTCTTGTACTCTATACTTTTCCCACACTCTATCTAGCTTTTGTCTATGAACTTCTCATTTTTTTTGGAAATTTTGCATTTAACCACCTTTTAAATCTTTTTTTTTTGCAAAAAACCACCTTTTAAAAAAAATGTTGCTAAAAACCATCAATTTTAGAAAAATCGTTGCAACTTACCACCAACTACCGAAAAGGGAATGTTTGACCAACTCTTCCGGCGTTGACCTAGTCATGTGCGTGGCACGTGACCCCCCCTTCCCTTCCCTTTTTTTTATTTCCTTTTCTCTTTTCTGATTTCTCCTTTCTCCTACTGTGGTTCCTCTTTCTTTCTCTTCTCTATTCCTCCTCCATTGTAGATTATTGCTGCTACGTTTTTTGTTTTCTTTCTCTTTCTCTTTCTTCTCTGTTCATCTTCTTCTTCATCTTTTCTCTAGTAATTGAATTCATTTAATTGAAAACGAATTCAATTTTCCCCTTAATGCACCCTAATTCTCCCCCCCCCCCAAAGAATGACAATTTATCTTTCAATTTCCCTCTTTTCCTCCTTAGTTCCAATTCCCTTCCTTCCCTTGTCAAGTCACAGTCCATTTTCTCCATCATCGAATCGCGTGCTTAGATATGGGGTTTTTGAAGGGAAGTGTGTTATGATTGTGGATTGTTCTTGGATGGTTCTTGCGGTTGGGTAAGTGGGTAGTGGGCGACATGTGAGAGGGGATTGTGGGTGGTAGGTGTCTCGTGGTTGGTAGAAGAATTAAAGCGGCAACAATTAACAATAATTAGGGTTCCTAACAATAAGAATTGAAGCAGCAGCAACAACAACAACAATCAACAATGGAGGAACAAAAAGAAAGAGAAAGAATGATAACTAAAGGAGAAGAGGGAAATCGAAAGAACAGGAAAAAAAAAGGGGAACCATTGGAGGAGAAAGGGAATCAGAAGAGAAAAGGAAAGAAAAAGGGGGGACGGGGGGTCATGTGCCACGCACATGACTAGATCAACGCCGGAAAAAGTGGTCAACATTCACTTTCCGGCAGTTGGTGGTAAATTGCAACATTTTTTTATAAATTGGTGGTCTTTAACAACATTTTTTTTAAAAGGTGGTTTTTTGCAAAAAAAAACAAGATTTAAAAGGTGGTTATATGCAAAATTTCCTTTTTTTTTTTAAAAAATTTAATTTATCCACTTTTTTCATATTTCTTAAATACCGTGAAAAAAACACAAAGAAAAACTATAAAATGAGACTAGAGAGCCCTAAATTAATATACTAGTTTGGTTTTAAAAAAAATGAGACTAGGGAGTACTCCGTTTAATATTTCATTATTTTCATTCCAATAATACGAATTAATTAAAAAAAAAAGAAGTACAATATGATCAAACAATCACAACTTAAGAAAAAAACAAGTGTTCCAAGCAAATTCTCAAGTTAAAAAATCTGGAAACCTTGTTCTCGATAAATAGAAGAGGCATCTTATAAAGCATTGAACAACACTGCATATTTTGACACGTGGACCCAGAGCATTATAAACGGATGCAAACCTATTTATATTCCACTCTTTAATCTTCCTTTTCTGTTCCGCTCTCCCCACCACCACTTCTCCCCTTCTCTCCACCTTTCTCTCTTCTCCCCTCCGCCTCCTCCTCCGCCCCCTCACCCTTCTCTCCGCCTCTTCCGATATCGTCTTCGAACATCGACACCGTAAAACTCACTGATTTCTTCTCTAATCGGTTCCACTCAATTTGAAATCGCTCCGATTTGGTTATCTCGGGCGGAGATATCCGGAGAATCTCGGAGTTTTTTTGAATTTTTTTTGAATTTATTGAGAAATGACGACCTCTACTACTAGCGCTGTTTACATCCATGTTATTGAGGATGTCATCGAGAAAGTTCGCGAAGAGTTTGTTGCCGATGGCGGTCCCGGCGAAAAAGTCCTCCAAGAACTACAAGGAGTATGTAATTTGTGTTGTTAATTAGAAGAAATGAATTCGAATTTTTGCTTTTAAATTGTGATTTTGGTGTTTAATTAGGGTTTTCGGTTTGATTAGTGTTAATTTGGAGTGAGATTGGTGGAAGATGTTCTGATCTGAGTGATTCTAGGGTTTTGTGATTTGTGGATTTTTTTCGTGAAATTGATGTGTTATTTTATGCGGTTTGTTTACAGCTTTGGGAACTGAAAATGATGCAAGCCGGCGCTGTGTTGCAGCCCAGTGAGAGGCCGGCAGTGGCGAAGCCGGGGCCGGGAGCTGCGATAACGCCTGTTCACGATCTGAATGTGCCTTATGAAGGAACTGAAGAATATGAAACTCCCACTGCTGAGATGCTTTTCCCTCCGGTGAGTGATTTGGGCACTGTTTAGGATTATACTGGAGTATTGGTTAAGTAATTGTAATATTCAGAATTTTGTTTGCTTATCAACTTTAGAAATGGTGACAGAAAACGTTGATTTTTAGGAAACTTGTTTGCATTTCTAACTTGTTTTTATTTTATTTTATTATTTTTATCTGATGGTTTAGTGTATTTTATCCAATTAATAATAGTGAAGGCATTGGCTTGTTGAATATGTTTCTTGTTTTATAGTTTAGTTGTAAAGATTCACCTTACGTCCTTACCCGTTCAAAACTTGAAAAGGAAAAAAAATATTCGTAGTTGGAAATTGGCAGTTGTAATATTGCCATCAAACAAATGAAAGGAAACTAAAATGAATGAACAACCATCTTGTATAATGAACAGGTGCTCTTGAAAAATTGATAGCTCTTTGTAAGTGTTATATCTCTATAGAAGTTGTATAAAGAAACCAATTAAAAAACAGTTGTATGAAAATGATTTTTTCGGGTCGGGGAATTATGGGAGGTATATTTTGTTAATTTACTGGTAAATGTTTATATTAGTGCAAATATTCTCCCTATAAGTGAACATGGAATTCTATGGAGGTGGTGGAGATGTGGAGTATTTTAATCTTCCTTGAGTTTATAAATTGCTTCGCTATGCAAAATTAGAGTATAAAGACCTTAATTCCACCCCTCCCCTCCTTTATATATTCCATATACGGCACAAGTGTTAACTATCAATTTTTAAACTAAAAAGGGATGTTGGTAAAGCTATATAAACAACCACTTACTCACTTAGTATCAATCCATACAAACGTACGGGAAGATTTCGAGGTATTTGGTCATATAAATATCAAGTTTGAATTTTTTTTCCTTCCCAAATTTTGATACCGCTATATGTGGTCAAATTATCTTTTTAAGTTTTAAGTTTGGTACAAGCAGAGTTGTGTTTGTTTTTTTGTTGTAGTCAAACAGGGGTTAACAAATAGTCTTTGGTTTATGTCAGTTATGTATTGGAATTTTTTTTTTTATCATTATTAATTATTGTGACAGATAAAACGTCCGTTCAGTTTTTTTTTTTTTTTTTTTTCCCCTTTCTCTTAATGAAGTAAGAAGCAATTTAATATTATCTTAGATAATTTCCCCTTTAGGAATCATGTTTGATGATTTTGCTCTGTTGTTGTAGACGCCGTTGCAAACTCCAATTCAGACTCCTTTACCTGGAACTGCAGATAGCTCGATGTATAACATTCCTACAGGACCTTCAGATTATCCTACTCCAACTTCTAATGAAGGTGATGGTGCCTCAAATGATATAAAGCCCGGAGTTGGAAGGCCTAGCCCTTACATGGTATTTTAAAATCTTTTCTTGGGCCAACTTGGTCAAGTGGCTCACAAATCTTGATCTTTTTATTTTTATTGCTAAAGTAGCCTATATTTAACCATTATTTATTTAACTAAATGTTATTCTTATCCTTTGATGTTTTTGACATAGTAGTTATAAGTTATAATTCAATATGACTTTAGAGGATTTGAGTATTAGTATCTGGCTCCTCAAGCCTTGCTAATTATTTGATAGACTGATACCGTTTGGAATGTGGGATTAATATTCTTTCTGCTGTTATGTCAAATTATAAGCTTTTAGTACTGTCTGTTCTCCTGGCTAGATGGTTACAGAATTAATGCTGAATTTTTAATTTTCTTGCAGCAACCGCCTTCACCCTGGATGAATCAGAGGCCTCCACTTGGTGTGGATGTTAATGTGGGTGAGTAAGACTAAGGAGAAATTGTGCTATGCTTTCCTCATATGTTCTGTTTCCTTTCCACCCATATTTTTTAAAATTGTTGTCTTGATAAGTGGTGTCATTGGTTTTGTCATGTAGCTTACGTGGAAGGCCGAGAAGAGGTAGATAGAGGTTCGTCACAACCAGCAACTCAGGTGATTCCCAATTTTTGGGTTGGATAATTTCTAATTTCTTTTTCAGTGATTTAGGATGCCAGATTATGTTGACTTTTGCTTTCATAATATTGTAATCATGATCAATATGATTTACATGTGGACTATTTTCATCGAGTGTTCTGCTTTAGGCAGGGGTATTTCTGCTAACATATTCTAAATTGGGAAAATATCCAGGATTTCTTTACAGGGCCTACTGGGAAAAGAAAACGTGATGAGTTTCCACCACAGTATCAAGGAGGAGGATATATACCTCAGCAAGATGGAGCTGGGGATGTCGTAGGTGATGTTTTTGAACTGGAAGTAAGTCTTACCATCTTGTTTCTATGATACTAATTTTTTCTGTAATTGGCTTTTTTAAATTATAATTGGCTCTGCATGTACTATTTAGGTTTTAATACTATGTATGTCGTTTCTTTTAGACAAATCCTAACCTGCTTATTGATATAGCTCTTTAATATATCAGGCAAGAACATGTTTAGAAAAACTTATAATAATATAAATCCTATAAATATCTAACATAACCTTATTTTCTTGTTTGAGGATAGGCACAAAATAGCAGCCACCATTTTCTAAACATGTTCTTGCCTGATACACCAACAATAAACAAAACCAAATCTTTATTCCTATAGGATAGGGGCTCCATGAACCAAGATTCTATCCCTCATGGTCATCCACGAAAGTCATCTTCCTTCATTCCCTTCTATTTAGTGTTACATGGTCTTGTGAACCCACCCTCTTCATATCATTTCCCTATACCCACGTTATTTTTGTCCTCTCCAGGCTTTTTTTTTTTTTTTTTTTTTTTTTAATTTTTTTTTATCCCAATCATCTATGGTTCCACCTTCTGCATTGATGCATCCTCTAGTCAACATTTCACATCCCCAAACCAACAAAGGTGGTGCTTCTTTATCTTATCCTCAATGTCCACAACTCCAACTTTCCACGTGTTTCCACTTATCCATAATTTATCTCAACAAAAAACAAATGTCTTTTGTATTAAGTTGATTTTCTACTTATTGATCCAAGCACCTTGGTACTGGCTAAGCTGATAAGATTTATCCAGAAATTGGTTGAGGATACAAGACCATAAAGTCCATAATATATTGTAAAAGGTGGTCATTGCGATGAATATCTTTCAATAATCCACCTTTGTCTCTCTAGTAGTAATGTTTGGTTTGATGGCTGTGTATGGAGTGATTTGCTATAGGATTTAGCTCATCATTCATTTCCAGCAAAGCGTGGACTCATACAAGATGAATACTTTTAGGAAATGGTGGCTGCTATTTTGTGCCTATACTCAAACAAAAAAAATAAGGTTATGTTAGAATCATTAGCAATAGATGTATTTCTTCCTTATTAGGAGAAGATGCAGGCTTAAGTAAAGAGACATGAGTAGGGGGTCTAGAAGAAAGAAAACGTAGGAAGGTTTTCATATTGGGAATCCGTTGTTTTAATAAATCAGACTTCCATGTTCTTGTGGTAGGGGGTTTATTTATTTATTTTTATATTACTAAGAATTAAGATCATCAAATTGTCATTGTAATAATAAACTTTTGAGATCTAGGTTTACAATCATAAATTCTAGATCTTAGAATTGAGCCATTGCAATGCGTGGAAATAAATTGCTACATAGGGAATTTACTTGCTGTTGTTGCTGGTTGGAGATTGGCGATCAGTAATCATGACAGATGTACTCAGAGGTAGTCTTTAGTGTGATGGTAGCTCAGTTCATTTTTAAAAATATGACTGACTGTCAGACTGGGGTCTGTACTTTAGTGGAGAGAGATCGACAGCTCAACACATATTTTAGTTCAATATTTTCCCCTTTCCTCTTTTCTTTTCATGTGTTTTTACTTCTCTTTTTAGTTAAAAAGAAATTATCATTATTTTCGTGAGATGATTGATACTGTTAAAGATTATAGATTGATTTTTGATATCAAAGTATATATAGAGTCAAATTTTTAATTGTTAGTATACCTCTGTCTAGATTTTAATTTGATTGCTGATGTCCCTGTAGTTTACAATTACAATTTTCATGTCTGTGCATGCAAATGTATACCGAGTCAGACACCCATATCTGAATCCAAGCACTGTAGACAGCTAGGTTTTCACCTTCCAAATATTAACCCCTACCTTTTGCATGTGTTTTTCTTTTCTTTAGTATTCATCATACAATTCTATGCTTTTGATTTGTGTGTGTCTTGTGAGGAGGGGGGGGGGGGGGGGGGGGGGGGGGGGAGAGGAGGGGTGTTTGTAAATGGCCAAGCGAATGCGTATGGTAGTTTGGAAAGGAAAAAGTTGGGATGTTATTTTTTCTGGACTTCTATGCAGTGCTCTATTAGAAAAATGTTTCTTCTGACTCTTGATTACTTACAAGTCACAAGGAAAATACTGGAGATTTCTCAACTAATAGCACACACAAAAGCTTTGGTTTAGTATTCATATTTGTTACTGCAGAATGTAGGCATGCGATGAGGACGAACGTCACTATTTTGGTGTTACACCTTCTAGCGGTTTCTCTATACAATGTTTGTTAGAAGAATATGCTGATTGTCTTCTTGAACTGTCTTGGTTAAATTAGATTGTATTTTTTTTTTTTTTCCCAGTTCCTGATAGCATATATTGTCTTTAACTGATGTGTTACACTGCATGCACATCCCCCTAGCACTTGCCCATTGTGTATTAGTTTTGTTGTGTTGTATATATTGACACTTCTATCCATGGTATTTGCATCTAGTTCTGCCAGTATACCAGTTTTTTATTTTTGTAAAAGTACGTATTCATATTTGAGGAAATATATTGAAGGCTTTGTAGTTTGTATCATTCATCGGTCGTTGTATTTGCTGGCTTACAAAATTCTGAACATTGCTTGATAAGTTATATCATTATTGCACATTCTCTTTCTCTGAGGGGGTTTAATTTCAGGTTGATCTTTAAGAAAAACTTTATCTACTTTTGGCTAATGGACCTAGTCTTCTTAGCCAGATTTCTTTTTATCCGAATCTGTCACATCTATAAAGATGCTGATATGTTTTAATATCGTCACTGAGGATTTAGTGGATTTATAATTATTGTGATCTTGTATCAGATCATTCAGAGCAAGTCCTCTGGAAGAAGTGGCGCTGTAAAAGTCACACCGGCGCAGCAGAAAGAATCCTCTTCTAGGATTCCCCAACTAGATGGACCAATTCCTGATCCTTATGAAGACATGCTTTCCACACCCAATGTAAAATTTTCTCTCTAATACTATGGTTGTAAGCTTGTTCTATTTTCTTTAAATCCCAATTATATTTTAGCAGTAATTTGTGTTTGCTGAACCAAATGTTCATTTGATTTTGGTCGTTTTACGTTGTGTGTTCTGTTGGAGTAACTATATAATAAAAAGACTGCCCTTGTTGTATAAGAAGAGGGATGCCGTGTTCTGATGGAGTAACTGTTTAATAAAAAGTCTGTTTAAGATGTCTTTCTTGACCAAGCTTGTGCCAAACAAGGTGGGGTTTATGAAAATTGGGGAGTGGCAGTTCAGTGTATTAATGATTGGGATGCCACTCCATCCCAATGCTACTTACCATAGTAATGATATTAGTGCAGAACTCATTTAATTGGCAATCACTTGTTTCTGTTCAAGAAATGAGATTATGCTCGAATAATACTTTGTTTGGATAAGAAGGGGCATGCAAATTACTTCTTTAGAATTGAAAATTATGTGTGTGGAGATTATTGGTTTTGTATGTTTTTTTAGAGTAAAAATTGGTTTGGTATGTTTATGGCTTCAAATGAGTTGGTCATAGTCCAAACAAAAGGTTTATGATTTAAAAAAAATCGAATTCTAATCTTTCCCAAAATTCAGAATATTTAAATATACGGATAAACTTGCATTCTTTCTGATGTATTATTGACTGAAAACAGGTAGAGATTTTTATCCTGTTGTTCTTAAGTTCATCAAATAATACTGCCGCCTTAGTTTTATGTCTTTTTTCCAGCAATTTTGGGATGCTGTTGCTTGTCCAAATGCTTTGTTCATGATTTGTCATATCAATGAGTGAATGTTGTCTAGATCAGGGGTGCAATATTTTTGGTTCTTAGTTTATCTCAGGGCAGAAATAAAATGGCTTGAAACTTTTTATATTCAGAGGTTCAATCTAGCTTAGTGTCAGGTTTGGAAAATGAAAATGACAAAAGAAAAAGTTCACGTGTATGAAAGTGGATCCTGTGTTGAGGCTTGAAAATTAATGCTCTGTACTAGCTATAAAAATGGGCATGAAATTTAACGAGCTGTGGTAAAATATCTGGAGTTCAAGCTTCAATCTTTATGTGTTGCTCCAGTTTCAAGTTTTGTCATTCGTCTTGTTTGGATATTTCTTCAATGTATTTGTTAATTTGGAGCTAAAACTGTGTCTGAATCTGAAAAGTTCCAGACCTCAAACTCTCTTTGATACGTAAGTATTACTCTGTAAAGTTGTGGTTCTCTTTTCACGAGCTTGATAGTGTTGTGAATGGATCAGTATTGAATGCAAGGGCACTTATGCGACCTGAACATTATTTGCATTTTACCTTGTAGATATACAATTATCAACCCGTCAATGAAGACTACAATGTGGTGAACACTCCAGCTCCTGGTATGCTTCTAAATTTCCGCTATATCTTGACATATTGGTTTAGCATGGCATAAGGTCTCTCTCTCATGTTGTCCATGTTTGTCTCAAATTTGCTTAGACCTGCAAGCTAGTACCCCTGCTCCCCCTGCCCAGAATGATCTTGATGAAAACGGTGATGACGAACCACCTTTGAATGAGAATGATGATGATGATTTAGATGACATCGACCAAGGAGAAGAGCTTAACACACAGCATTTGGTTCTGGCTCAGTTTGATAAGGTATGCTAATGCTTCCTAGTTACGGAGTACAAAATATGAAGTATTAGTTGTATATGTACCCTGTGTTTCTTGTAGTTTAAAATACTGTTTCTACCAAGTATTTAATTGAATTTTTATTATCGTATTGTTCAGGTGACACGTACCAAGAGCCGTTGGAAGTGCACCCTTAAGGATGGCATAATGCATATAAACAACAAGGACATTTTGTTCAACAAGGTCAGTGCGCTTTGCTACCAGTTCACCTGTGGAAGCCGGACATCTTTCTTATTTTCTTACATGTGGTCTTTTTTCTGGCAGGCTTCAGGAGAATTTGATTTCTAATTTTGAGAGGACAAAGTCGTTTTGGGAAGTTCAGTGGCTCTTAGAGGGAAGTTATCCGAGTTGCCACTCAGCATCTCTTGTCTTGTCCTGGTTTCGTTAGCTAGATCTTTCGAGGGTTAAGAATGGAATCAGTATATGCTGTTAGAGGTGGGATAAAAGTGGTTGGCCAGTTGTATATAATGCAAGAGCCCTTTGGCCTTAAATGCGGATGGCTAAATCAGATTATCATCATTTCTTAAATGGAATATGTGATTCCATTAGTTCTGTACACTTCGGACATTTGGATCATCTTCTAGAGATTGCATTTTCCCTAGCTCTGTGTCTTTTTTAGCACCATGATTGTGTAGATTAGGGTTAAACATCATGTTGTCAGTCTTACTATGACGCAATTATAATCTGTGGTTTAGTATACTGGTGTTTTCTAATGTTGTTGATGGACACTATGCAATAGTATGATTTTTGTTATTTTGAAAATATGTAAGAATGCCATTCAATGAAGACTTGAAGCGTTCATCCATGAAGTGCAAGTACCAGTATTACTGATTACACGCCTCAGAATTCTACTGTCTCCTAGATTTGCTCTAAACTCTAGGTAACGCATATACGGGAGTATGATGGAAGGTCGCCATTTTGTGTGTTATGCTATTGTACACCGTGATTTGAGCATGTTGAGGAGGGTGGTGTTGAGTGAAATCATTCAATTGGAGTTGGCCTGTCAGGATGTTTTTATGACTTTTAAGTTGTGTTTATTTCAAAGTGTGAATGGATAAAAATTACGAGTTTACAAGGTAAAAAAACACAATTAGTCGTCTGCTGGAATTTAGATGAGAGAAGAAGGAAAGTATTGTGACAGTGTGAGATTCAGCAATTGATGGTAATAAAATGTTTACTCAAATTTACTAGGTAACAATCTTCTTGTATCACAAACCTTATTAACACTTTCTTGCAAGTTAATTCTACTAGTCTATCAATAATTCAATATACTTGTATATGTATATCTACAAAATTCAAACACAAATTGATATTGGCTTATTTTAGAAATACTTAAATCAAATCTTTTTATTTGTGTTTATACTGTTAAAAATCTTTAATTTCGTAAATAATTATGTTTTCATACTTCCGTATTTGAAAAGAACATATTAATACAAGTTTAATAATGTGATCAAATCAGATCGCATGAAATGAACTTAGCTCAAATTCCGTTTACATCATGACATATTGTTGTCACTACGCTCGCTGGCCGCAGCTGATATTTATACACATAATTGACATAACACAACCATGTTTCTAATCATCCCACACATTATTACAGTTTAAGATATAAATATATAATAAACTTTATATTTGGGTGGGTGGTAGTTAGGCTATGATCAATTGTTTTTGCTTCTTAAAAAATGGCGTCAGTCACCAGTGCCTGGGTCATCCACCACCCCCACCTCAAAATTCGTGAATTCAAGAAACCATTTTCTATCTCCTCTTGGTCCCACATTAATTCTCATGCATCATCTTCTTCAACAAAACTCTTCCCTAAACTGCAATTCAGTGGAAGAAGAAGAAATTTTATCATGGAAAATCCTTCAATTTACAGTCTTGAAACTTCATTATTACTCAATAAGGTAAATTCCCAGAAGAAAGAGGATTACCCTGTTGAGCATGATGTTGTTGAACCAGAAGTCTTTGCATGGTCCTCTGTAATTTTACCGTGAGTTTTTCCCTCTTCAATCATTCTCTTAAATGGGTTTTTTTCTAGCAGGGTTTGAACTTGAAGTACTGAAATTTGATAGGTTTATTGTATAATGTAGTTTAAATTGAGTTTAATTTGTCATATATTGAGTCATTTTTCACAGTATTCTGGCAATTGAACAATAATATTTTTTTAAGTTTGTATTGTTTTGAATTTTTTCTTGCTGGGTATGAAATTATAGTTCTGAATTTTGATGGGTTTGTTTTATAATGTAATTTATTAATTTTGAATACGTTTATTTTCATATTTTGGGTCAATTAATGGTCTTGATTACTAAATTGGTCAAGTTTAAGAATTGAGGCACATCAATCTGTTTAAATTGGCCCCAAATTAGTAAATGCTAATTACAAATTTGTGCCCAGATTAGAACTTTTAACAGATTTTGCTGTTAATTTACTTCCAGGTTTCTATTCCCTGCACTAGGTGGTTTACTATTCGGGTATGATATTGGTGCTACTTCTGGTGCTACAATATCACTACAGGTATACTTCTGATTTTGGTGATATTTTTTTATAGAAATATAGATAAATGTAATTAGTAATTTACTGTAAATGCAGTCTCCTGAGCTTAGTGGTACAGCATGGTTCAATCTTTCAGCAGTTCAACAGGGTTTGGTGGTAAGCTTTTGTACTAATCATGCCTTGATTTGACATAGAGTTGATATTAGTTGACTTCTTTCCGATATGTTTTCCTGTAATGCAGGTGAGTGGTTCACTGTATGGAGCTCTTTTTGGTTCTATTATCGTCTATCCAATAGCTGATTTCCTTGGTATGACTCTAGCTAGCGTGTTATGTTGATTTGTTTGTGATGTACTTTTGATGGATTTGGGATTAACAAATTTTAAGAGATATTTGTATCTTCTAAATCTTGAAGGAAGGAAGCGAGAACTTCTCATCGCTGCAACTCTCTATGCTATTGGTGGCCTTACCACCGCATTTGCTCCTAGTCTTAATACTCTTTTGATTGGGAGGCTTCTTTATGGCCTTGGCATTGGTTGGGTGAGCATCCTAGTGATTAATGGTTTTGATATTGAGTGAATTAACTTCCTAGTATTGTAATTGTGCGTATGCTGAAGTTGGTCTATTGTAGGCTATGCATGGGGCCCCTCTATACATTGCAGAAACTTGTCCTTCTCAGATTCGAGGAACCTTGATTTCATTGAAAGAGCTTTTCATAGTTCTCGGCATTTTGGTATCTTACTTCTACGATTAATTTATCTCTCCCCATCCCTCCCCTCCCCTCCTTTCCCTTCTTTTACCTAATGTTTGACTTAACTTGTAGCTCATTTGCATTTGTTCAGTTGGGTTACTTTGTTGGTAACTTTAATATTGATGTGGTTGGAGGCTGGCGTTACATGTTTGGATTGAGTCTTCCGGTTGCTGCAGTTATGGGTCTTGGGATGTTAAGTCTGCCTCCTTCACCTCGCTGGTTGCTTCTTAGGGGTGTTAAAGGTCAAGGATCTTTGCAGGAGTACAAGGAGCGGGCTATTACTGCTCTGAGCAAACTACGAGGCAGATCCGCAGGGGATAAAGTGTCTGAAAAGAAAATTGAAGATATGCTAGTTTCAATGAAGTCTTCTTACCAAGATCAGGAAGAGGGAAGCTTTTTAGAGGTGTTTCAAGGGCCTAATCTGAAAGCTTTCATCATTGGTGGAGGTCTCGTACTTTTTCAGCAGGTGATTTTCATTCTTTGAACGGATGATACACCATGCACAGGGAGTGAACTCTGTGCCGTGGCATTTTTTTGGATAAATATGGCCCATATAGGTGGTGAAATTGGTATTTTACTGATCAAATTGGGGGTTTTGGAGAAAATTTGGTGGGCATGTATTCTCAGTACATGGATCATGCTTTCTTTTCTTTGTACTCATTGTGCCTAAAAAGCTGCATCAAAATCTGTTTATAGAAAATATTTGGACTCCTTTACTAACCACTATGATTGTCTTCAGATAACCGGGCAGCCTAGTGTTTTGTATTATGCTGGTCAAATCCTACAGGTAAGGCGAAGCTTATCCAGTTTTCAATTTTCTGTTTCTAATACAGAAAACAGACGGAATGCTTAATTGACTTATTTTTCCTTGACTGTGAAATAGAGTGCTGGGTTTTCTGTTGCATCCGATGCCACTCGAGTTTCAGTGTTGATTGGCCTATTCAAGGTATACTTGATTCCCTTTTACTTTAGCATGGAGCAACAATCTGTTGTTTGTATACAGTGGAGTCGCGTATGGAGCTCATCTCTCATTTCCTTCCTGCAGTTTGTTATGACTGGAGTAGCTGTTCTTAAGGTTGATGATCTTGGAAGGAAACCCTTGCTCATAGGAGGTGTTAGTGGGATTGTATGTATACTTCACCTTCTGTTCCCTAAAACCCTAAAACAAGATTTTATTCTTTAACCTTTTAATGTGGGGAAGAGATGCTCATTTGGTGTTTGAACTCTTTCATGAGCTATTTTACAGGCTGTGTCCTTGTTCCTCCTTGCTGCATATTACAAGTTTCTTGGAGGCCTCCCTTTTGTCGCTGTAGCTGCTTTGCTGCTATATGTCGGTAGTTATCAAGTAAATTTCTAAAACCAAAATTTTAATCTTATTTTCAGAGAAGTTCACAGTCCATTACTCTGTATTTCTGATTTTATAAATTGTTTTGCAATGTTATTCCTCTTGTAGCTTCTAAACATTTTTTGATTCGTTAGCAAAGTGTTGTATCCGATCACCTTCAAAAATAATTTTAGTTTCTGAAAGGCTAGTCTGAATAATATAACTGGAAGTCTGGAACCAATGATCGAGAAACAGTTCTTTTTCATTACACCTTCTGGATTTCCACTTACATTGATTTTGTCCTGAATCAATTTTTCAGATATCATTTGGTCCAATCAGTTGGCTAATGGTGTCAGAGATATTCCCTGTTCGCACAAGAGGACGAGGAATCAGTCTTGCTGTTTTAACAAACTTTGGTTCAAATGCTCTTGTGACCTTTGCCTTTTCACCTTTGAAGGTATATTTTAATTCATGCTTTTCTTGGTATTAAGGGACTCCTTATTTGATTGCTTCCTTGGCTAGTCTGCAAAATTCTGTGCTAAGATCTGTTCTGCAATCTGCAGGAGTTGCTTGGAGCTGATAACCTATTCCTCTTATTTGGAGCTATTGCTTTGCTGTCTCTTGTATTTATATTGACGTTAGTTCCGGAGACCAAGGGCTTAAGTCTGGAAGAAATCGAGGCAAAATTATCAGAATGAGATTTGGCTCGGATGCTACATGATAAGAAAATATTTATTCCTTCCATGTTAATTGTAAATGCAAATTCATATATCTCATGTACTATTAATAAATAAGCTTTGTAAAACAATTTCTTTTTTTACTAGTCATTTTGTGGCAGTACAAGAAGATGGGAGCACAATTTTTCTTTCTTTATTTTGCACACTGGGAGAGGGCTTCTTATTTCGGAAAGCTGATCAACTGAAGTCAGTTTATAGTTTTGCAAGAGTCTAAGACCAGGTACTTAAACTCTATTCAGCAATATATTTCCTCATTATGTCAGGAAGATTCTTAATCTGCTCTTGCCAATTTCATGAAATATGCAAATAATGGAAGACCTTCTCATCGAAACGATCTCACTATAACTTATACACCTAATCATTATAGTCAGCCAAGGGTAAGTTCAGAGTGTAGGAGAGCCTGCTGTCTGATTAAGTAGTGTAAGATTCCAAGGCTTCTGGGTTAACTTCAGGTTAAAAACATCCAACGTTAATAAAAATCTTGAAATATACCAGGGTTTCCTTACATCATACAGCTTCTTTCACGTATAAAGTGATTAATTCTTCGTGTTCTTTGGTACTTGAAAAGTTTCAGAGTTAACTAAGATGACTATGACTCTGAGTTTTCAGAATTGCTGTTTCATGCAGGAAAATAAAGATAGCGTGTATGGGTAAAACCTTTGTCTGAAGAAATTAGCACACAATAAGACATGACCCAACATATTTTCATTACACATTTGATTTGCATCTGTATTGCTAGTCACCAGTTTATACACTGAAAGCACTGAACCTAAACTCTCAGCATTAGCTAACTACCTAACCTAAGGAATTTATGAAAAGTTTAACGACCATATCGGAGGACTGAATTTGTGCTAGACATGACAGCAACAGAGCTTGTTCCAGATGACGACAGGAACGATGATGGCAGTGAATGCAATGTTCCCAAGTCCTCCCCAAGGAAACCGATGGTTTCAGGGTTGTATTCAGATGGCAACTCAGGCAATGTTGCACTGCCATTAAGTATCTGCACTACTTGCCGCATTGTTGGCCTCCCTTCTGCTATTGGATACAAACAAAGGAGGCCTAATTTTAAGATAAGCTCCATTTCGTCTTCCACGTAATCTCCTTCCATTCTTGGATCACTTGCCTTGAGAATATCTCCCATTTTCCAACAATCATAAACCCAATCACTGAGAAACAGAGCCTCTGCATCATTATCTTCATTTTGCTTGCCAATTGGCCTCCTTCCACAACCCACTTCAAGCAAGAACATTCCATAAGAAAAAACATCGGTACTAGTTGTAGGTTTTCGTGTTCTACTTAACTCTGGTGCAATATATCCGATGGTTCCCACCACATGGGTTGTCCGAGGATCAATGCTGTGATCGTAAAGCTTGGCTAGGCCGAAATCACCCAACCTCGCATTCATCTCAGCATCTAACAGGACATTACTTGCCTTTACATCTCGGTGAAGTACAACTTGTTCCCACTCCTCATGAAGGTATAAAAGGGCAGATGCCACCCCTTTAATGATCTTAAATCTTATGGACCAACACAAAATTGATCCCTCAACCTTGTCAAAAAGGAGCTTATCAAGGCTCCCGTTAGGCATGTAATCATAGACCAAAAGAAGCTCCCCTTTTCTTCTGCAATACCCTAAGAGCTGTACCAAGTTTCTATGCCTTAGCCTTCCCATACTAGAGATTTCTGCAACAAATTCTTTTATCCCTTGCTTTGAATCTTGGGAGACCCGTTTCACAGCAACTTGGCGACTTGTAGAAGGTATTATACCCTTGTAGACCTTTCCAAAACCACCGACTCCAAGAAGCTCGGAGTTTTTAAATCCTTTTGTTGCTAAGTAAAGTTCCTTGAATGAGTATCTATAAGGAGCATATTCTTTTTCCCATGGTTCAAGCAATTCTTCATACTTCTTCTTCCAAACAAACCAAATAGCTGCAGCAATCATTGATAATAACAATAGTGAAATTACAATAAGTAGAACTATTATAAGCTGGCTTAAGCTTTTCTTATGGTGTTTAATTTGTGGAAGCGATGGTAGCTTGGAAGGGTCTAAATCTTGTGCTTTCCCGCTCTGATTCCAGCTCCATCCCAGTATGTAATGATAGTTTGGTATAGGTCCAGTAGCAGAACTGAAACCAACATACATGTTACGAAGTAGTATGGTAGAAAGATTGAGCTGTTTAGACAATAAACACTTGCTAGGCTTTGGTGAACTAAATGGAGCTAGTGTTACATTCAATAACATCTCAACCTCATCATAGTCTATCCAAATCTGCATTGGTTTCCCACTATTTAGCTGCAGGGTTTTGTTCACCCTTAATTTGTCAGAATAGTAAGCGGCTGTAGCAGCCGCGCTTGATGTGAGGCTATTCACATCAATCCCTACATGGTTACTATCGATATCTTTGAACTCAGGATTTTGGATGGTGTCTAATTCTACCGCAATTATATGGTTTGAAGGCAGCCTGTTGGAGGAAGTATTAAAGAGTCCCAAGTACGCGGAAGGGAGAGCCTGTTGGAAATGTGTAGTTGGACTGATAACAAAAACAATTCCATGGCTGGATTGATTTGGAGCTATTGGATATATAGCAAAAATAAAAGTGGTAGAGAATGATATGTGATTTGGTTTAAAGATCACGGGGCGTGGATAGAAAGCATGGGAAGTATTGTAACTTGAGTAGTTTGTCAATTGGAGAAGACCATTTGGAAGGATAGTCGCGATTCCATCAACATGAAGTTTATTGGTGGCTCCTTGGAAACCATTGTAGGTGAACTGTGTTTCATCTTGAGCAATGGCATGTACAACTAATATTAGAAGAACAGATATATGGATCATTGTTACTAACTAGGGTACCTTAGTCTTTCTTTTTTCTTTTTTCCTTTTACACTAAATGTCTGCAACTCTGAATTCTTGGTCACAGAAGATTAGGATGGATAGAGGTGAGTGTCTTGAGTGATAAATGATGTCTCATGCTGTTTGGAGTCAAGTGAAAGAAGTCGGTTTTGTCGCCGCTTGAAAAGTCATTGCTTGGAAGTTGGAAAGTTGAAGTCATATAATTGTCGTATATGAGCTGTATATACTTGAATCTAACATTTAAAATTACGTGAACTGCATACTACTACTGCTGCGGCTACTACTACGCCTTAACCCCTCTATCCCACTAAGATTGCCGCATACCTCTTTATTTACTTTTGGAAAATTCTACATGATGACCTTGTATTTTTTTTACAGATTTCACTTTTTTTTTTTTTGTTTTTTTTTTTGGCTATTTCATTAGTGTATGCTATATATTACTGAAGTGGCTAACCTAGGCTTAAATGGCTAAATTTACTATTACCTTAACCCTTTAAATATTTAACTTACTTATGAGCAACTACCCCACTGAAGCAACACATTTTCATTACACATGAACTCAACATACGAGGTTATAACTTACAGGGAATAAGATTGTCAACAACGTAGGCAATTACATTTAGCTAACAGCCTAACATAGTACTTTATCAGGACTATGGAGTCTATGAAAAATTTAACGACCATAGTGGAGGACTGAATTTATGCTAGACATGACACCAAGAGAGCTAGTTCCAGACGACGATGGAAACGATGAGGGCATTGAATCAATGTTGCAGAGTCCTCCCCAAAAAGGACTGGTTTCAGGGTTGTATTCAGATGGCAAATCAGGCAATGATGCATTGCCAGTAAGAATCTGAACTACTTGCTGCATTGTTGGCCTTCCTTCTGCTATCGGATTTAAACAAAGAAGGCCTAATTTCAAGATAAGTTCCATTTCGTATTCCACATAATCTCCTTCCATCCTTGGATCACTTGCCTTGAGAATTTCTCCCCTTTTCCAGCAATTATACACCCAATCACTGAGAAACAGAGCCTCTGCACCTTCCTCTCCATCTTGCTTGCCAGTAGGCCTCCTACCACAACCCACCTCGAGCAAGAACATTCCAAAAGAAAAAACATCGGTGCTAGTGGTAGGTTTCCGTGTTGTACTAATCTCTGGTGCAATATATCCAATAGTTCCCACCACATGGGTTGTCCGAGGATCAATGCTATGATCGTAAAGCTTGGCAAGGCCAAAATCACCCAACCTGGCATTCATTTCAGCATCTAACAGGACATTACTTGCCTTAACATCTCGGTGAAGGACAACTTGTTCCCACTCCTCATGAAGGTATAAAAGGGCAGATGCCACACCTTTAATGATATTAAACCTTGAGGACCAACACAAATTTGATTTCTCAAACTTGTCAAACAGGAGTTTATCAAGGCTGCCATTAGGCATGTAATCATAGACCAAAAGAAGCTCTCCTTTTCTTCTGCAATATCCTAGGAGCTGTACCAAGTTTCTATGCCTTAGCCTTCTCATGCAAGAGATCTCCGCTACAAATTCTTTCATCCCTTGATTTGAATCATGAGAGATTTGTTTCACAGCAACTTGGGCACCTGTAGAAGGCAACACGCCCTTGTAGACCTTCCCAAAACCTCCAACTCCAAGAAGCTCGGACTCTTTAAATCCCTTTGTTGCTACAAAGAGATCCTTATATGATAATCTATGTGGGGCATATTCTTTTTCCCAAGATTCATGCAACTCTTCATACTTCTTCCTCCATGTGAACCAAAATACTCCTGCGATCACTAAAAGCAACAGTAAAACTACACTGAGAAGAAGTACAAAAACTAGCTTGTTTGAGCTTAATTTTTTATGTTTGATTCGTGGGAGTGATGGGAGCTTAGAAAGGTCTAGATCTTTCGCTTTCCCACTTTGACTCCAGCTCCATCCTAGTATATAATGACTGTTTGAGACCTTGCCAGTAGAAGATGAGAAACCGACATACATAGAATCAAGGAGTATTGTAGAAAGATCGATGTGCTTAGACAACAGGCACTTGCTAGGCTTTGGATGACCAAGAGGAGCTAATGTTACATTAGCTAACATCTGTGCCTCGTCATATTCTATCCAAATTTGCATCGGTTTGCCACTATTTAGCAACAGGGTTTTATTTACCCCTTCTTTATCTGAATAGTAAGATGATGAAGCAGCATCAATGGAGCGCAGGCTGTTAACATCAATTCCAACATGGCTATCATCAATGTCTCCAAACTCTCTTGTTTGGATGGTGTCTAGCTCTACAGCAAATATATGGTTTGAAGATAGGCCGTCGCTGGTAGTATTGACGAGTCCTAGATATATGGATGAGAGAGCATGTTTGAAATTTGTGGATGGGCTAATAACAAAAACAATTCCATGGCCAGAATGGTTTGGTACTTGAGGATACATTGCGAAAGCAAAAGTGGTGGAGAATGATAGATGCTTTGGTTTGAAGATCACGGGATGTGGATAGAAAGCATGGGAAGTATTGCGCATTGAGTAGTTTGTCATTTGGAGAAGGCCATTTGGGAGGATAGTTGCAAGTCCATCAACATGAAGTTTGTTAATGGATCCTCTGAAACCATTGTAGGTGAACTGTGTTTCATCTTGAGCAAGGGTCAGTGCACCCGATATAAGAAAAATCGTTGATATGTGGAGGAGATACTGAAGAGAAATGGCCATTAGAGCCATAAAACTGTCAGTGCGTACAACAAGAACACAGGATGCTTTATTACAAGGTGAAATCATCTGCCTTAATTACAGTACAAGGTGTTAAATAAATGATACATCACTTCTTGAGTTCTTTATCAACTTGGCTTACCCTGTAAGGAAGGGCATCTTGTTTATTAGTGCGTCCCTGAGTATATAAGTATATAAGTAATTTAGATGAATGGAAATTATGCGCGTAATATTCATTCTCTTCTCGTTTGGTTCAATTCAAACAAATTGTAATGCTTCTATTTTATCAATTGCCCTTTTCTAGATGGGCACACACAACTCTTACTCTCACTATAGTTGATTTTTCTAAGGTAGTTGATTTTTGTTCCCTTCTGTATGCATTTACTGCCATATTAACTATACTAGTTCAGTTATGTACTAAAGTGAAGAGTCTTGTCCTAAGTCTGGCGTTGCTGTCTTAAAAGTCTGATTCAGATTTCCGGTTAATGCAGGGTGTATGGGGTGCAGTAGTCTGTGATACAATGAACACTGGAGATTAAAGAAATGTCTGGTAAATGGTACGGCATAGAACCTTATCTTTTAATACGCTTTCACATATTTTCCACTAATCTATATCACTCTTATTTCCCTTAATTACCTGTTATATAGTTACAGATGTTTCCTAGATGATTTGGCTGTCATTTGTTGTACTCATGTTTGTGCCTGCCTTTGCATTATGCTGTTTAATTACAAATATGTCTGATAGGAGTGGTCGTTAGGAAAACTATGCGCGAGAATTGAATTAGTACTAGAAACTAAATAGACAGATGCATAGTAAGGTGAGGGTGAAAGTACTACTATCTTTCACATGACTCTGTAAGGTTAGCTTACAGTAAGACCATGTTTTAAGACTCTGCATGCTTAGAAGGATCAGGGCTCTGAATATGCTACGAACAAGCGGAGCTGGACAGATATATGGTATAATTAACCTAACAAGAAGATTAATATGACTAATTTTTCAGGAACATAGAACTATAATTTTATAGGCCAGTCCAAGCTTTCGAGTGGCTTGCACCCTTGAAAAATGCAAACTTAAAAAAAAAAAAAAAAAAAAAAAACAAACAAACAAACAAAGTAGCACTCTGGAGTCAATGACTAAATCACTAAATCAACGACCATATTGGAGAACAGAATTTGTGCTAGACATGACACCGGGACAGCTAGTTCCTGATGGTAATAAACGCAATGTTCCCAAGTCATCTCCATAAAAATCGTTAATATCAGGGCTGTATTCAGATGGTATATCAGGCAAAGTTTCACTCCCATTAAGAAACTCAACTACTTGCCTCATTTTAGGCCTTGCTTCTGCCTTAGGATACAAACAAAGAAGGCCTAACTTCAAGACCAGCTCCATCTCCTTTTCCTGATAATCTCCTTTCATCTTAGGATCACTTGCTTTGAGAATTTCTCCCCTTTTCCAACATTCATAAACCCAATCACTGAGAAATAGAGCCTTTGCATCGTCATCATCATCTTGCTTGCCTGTTGGCTTCCTTCCACAGCCCACCTCAAGTAAGAACATTCCAAAAGAAAACACATCAGAGCTAGTGGTAGGTTTTCTTGTTCTACTAACCTCTGGTGCAATATATCCGATGGTTCCCACTAGACGGGTTGTCTGAGGGCCAATGCTATGATTGTACAGTTTGGCAAGGCCAAAATCACCCAACCTTGCGTTCATTTCAGCATCTAACAGGACATTACTTGCCTTAACATCTCTGTGAAGGACAACTAGTTCCCACTCCTCATGAAGGTATAGAAGAGCAGAGGCCACCCCTTTAATGATGTTAAATCTCAAGGACCAGCATAATTTTGACTTATCATCCTTGACAAAGAGGAACTTGTCTAGGCTCCCGTTAGGCATATACTCATATACCAAGAGAAGCTCCCTTTTTCTTCTAGAATAGCCTAGGAGTGGCACCAAGTTTTTATGCGCTAGCCTTCTCATGCTGGAGATCTCCGCGATAAATTCTTTCATCCCTTGTTTCGAGTTGTGGGAGATTTGTTTCACAGCGACTTGTTGAGTTATAGTTACAGAAGGTAATACACCCTTGTAAACCTTCCCAAAACCACCACCTCCAAGAAGCTCAGAATTTTTAAAACCTTTTGTTGCAACATAAAGATCTTTGTATGGAAATCTATGTGGGCCATATTCTTTTTCCCATGTTTCAAGAGACTCGTCGTACTTTTTCCTCCATACAAACCAAACTGCACCAGCAATCAATAGCAGTAATATGCAAATTACACTTAGCAAAAGTACAAATATCAGCCGGTCTATGTTTAGCTTTCTATCCTCATATAAAAAACCAAGCTTTCGATGTTTGATTCGTGGAAGTGATGGAAGCAAGGAAGGATCTAAATCTTGTGCTTTCTCACTTTGATTCAAACTCCACCCTAATGTGTTATGACTCTCAGCGACCACACTAGTAGAAGAAGAGAAGCCAACATACATAGAATCAAGGCGAAAGGTGGAAAGGTTGAAGTGCTTAGAAAATAGAAGCTTTCTAGGCACAGGGTGACCGAGTGGAGCTAATTTCACATTAACAATCATATCTACCTCATCAACATGAATTTTACTAATAGATCCTTTGAAACCATTGTAGATGAAATGTGTTTCATTTTGACTAAATACATATACAGCTAATCGTATTATAAGAGAAAAAATAACCAAGCTCATTATTGCGAATTGAGCTGACCGATGAACAATACCTTATTAGAGGAGTAAGATTGAAATTTAAAAGTGTTAGGAAAGCATTTATGGGTGTAAGACGTGGAAGCCCTGATCAAAGTAATTGTCGTAGAGACGTAATAAAGCAAAATAACACAGTAGTATGACCAGTTTGGTAGTACTATTATTATATGCGAGAACGCCATATTGGACGCGTTCAACGGATAGAAAAAAAATGTGAATATGAATTGAGAAAAGGCATGGGAAGTGGGGACTATGGATGAAGGAGAAAGGTTAGGTATGTACTAGGGGTACACACATCAAGTGATAAGAAAATCATTTAAGTATTCCCGGTTAAGAGAATGTAACAACTAATTTTGAACGAAAGGAGTTCAATGTAGTCTATGATAAAATATATAGCACATAATATAATATAATCCAACATTCTTACATTGCACATTACTACATTAGATTTACATACTGGCTTACAAACATACCAGTTTATTATAAAGGTAGACTACAAGTAATGTAGTACTCGTAGTATGTAGCAGACTCTGTAATGCTTTTATATTGTTGAATGAAATCCTTTTTCACCAAAAAAAAAGGAGAGGCCTAATATTTGAACTGGTACTCTAACAGTTAGCCGTCTGGAAATTTGTGATTCAACGACGACATATCGAAGGACTGAATTTATGCGAGACAGGAAACTGAGAGAGAGAGAGAGAGAGAGTTCCAGATAGTGATGGTAATGAAGCTGCTTTGCCTCAACCCTCTTCAAAGAAAATACAGCTATCGATGTCGTAATCAGATGGTATTTCAGGCAAAGTTGTACTTCCATTAAAAAACTGCACTATCTGCCTCATTGTAGGCCTTTCTTTTGCCTTAGGATGCAAACAGAGAAGGCCTAACTTCAATACTAGCTCCAATTTCTTTTCCTGATAATCATCTTCCATTGTAGGATCACTTGCTGTAAGAATTTCTCCCCTTTTCCAACAATCATAAACCCAGTCACCGAGGAAAAAATCTTCATCATCATTATCAGACTGCTTGCCAATTGGCCTCTTCCCACAACCCACCTCAAGAAGAAACATTCCAAAAGAAAAAACATCAGTGCTGGTGGTTGGTTGTTGCGTTCTAGTGACTTCAGGTGCAATGTATCCAACAGTTCCCACCACATAAGTGGTTCGAGGATCATTGTTATGATCATAGAGTCTGGCCAGGCCAAAATCACCCAACCTTGCGTTCATCTCAGCATCTAACAGGATATTACTTGCCTTCACATCTCGATGAAGGAGAACTTGTTCCCATTCCTCGTGAAGGTATAAAAGGGCAGAGGCCACTCCTTTAATGATGTTGAATCTCGTGGACCAAGATAATTTTGATTTATTATCCTTTCCATATAGGATCTTGTCAAGACTCCCGTTAGGCATATACTCGTAGACCAAAATAAGCTCTCCTTTTCTTCTGCAGTAACTCAGGAGCTGTACCAAGTTTCTATGCCTTAGTCTTGTCATACTAGAAATCTCCTCAACAAATTCTTTCATCCCTCGTTTTGAATCATGGGACACTAGCTTCACAGCAACTTGGCGGCTTGTAGAAGGTAAAATACCCTTGTAGACCTTTCCAAAATTACCAACTCCAAGAAGTTCAGAGTTTTTAAAACCTTTAGTTGCTACATAAAGATCCTTGAATGTGTATCTATGAGGGGCATATTCCTTTTCCCAAGGTTCAAGCAGTTCTCTGTACTTCTTTCTCCAAAGGAACCAAAGAGCTGCAGCAATCCCTAATAACGCTAGTATAACCACAATAAGTAGAACTACAAACACAATATTTCTGAAGAGTAATTTTTGCTGTTTGTTTTGTGGAAGTGGTGGAAGCTTGTCAGGGTCTAAATTTTGTGCTTTTCCAGTTTGATTCCAGCTCCACCCTAGTATATAATGATTACTTGCTGCCTCACTACCAGTAGAAGAAGAGAAGCCAATATACATAGTATCAAGGAGTAAGGCAGAAAGATTAAGGTGCTTAGACAGCAAACACTTGCTAGGCTTTGGATCTCTAAATGGAGCTAATGTTACATTCAGTAACATCTCAACCTCATCATAGTCTATCCAAATTTGCATTGGCTTTCCACTATTTAGCAGCAGAATTTTGTTTGACCTTTCTTTGTCAGAGTAGTATGCTGCTGAAGCAGCATCAACAGATTTGAGGCTGTTGACATCAATTCCAACATGGTTGCTATCTATGTCTTTGAATTCAAGATTTTGGACAGTGTCTAATTCTAAAGCAACTATATGATTAGAAGAACGGCCATTGGTGGAATTATTGAAGAGTCCTAGGTATTGAGAAGGGAGAGTATGTTGGAAATTTGTGGTAGGACTAATAACAAAAACAATTCCATGGCCTGAAATATTATGAACTTGAGGAACCATTGCAAAAACAAAAGTGGTAGAGAATGATAAACGACTTGGTTTGAAGATTACAGGATGTGGATAGAAAGCATGGGAAGAAAGCTGTTGCGAATGGTTTGTCATTTGAAGAAGACCATTTGAGTGGATAGTCGTGATTCCATCAACATGTAGTTTATTGATGGATCCTTGGAAACCATTGTAGATGAACTGCATATCCTCTTGAGCAAAGGTATGTACAGATAATATAAGAACAATAATAAGCATTGGAGATATAAGCATTTGAGTGGATAGTTGCGATTCCATCAAGAATGTATGATTTCTACCTCAAAGTACAGTATATATTAGGATGAATAGATGTGGGTTATACAATATGTCCTAGTTGGTCGCTTGAAA
Organism: Chenopodium quinoa; assembly: GCF_001683475.1. Lineage (NCBI taxonomy): Eukaryota > Viridiplantae > Streptophyta > Magnoliopsida > Caryophyllales > Amaranthaceae > Chenopodium > Chenopodium quinoa. The sequence continues at coordinate 188,335 of NW_018743669.1, read as the reverse complement.
AGTCATACTAGTATTTAATTTCTTTGGCAGCAAAATGTCGTTTTCATATTGAAGAGTATTTTCTACTAGTATGTTAATTTGTTTAATACGGAGTACTTCATACCAAAATTATTTGATAATGATATTTAACCTACTCTAAGAAAGACCAATACTTATGTAAGAAATTCAAGGTGGTATACTGGTTGACTGCATATGAAATGCTGAGCGGTGTAAACTTTGATCAAAGCCCAAATGTTTGACTTCCTTTTTTTCGTTGTCACTTACTGAACTGTCCATTTCTTCTACTTCTTGCCATGAGCAGGTTTTCTATCTCAACTGAAACACTAAAATAAATAAATAAATATATAATTTAGGCACAAGATTATATTCATTCAAGAAATTATAGAACAAGCTGACATCACCATGCTGTTTTAATTACAAGTATTTTCGCTGGATTTATAGGTCATTAGGTGAACTATATATGTATGACATGTAACAAATGAAGAAATTACGCATCCTATGATTTAAAGACCATGCACAAGGGTTGAATCATATCAGCTTTAGAAACAGAACAAGCTGATGCATAGTTAGGTGTTGCTGGAAATGAAGTTGATGGTTTCACAAGACTCTTGTCAGATTTTTGTAGAGAATTGTTAGTGTCATCCAAAACTTGCAATACTTGCCTCAAAATGAGCTCCATTTCTTTAGAATCCTAGGATCTAAAAAGGATCGGAAGTCCGGAGCACTGAATCCGCCAAATATTTCTTCAGATAACTAGATTGGGCTTATACAACACTTCTCTCGCTGTTTTTTATTTAATGTTATTTTTCTTACTTATTTTTTTGATAAAATGATTTTATTAGGTGGTTTAGTTTTTGTTCTGTCTTGATTGTAATGACATAGTAAGTATACTATCTCAGTAGTGTACTAATATGAAGTATTATGTCACAAGTGTCTGGTTGCTGTTGTCTGATTAAGTTTGTCGGTCAAAGCAGGGCATACGAGTGCAGTCTGTAATACGATGAAGGCTGAAGTTTATAACTATATCTGATGGATGGATGGTACGTCATATAACCTTACTTAAATTCCATATAAAAACCTTATCTTCACATTTTCTTTGAAAAAGTATTAATCTTATTTCCCTTAATTACCATTTATCATGACCAGGATCCAGAGAAAAAGCTAGTTATCATTTAGTCGGAGTGCTTTTAATAATCTGTGCCTAAATTACCATGCTGATTACCACTGCTAAACTTAACTAGACTATTTTACCAGGCCAATGCTGTTTCAGATAACTGGGAAGCCTAATGTCTTCGCATAATGCTGGTTAAACAATGGAGGGTATGTCAAAACTTATCTAACTTAATTATTTTGTAATCTTTATCGTGTGTTCAGTTTTCTGCTGCATCTGATGCCTCTAGAGTTGTGCTAATATGCCTATAAGCCTATGATAGCAATTAAATTGTGAATATGTATGTAGTTAAGTACTATACTGCAATCAGTCTATTCAAGATAACAAAATATGCTTGTTTCGCATTATGTTTAAAATATAAAGCTTTTTTAAAAAGGTTTAGCCCAAGTATACCAGGGTGTTATTGGAAAGAAACCCCATTAATAGGAGGTGGTATTGTGCCCAGGCCAATTATACTGGGGTTTTCTAACATCAAATAGCTTCTTTCCCTTCAGAGGGTCCTTGAGCAACAGAGCAAGTTATAGAGACTTAAAATTCTCAGGTATAGAGCATTCAAAAAAGTTTGTGTCATGCCTGCAGATAGTTTACTGATGTGAAAAAAAAAACTAGAACTCTGTATGCTCAGAAGGCTAGATAATGTAGGAAAGATTACCACTGAAATAAAATCTCATAATATATAAGACATGATCTTACTACACTTACACGTCAGATCTAAATACTGTGTTACAAGCACATTAATTTATGAAAAAGGTATAACATCTGACTAAGTACTCTAACTGCACTCTCAAATCATTGCTTCAACGGCCATAATGGAGTACTGAATTTGAGCTAGACATGATACCAAAAGAGACAATACCAGACGATGATGGCAATGGTAATTCTGATGAACCTGATGCTACCCAACCCTCTCCAAAGAAACTGTGGCTTTGAATATCATATTCAGATGGTATATCAGGCAAAGCTACACTCCCATTAAGAAATTGAACTACTTGCCTCATTCTAGGCCTTTCCTCTGGCTTAGGGTTCAAACACAGAAGGCCTAACTTCAAAACCAGTTCTACTTCCTCTTCCTGATAGTCCCCCTTCATTTTGGGATCAGTAGTCTTGAGAATTTCTCCCTTCTTCCAACAATCACAAACCCAATCACTGAGAAATTCCTCTACCTCATAGTGAAAGTGCTTGCCAACTGGCCTCCTCCCACAACTCACCTCAAGCAAGAACATTCCATAAGCAAAAACATCGGTGTTTGTGGTAGGTTTCAGTGTTTTACTCACCTCTGGGGCCATGTAGCCGATGGTTCCCCCAACATGAGTGGTCCGAGGATCAAGGTTATGATCGTAAAGTCTAGCAAGACCAAAATCACCCAACCTTGCATTCATGTCAGCATCTAATAGGACATTACTTGCCTTCACATCACGGTGAAGGACAACTTGTTCCCACTCCTCATGTAGATATAAAAGGGCAGATGCCACCCCTTTAATGATCTTGAATCTTGAGGACCAACATAAATTTGATCTCTCAGCCTGGTTAAAGAGGAATTCATCAAGGCTTCCGTTAGGCATGTAATCATAAACCAAAAGAAGCTCCCCTTTTCTTCGACAATAACCTAGGAGCTGTACCAAGTTTCTATGCCTTAGCCTTCTCATACTAGAGATCTCTGCAACAAATTCTCTTATCCCTTGTTTTGAGTCATGGGAGACTCGCTTCACAGCCACTTGGTCACCTGTAGAAGACAACACACCTTTGTAGACCTTCCTGAATCCTCCAACTCCAAGAAGCTCAGAGTTTCTAAACCCTCTAGTTGCTGCATAAAGATCCTTGTATGAGAATCTTTGTGGTGCATGCTTTTTTTCCCATGGTTCAAGAACCTCTTCATATTTTTTCCTCCATAAAAACCAAACTGCTCCAGAAATCAATAACAACAATAGTAATAACACACTCAGCAGAACTAGAAAAATCAGCTGGCTTAAGCTTAGTTTTATTTTTCGAGGTTTGAATCGTGGAAGTAGTGGAAGCTTGGAAGGGTCTAAATCCTGTGCTTTCCCACTTTGATTCCAGCTCCATCCTAGTATGTATTGACTACTTGTAAACAGGCTGGTAGAAGAAGAGAAGCCAACATACATAGAATCAAGGAATAAGGTGGAAAGATTGAAGCGCTTAGCTAAGAGATGCTTGCTAGGCTTAGGGTGACCAAGTGGAGCTAGTTTTACATTAACAATCATATCTACTGCATCATAGTCGATCCAGATTGTCATCGGTTTTCCACTATTTAGCTTTAGCGATTTGTTCACCCCTTTTTTTGTCAGAATAGTATGATGCTGGAGCAGCATCTTTAGATTTCGGGCTGTTAATATCAATTCCTACATGGTTATTATTAATATCATTAACTTTATCATTTTTTATAGTGTCTAACTCTATGGCGAATATATGTTTCGAAGACTGGTTAGTGTAATCCTTGGAAGATAGGTTGGGGATAGAAGCATTGAAGATTCCTAGGTATGGATTACCATGCAAATCTGTGGTAGGACTTATAACGAAGGCGATTCCATGGCCAGATTTATTTACAAGAGGATACATTGCAAAAACAAAAGTGGTGGAAAATGATGTATAGTATGATTTGGTTTGAAGGTCACAGGGTGTGGATAGAAAGCATGGGAAGTATTGTGGGCTGTAAAGTTTGCCATTCGGAGAAGACCATTAGGGAGAATAGTCGCAACACCATCTACATGAATTTTATTGGTAGATTCTTTGAAACCATTGTAGATGAACTGTGTTTCATTTTGAGCGATGCATGTACAACTAAAAGAAATATAAGAGCAAATATAATCAAGCTCATTTTTGCTAATTAATTGGGTGGCCTAGTGTTAGGATTTAGGAACAATAGCCAATAATATTGAAACTTGAAGTGTTATCTTAGTAGAGTATTTATGGGGGGGGGGGGGGATTGTGTTAGGACTAATTATTTCAAAGAAACAAAAAAGTGAAGCTAATGATACAGCTCAAGTTGTAGCCAAAGATAATTAAAAGCAATGTAACTTTTGTCACAAAATAATAGATTTCCTAGTAATTGCCGAATTGGTCCCTTAAACCACTACTAGTATTATGCTTTTTAACTACTACAAGCTATTGTTTCCATTAGAGAGCACCATATTGGACACGGTCAGCAGACAAATCTTTTGGAAATATAGGGAGAAGGCAGGGGAAGGGGGACCATGGAAGAAGAAAGGTTAGGCCCATATCGGAGATAGGACTCCCTTGATCCCAAGTCCAATAGCGAAAGAGGACTGAGGGATCCACGGGGTAAGATATTCAAATCATGGATTTAAACGCAATATTTTTAATGTGAAGTTATAGAATCATATCTTGACTTATGACGAGTAAGGAGAAAGTGCCAACTAATTTTGGATAGAATGAGGCCAAATACTCCGTATAAAGTGTTTGGATGGCTTGAGGCGGGAATTTTCCTTTATATCAGAGCTGGAATTTTCACATTGCATATTTACATGTTACTGCCTATAAGGCAAATTGTTATCACATTGCATGTTTATATGTTTTTTCATACGGGAGGAATGGTAATGAATTTTGTATGTCCTAGGTAATGAATTTTTCGCTTCATATATTCTCTGATCTGACCTTAATGTCCATTGCTTCGTTCTAAATATCATTAGCCACGTACAATATTCATAGTTGTTCCTTCAAATTATCAAACGCTTATAATTTTAAGATTTCGCTTATAATTTTGATTATGTTGGGTACTTGATCCTTTCTTTTGCTCTAAACACATGATTTGTAACTCATCAGTGAACTGTAACCCAAGTGTCAAGTTACTCTGGTGTCAAGGGACTGAAGTCTTTGAAAAAGTCACATTGATATCTTATTATATTGAAGTGAAGACCTGTATATTATTATATATATTGACTAGGCAGTATGAAATAATTCTGTACTACAATATTACTTGATCTATTAAACATGTAGTCTTTCATTGAATACCTTTACACCTATATTTTGCTTTTTATATTCATCTAAATTTAGGTAGAATCTGGACAAAGATTTTGTTCATTGTTTGTCTTCCATTCTTTTTTCGGAGTCATTGCATAAAAAAATGGAGCAGTCTTTCAGTCATGACTAAGGTGGAACTTAACAGAAAAAAAAATGGTGTATGTCTGAAATTGTCAATCTAGTAAGAAGAAGAAAAAGAACCAAAGACCCACCAACATGTAGTCATGTACTCACATTTGTTGTTGATTAGTAGAGAGCAATTCTGATTGGATTTTATAGTCATTATGTATATTATTTAAAAGTTTATTTCACCTGATTATTCAATGAATTCATGTTTGTGACTAAATTTTCAAACCAATGCCCATTTTTATGTTTATTTTGACTCTTTACCATCTATGTTACAGATGAGATGAGATAACTCACTGGAGTTATTGGGCAGCCTAGTGTCTTGGATTATGCTTGTTATATATATCCTACAGGGTATGTCAAAACTTGTATCTTCATTCCTCTGTCCCTTTTTTGAAGCTGTTTCTTCATTATATTTTGATTAAATGCTTCATTTGTTTTTTACTGCATCTGATACATCTCGAGTTTCAGTCACATACATACCCTTGTAGTTTGGTCTGGTTACAAAAATGGCTGTTTTTGAAGTCGATTATTTTGGAAGGAAAATAACACTTGATATTAGTTATGTCAACAATGAAGTTATTAAACCCTTATTAGTTCAGCAAGCAATTGACCCTGTATGATTACAGATATAGAGCACAAGAAAGGTTTTCATGGAAAATAAAAATAAAAATTTGGAGTAGACTCAGAAGGCTGTTGAATGCAGGAAATTAAAGAAAATCTTATTGTGAAAATAGCTCCTAGTTAATAAGACATAATCTAGTATTTTACAAAGCACATCAGATCTATATATTGTGTTACAAGCACATGAGGTAGACTAACACAATATCTGACTAAGTAATAAGTGGTGTAACAGCACTTTGATATTACTGATTCAACGACCATATTGTAGGACTGAATTTGTGCTAGACATAACACCAACAGAAATATTTCCTGACGATGATGGGAGTGATGATGCTAATGAACCTGATGCTACCCAACCCTCCCCAATGAAACTGTGGCTTTCAATATCATATTCTGATGGTATATCAGGCAACGCTGCACTCCCATTCAGAAACTTAACTACCTGCCTCATTTTAGGCCTTTGCAACGAACTAGCGTGGTGCGTATAAATTAAATGAACGGAAGGTTGTTTTGGATAGATAAAGCTTAAAGCTTGCGTACATCGTTATTGGCTTTAGGCCATCACTCTCCAAGAACTCTCTAAAATAATAACATTCTGCCTACTGTTTCCTTCTCTCCTTTTCCTATTTATACTAAGGCTAACAACTACAAACCTAATAATACTAGACTACCCATACTGCCCATACTACAATTGATAACTACTAACATACTAAACTACCCATAATACCCTCCCCGAAGTCAGTTCATTACAGCCTTTCTTCTGGATTAGGATGCAGACACAAAAGCCCTAACTTCAAGACCAGTTCTATTTCTTCTTCCTGATAGTCCCCCTCCATTTTGGGATCACTAGTCTTGAGAATCTCTCCCTTCTTCCAAAAATCATAAACCCAGTCACTGAGGAATTCCTCTACCTCGTTGTCAGACTGCTTGCCACTTGGCCTCCTCCCGCAACACACCTCAAGTAAGAACATTCCATAAGCAAAAACATCAGATTTGGTGGTAGGCTTTTGCGTCCTACTGACCTCTGGGGCAATGTAGCCGATGGTTCCCACAACATGTGTAGTCCGAGGATCAATGTTATGATCGTAAAGTCTAGCAAGACCAAAATCACCCAACCTTGCATTCATGTCGGCATCTAATAGGACATTACTTGCCTTCACATCACGGTGAAGGACAACTTGTTCCCACTCCTCATGTAGATATAAAAGGGAAGATGCCACCTCTTTAATGATGTTGAATCTTGAGGACCAACACAAACTTGATCCCTCAACCTGGTCAAAGAGGAGTTTATCAAGGCTTCCATTAGGCATGTAATCATAGACTAAAAGAAGTTCCCCTTTTCTTCGGCAATAACCTAGGAGCTGTACCAAGTTCCTATGCCTTAACCTTCTCAATTCTCATACTAGAAATCTCAGCAACAAATTCTTTCATCCCTTGTTTCGAATCATGGGAGACTCGTTTCACAGCCACTTGATCACCTGTAGAAGACAATACGCCTTTGTAGACCTTCCCAAATCCTCCAACTCCAAGAAGCTCAGAGTTTCTAAAACCCCTTGTTGCTACGTACAGATCCTTGTATGAGAATCTATGCGGGACATATTCTTTTTCCCATGGTTCAAGCAACTCTTCATACTTCTTCCTCCATACAAAAAAAACTGCTCCGTAAATTAATAATAGCAGTAGTAAAACAACACTCAGCAGAACCACAAAAATGAGGTGGCTTAAGCTTAGCTTTCGATGTTTGGTTCGTGGAAGTGATGGAAGCTTGGAAGGGTCTAAATCTTGTGCTTTCCCACTTTGATTCCAGCTCCATCCTAGTATATAGTGACTGTTTGCAACCACACCTGTAGAAGAAGAGAAGCCAACATACATAGATTCAAGGAGTACGGTGGAAAGATTGAAGTACTTAGACAAGAGATGCTTGCTGGGCTTAGGATGGCCAAGTGGAGCTAATGTTACATTAACAATCATATCTACCTCATCATAGTCAATCCAAATTGTCATTGGTTTTTCACTAGTTAGCCGTAGAGTTTTGTTCACCCCTTCTTTATCAGAATAGTATGATGCTGGAGCAGCATCTTTTGATTTCAGGCTATTAATATCAATTCCAACATGGTTGGCATCGATATCATTAACTTCAACATTTTTACCAGTGTCTAACTCTACGGCAAATATATGGTTCAAAGATTGGTTGGTATTATCCTTGGAAGATAGGCTGCTTGTGGAAGCATTGAAGATTCCTAGGTATGTGGCTGGTTGAGCATGTCGGAAATCTGTGGTTGGACTAATAACAAAGGCGATTCCATGGCCAGAATGATTTACCACACGAGGATACATTGCAAATACAAAGGTGGTAGAGAAAGATGTATGGTTTGGTTTGAAGATCACAGGATGTGGATAGAAAGCATGGGAAAGATTGTGGGCTGTATAGTTTGTCATTTGGAGAAGACCATTAGGGAGGATTGTCGCGAGTCCATCAACATGAACTTTATTGATAGATCCTTTGAAACCATTAAAGATGAATTGAGTTTCATTTTGAGCAGATGCATGTAAAGCTAAAAGAGATATAAGAACAAGTATAATCATGCTCATCATAGTTTGGATTCAAGAACAACATCCAATAAGATTGAAATTTGGAGTGTTAGCTTAGTAAAGTGTTTATGGGGGAATTATGTTGGGAATATAATTGATTTTGAGGAATGAAAAAGTGAAGCAAAGTAATAGAGCTCAAGTGTAGCCAAAGAGATTTGAAGGCAATGTAGCTTTGTCACAATAGAATAGGTTTCCTAGTACAATAGTAGGACCATTTAATTGCTACGAGTATTATTTCCTGAGAGCGCCATATTGGACACGGTCAAGCAGATGGAAAGCTCTTGGAAAAATAGGGAAATGGCAGGGGAAGGAAAAACCATAAGATCAGAACGAAGAAGAAGAAATGTTAAGAGGACGAGTGATCCACTTGTCAAGAGATGAGGAAATCATACAAATAACACATTTTTTTTTTCATATAAAGTTATGGTATCATGTCTTTTTAATTATGACGAGTTGGGAGAATGTGACAACTAATTAATTTCGGATAGAAGGAGTTCAATACAGTGTTTGGATGGTTTGAGGTGGGAAATTTCTCCATCTTGAAGCTGGAATTATTATTTACCTTACAATGTTCAACAGCGCAGTACATACTGCGTGTTTTACAATGCAAGATTAGCTAGCACACTTTAGAATCTCTATAGTTGGGCGCACGTCCAATTAGTGGCACAAGGAAAATTTCACCCAAGCTATTAATAGATAGCTTATGGACTACCTGTATAGGGTGTGGCAATAGCTTGCTTTTAAGGCGAAGTTTTATCACATTGCATATTTACATGTTACTTCGTATTCAACACGATATGGATGATATCTAACCTTTTTTTTTTCCTTCTCCTAAGGGGTAGCCAGTTTTCTCTTGCAATGCATCATTTGACATATTCCAATGCATCTCTCGGCTGCACGGAGGAATGGTAATGAATTATGTATGTCCAAGCTAAGGTAATATAGCTTCTTTCACTAGGTGTTTTATTTTTTATAACCTTACTATTACTATGACAAGTTTAATTATTCAATTTATTCCTTATTCCTTTGCAATAATACAGTAATATGTTTTGTAACTCATTAGTGGATTATGGATTTATGGACCAAGTCTCACGTTACTCTGGTGCTAAGTGACTCAAGTCTTTGAAAAGTCGCTTGGATGTCCTATCATATTGATGAAGTCCTTTATATGTTTTGGCAATAAGTATTTCTGTACTATATATGCTCTATTCATCATTTATTTTTCAACATGAATAATTGATTTTTTTTTTTAAAGATACAATTATGAAGATATAGATGTCACACTTGTCGTCTTTCATTGAATTACCTTTCTTCCTTCCTTTGTCTGTTCCGAATTTCTTAAATGCAGCCTAAAACATACACTACTAATTAGGAGATTAATTCCAGGCAAAGATTTTCTTCGTTGTTTGTCTTCGTTCTCCTTTCAAAGAAGAAAATGAGCATTCTTTTAGTCATAGCCAAAACACTGAACTTAAAAGAAGAGCAAAACAATAAAAATGTATGCGTGAAAGTGTGAAACTGTTTAACCAGTAAAAAGCAATTATAGAACCAAAGAACAACTTAAATATACATATACTACTGGTTTATTATGTATGATTTAGCAATCATGCAAGGCGATTAAATCAGTACTAAATGCAGTTTTTTTGCTAGTCTTTGCTGGGTGTTAGACTGTAATCGGTAATAAAGACAGGCATTAAACATTCTAAAATTTATAAGCATAGTCTCTAAACATTAACCAATCTTCTTCACAAGTCTGATGAAAATTCTGATGTCTTGTCACCCACCAACTATCATCTTATATGCCTAAATTATAGTCACCAACATCAGGAACTTGTTAGGTATTTCATACCTTTTTTCAGCTGATCATTTTAAGCTCATGTTTATGCCTAAACTGTCAGACCAATGCCCATTTCTAAGTTTATATTGACTCTTTAAACTTTATTGTTACAGATAATTGGGCAGCCAAGTGTCTTGGATTGTGCAGTTAATCGGACTTAATCCTTCAGCGTATGACAATACTTATCCAACTTTATTTATGTTTCAGTTTAACCTATGAAATTTCATCGTTATATATATGGATAATTAAGTGCTCTGTTATTTACTGCATCTGATGCCTCTGGAGTTTCAGTGCTGATACATTTTTTTTTAAAGAATACTTGTTTCTTATTCCCTTGTAGTCTGTTCTGGTATGGGAAAATTGCTGTTTCAGAAGTTTGTTAATTTTTGGAGGAAACTGATATTAGATATGCAAATAATGAGCTCTTTCTAGGGTATATCTAGCAGCTTCTTTCCCTTGAATGACCTTAAGCTATCGATTGACCCTGTATGATTACGGACTAGACTATAGAGAAAAATGGCTAATCGTGGTTAGATCATAGAATTTTTTTTTATGAAATTTTGCATAAACAGAAGGTTGTTAAATAAAGGAAAGGAATACCAATTTCTGAAGAATAGCATATAATGAGACATGTTCCAACATTGCACATTAGATTTACTTAGCTGTACTGCAAGTAGATCGGTTTAACAAGAAGCTAAGGTAGACTAACTCAATATTCAGCGGCCATATTGAAGGACTGAATTTGTGCTAGACATATCTCCATGAGAGATAGTTCCAGATGATGGTGGATATGATGGAAATGAAACTGATTTCCCCAATACCTCACCAAAGAAAATGCCACTAACAGTTTCATAGTCAGATGGTATTTCAGGCAAAGTTGCACTTCCATTAAGAAACTGTACTGCTTGCCTCATAGTCGGCCTTTCTTCTGACTTAGGATGCAAACAGAGAAGGCCTAATTTCAATACAAGCTCCATTTCATTTTCCTGATAATCACCTTCCACTGCAGGATCACTTGCCATAAGAATTTCCCCCCTTCTCCAACAGTCGTAAACCCAGTCACTGAGGAAATCCTCTGCAACATCATCCGTCTGCTTTCCCATTGGCCTCCTCCCACAACCCACCTCAAGTAAAAACATTCCAAAAGCATAAACATCAGAGCTGGTGGTAGGTTTCTGCGTTCTACTGACTTCGGGTGCAATGTATCCAATGGTACCTACCACATGAGTGGTTTGAGGATCAATTGTATGATCATACAGTCTGGCCAGACCAAAATCTCCCAATTTTGCATTCATCTCAGCATCTAACAGGACATTACTTGCCTTCACATCTCGGTGAAGGACAACTTGTTCCCACTCCTCATGGAGGTATAAAAGGGCAGAGGCCACCCCTTTAATGATGTTGTATCTCTTGGACCAACATAAATTTGGCTCATCATCCTTGCCAAAGAGGTGCTTGTCTAGGCTCCTATTAGGCATATACTCGTAGACCAAAAGAAGCTCCCCTTTTCTTCTGCAGTAACCTAGTAGTGGAACCAGGTTTCTATGACTTAGCCTTCTCATACAAGAAATCTCCGCAACAAATTCTTTCATCCCTTGTTTCGAGTCATGGGATACTCGTTTCACAGCAACCTGGTGACTTATAGAAGGCAGTTTACCCTTGTAGACCTTCCCAAAACCGCCAATTCCAAGAAGCTCTGATTTCTTAAAACCTTTTGTTGCTACATGGAGATCTTTGAATGTATATCTATGAGTAGTATATTCCTTTTCCCAAGGTTCAACCAATTCTTCATACTTCTTCCTCCATAAAACCCAAACAGCAGCAGCAATCATTAGTAACAATAGTAAAACTACAAAAAGTAGAACTGGAAAAATAAGTTTGTTTAGGATTTGCTTTTGATGTTTGTCTTGTGGAAGTGATGGAAGCTTGGAAGTATCTAAATCTTCCGCTTTCCCACTTTGATTCCAGCTCCATCCTAGTATGTAATGACGATTTGATAGAAGGCCAGTAGAAGAAGTGAAACCAACATGCATGGAATGAAGTAGTATGGCAGAAAGATCAAGGTGCTTAGACAGTAAACACTTACTAGGCTTTGGATCTCTAAATGGAGCTAGTGTTACATTCAATAACATCTCAACCTCATCATAGTCTATCCAAATTTGCATTGGTTTCCCACTATTTAGCAGCAGGGTTTTGTTCGACCTTTCTTTGTCAGAGTAGTATGCTGCTGAAGCAGCATCAACAGATATGAGGCTGTTGACATCAATCCCAACATGGTTGCCATCAATGTCTTCGACATCAGGATTTTTGACAGTGTCTAATTCTACAGCAACTATATGATTAGAAGAACGGCCATTGGTGGAAGTATTAAAGAGTCCTAGGTACGCAGCTGGGAGAGTGTGTTGGAAATTTGTGGTAGGACTAATAACAAAAACGATTCCATGGCCTGAAATATTTTGAACTTGAGGAAACATTGCAAAAACAAAAGTGGTAGAGAATGATAAATGATTTGGTTTGAAGATCACGGGATGTGGATAGAAAGCATGGGAAAGACTAGCAGGTGTATGGTTTGACATCCGGAGAAGACCATTTGGGAGGATAGTCGCGATTCCATCAACTTGAAGTTTATTGAGGGAACCTTGGAAACCATTGTAGATGAACTGTGTTTCATCTTGAGCAAAGATTTGTACAGCTAATGCAAGAACAAGTATAAGAATCATTGTTATTAACTAGTGGAGGTATTCAGGATTCAGGAACAATGGCCATTTGAGGCATAAGAGGTATATTTTCAAGGGTAGTTTATCTTTCTTTCTTTTTTTTTTTATTTTTTTTTTATTTTTTTTTTATCCTTTGCATTAAATGTCTTATGTGTTGATCAAAGAATATTAGGATAAATTCAAATGAGTGATACAAAATATCTTGTAAATGTTTTTTGGAGTAAAGTGATAAGTCTTTTGAAAAGTCTCTTAGATGTTCTATGAAATTAGAGACCAGAAATTACTTTTACTTGGCTGTCTGTGAAAGTGATGTGTATATGCCTTATTCAATATTCCACTTAATAACCTACAAATTAAGGAAAGTTGATATAACCCGTCAAAAAATGAAAATGACAACTGAAATAAATGTTTTAACTGAGATAGAGGGCATAAATATGTAACAATAGAGTTGTCAAAAGTTGACCCGATTCGAAATACCGACTCAAATTCAATTATTAACCGAACCATCTGAACCTTCAATTCTTAACCGAACCATCTGAACCCGAAAAAATGGTGACCCAAACCCGACCTGAAACCGACCCTAAACCCGAGTTGGCTCGAGAATGTGAGACCCGAACCCGAACATGAACTGACCTGGAGATGACCCGACCCGAATGTAACCCGTAAATTTTTGACCCGAATCGAACCCGACTTGAACCGAAATTGACCCAAACCCGTTTTAACCCGTCAAAACCCGAATTTTACCCGGCTTGTTACTAACCTGAATTCAACCCGACCCGTTCCTGTTACATACCAACCTGTTACATACCCGACCCAAAATCAACCCGACTTGTTATTAACCTGACCCAAATTCAGCCCGACTTGTTATTGGCCCGACCCGAATTTTACCAGACCTATTACTAACCCGACCAAAAAATTCAACCCGATCAGTTACTAACCCGACTCGAAATCAACACGACTTGTTATTGACCCGACCTAAATTCAACGCAAATTGTTCCTGACCCGATTTCAAATCACCTTAAATGCAATTTAGACCGCCTTATTATTGTTGATCAAAGAATTTTGTTTAGGGAGACCAAGTCGGTCTGGGGCAGCAAAAGAAAGGAGCATCATCCTCAAATTTAAGAGTTAAATATAGTATATATTTGTTGTATGGTCAAAGGAGATATAATTATCTTCCTTAAATTATAGACTATAGTTCCCTAGTATATTGCCAAATACATTATAGTCAAAGGAAATAATTAGCTTGATAAAAATGATAATTATAGTTAATTGAACCCGAATATAACCTGACTTGGAAATGACTCGACCTGATTGTAATTTACAAATTATTGACTTGAACATAACCCGACCCGAAATGGAAATGACCCAACTTGATTTTAACCCGCAAATTATTGACTTGAACCGAACCCGACTTGAACCCGAGAATGACCCGACTTGATTATAACCCGCAAATTATTGACTTGAATCGAACCCAACTCAAACCCGAGAATGACCCAACCTGATTCTAACCCGCAAATTATTGAGTTGAACCTAACCCGACTCGAACCCGAGAACTACCCTAACCTGTTTTAACCCGTGAAAGCCCGAATTAAACCCAACCTATTGTTCACCTGACCCAAATGTAACCTGACCTGTTATTAACCCGACCTAAACCCGATAAGAAGTATGACCCACCGTGAACCGACTCAAGCATGACCCAACCAAACCCGTTCCGTATAGGTTATGGAATTAATTCAAATTGACACGACATGAGTTGAACCAACCCACTCTTACCGACCCAAAACCGAACCTTTTGCTTAAATTGACAACTCTACCCGAAACCTCCAAAATTTCTCAAAAAATGTGGATATAAGCCTTCAATTTTGGAATTTTTTTTCACTTTTATTCACCCAAAAATAAAAATTGCCGAAATGTTTACCATGGTCCTTAATACCCTCCGGGAGTCCAATTGGCTGGGCGGAACCATCCGATTTGCCTTTAAATGGCGAATTTACCGGTTTCCAACTTGCACCAATTTCATTAACTTAAGCCTACCACGAACGTTTATGACAACATATAATGATCATTTATGTTTTAAAACAGTATTATATGACCCCGAGATGTATCCCCTAAAATCTCAAACCTTTTCGACACCGGGCCCTAGAAACTCAAAATTTCTCAAAAAGCGTGGATATTAGCCTTCAATTTTGAAATATTTTGACTTTTTTTCGCCTGAAAATGAAAATTGCCGAAATTTTGAGCATGAACCTAATACCCTCCGGTAGTTCAATTTGGTGGGTGGAACCATCCAATTTGCCTTTAAACGGCCAATTTACCGGTTTACAATTTGCACCGATTTCATTAACTCAAACCTACCACGAACATTTATGACAACAAATAATTATCATATATGGTTCCAAACGATATTATATCACCTCGAGATGTATTCCCTAAAATCTCAAGTCTTTTCGACACCGGGTCCCGAAACCTCCAAAATTTCTCAGAAAACGTGGATATTAGCCTTCAATTTTGAAATTTTTTGACTTTTTTTTTCCCGCAAATAAAAATTGCCGAAATATTTATCATGATCCTTAATACCCTTCGGAAGTCCAATTGGGTGGGTGGAACAATCCAATTTGCCTTTAAACAACCAATTTACCGGTTTGCAAATTGTACCGATTTCATTAACTCAAGCCTACCACGAACACTTATGGCAACAAATACTGATCATATATGGTTCTAAATGACATTATATGACCCCAAGATGTATTCCCTAAAATTTCAAGCTAAGACTTTTCAACACCAGGCCTGAAACCTCTAAAATTTTTCAAAAAGCGTGTATATTAGACTTCAATTTTGGAATTTTTTTGACTTTTTTCGCTCAAAAAATAAAAATAATTGCTGAAATGTTTACCAAGGTTCCTGATACCCTCTAGGAGTCCAATTGGGTTGGTGGAACCATCTAATTTGCCTTTAAATGACCAATTTACCGGTTCACAACTTGCACCGATTTCATTAACTCAAGTCTACCACGAACATTTATGACAACATATAATGATTATATATGATTCCATACGGCATTATATGACCCCGAGATGTATCCCTTAAATTTTTGAGGCTTTTCGACACCGGGCCACGAAATCTCCAAAATTTATCAAAAAGCATAAATAATAGCCTTCAATTTTAGAAATTTTTTGACTTTTTTTTTTTACCTATAAATAAAAGTTTCCAAATTGTTTACCATGGTCTCTAATGCCCCTTGGGAGTCCAATTGGGTGGGTGGGACCATCCAATTCGGCTTTAAACGGTCAATTTACCGGTTTACAACTTGCACCGATTTCATTAAATCAAGTCTACCACTAACATTTATGACAACATAAAATGATCATATATGGTTCCAAACGGCATTATATGATCCCGAGATGTATTCCCTAAAATCTCAAGTCTTTTCGACACTGGGTCCCGAAACCTCTAAAATTTCACAAAAAACGTGGATATTAGCCTTCAATTTTAGAATTTTTTAACTTTTTTTCGCCCGAAAATAAAAATTGTCCAAATGTTTACCATAGTCCTTAATACCCGCCGGGAGTCCAATTGGGTGGATGGAACCATCCAATTTGCCTTTAAATGGCTAATTTACTGATTTACAACTTTCATTGATTTCATTAACTCAAGCCTACCACGAACATTTATGAGAACATATAATGATCATATATAGATCCAAACTGTATTATATGACTCTGAGATGTATTCTCTAAAATCTCAAGACTTTTCGAAACCAGGCCCCGAAACCCCCAAAATTTCTCAAAATTCGTGGATATAAACCTTCAATTTTGGAATATTTTGACTTTTTTTCGCCCGAAAATAAAAATTGCCGAAATTTTTACCATGGTTCCTAATATCCTCCGGGAGTCCAATTGGTCGGGTGGAACCATCCAATTTGCCTTTAAACAACCAATTTACCAGTTTACTACTTGCACCGATTTCATTAATTCAAACCAACCACGAACATTTATGACAACATTTAATGATCATATATGGTTCCAAACGACATTATATAACCCCGAGATGTATCCCCTAAAATCTTATTGGTTTTCGACACCAAGCCCCAAAACCTTCGAAATTTCTCAAAAAGCGTGGATATTAGCCTTCAATTTTGGAAATAATTGACTTTTTTCGCCCGGAAATAAAAATTGACAAAATGTTTACCAAGGTCTCTAATACTCTCTCGGACTCCAATTGGGTGGATGGGACCATCCAATTCGTCTTTAAATGGACAATTCACCGGTTTACAACTTGCACCGACTTCATTAAATCAAGCCTACCTCGAACATTTATGACAACATATATGATCATATATGGTTCCAAACGACATTATATGACCCCGAGATGTATCTCTTAAAATTTCAAGACTTTTAGACACCGGGCCCTGAAACCTTCGAAATTTCTCAAAAAGCGTGGATATTAGCCTTTAATTTTGGAATTTTTTTAACTTTTTTCGCCCGGAAATAAAAATTTCCGAAATGTTTACTATGGTCCCTAATACCCTCGGGAGTCCAATTGAGTGGGTGTAACCATCAAATTTGTCTTTAAACGGCCAATTTACCGGTTTACAAATTGCACCGATTTCATTAACTCGGGTCTACCATGAACATTTATGACAACATATAATGATCATATAAAGATCCAAACGGTATTATATGACCCCGAGATGTATTCTCTAAAATCTCAAAGCTTTTCGACACCGGCCCGAAAACCCCCAAAATTTCTCAAAATGCGTGGATATAAACCTTCAATTTTGGAATTTTTTGACTTTTTTTTTTCGCCCGAATTTAAAATTGACGAAATGTTTACCAAGGTCCCTAATATCCTTCGGGAGTCCAATTGGGTGGGTAGAACCACATCCAATTTGCCTTTAAACGACCAATTTACCGGTTTACAACTTGCACCGATTTCATTAACTCAAGCCTACCACGAACATGATCCAAACCCGATAAGAAGTATGACCCGACGTGACCCAACTCAAGCATGACCCAACCCAAACCCGACCCGCATAGGTTCTGGAATTAATCTAAATTGATCCCACCCGAATTAACCCGACCCACTCTTACCCTACCCAAACCCGACCTATTTACCCGAATTGACAGCTCTACGTAATACATGTAATTCTATAGTTCACCATATGTTGTTTACTTAATAGGTATTTGGTGTATTTCATTCTGATGGATTTTTTGGTCATTAGGTGAACTGTGTATGACATTGTAACAAGAAGAGAAGATAAGCATCCTACGGTTCTATGACCGTGCACGAGGATTGAATCAATGCTACATACAATGATACAAAACAAGCAGATGCAGAGTTAGGTGATGGTGATAATGGAGTTGGTGGTTTATAACACTCTGTAAGTTCCCTTAGGACCGCTGCTGTTACCTTCCTGTCATCCAAAACTTGCATTAATTGCCATAATTAATATTGGTTCGTTTAATTAGTTTTCATAAGTTAATGTTATGGTGAACTGGTGATGAGTATTACATGTTCTAGGTGATACAGCTCCTTCTAAACACTTTCATTCAATTTTGTTTTTACTCGTATTCTTCAATAAATTCGCGTTCACACTCCTACTATCATGGAGTGAAATTGCACACAAATTTCGCCATAATTCCTTTAAACTACTACACTTTTACTCTATGTAAGGTACTTGATATTTTTCCTTTGCACTAAATGCCTGATTTAATTTGGAGCTTAGTAATGGATTATGACCCCGGTTGTACGATACCCTGGTGTCAAGTCGCTTAAATATTGACCTGGATGGCCTATGATATTTAAGACCTGTATACGTGAAAAAATTGTGTACTATGCTCTTTTAAAGTCGATTACTTAACTTGATGATAATTTCTAAGTAATATTAATAAGGGCAGCTGAAAAGTATGTAAGAAAATTCAACAAGGTAGATGAATAGATGCCTAATTGCTCACCTATGATCTTTCATCAAATTGTCCTTCTTTCCTACATATTCTGTTCCTAATATTTGGGCAATGTTTTATTTCTTCTTTTAAGAGTCACATTAAATAAAATACTATAGTAGGCATGAAATGTTGATGCCATCAGTAAAGAATCAAAGAAGCACTAACATGACTTATATTCACACCTACATATTGGTCAAAAAAATTTACAATGAAATGTTTAGTCATTAAGTGAACTATGTATAACACTAAAACAAGTGAAGCGTACGAGCATCGTATGATTCAACGACCATGAAAGAGGATTGAATCAGAACTAGAAACAGAACACACTGATGCAGAGTCAGGTGTTTGTGGAAATGGAGTTGATGGTTCACATGACTCTGTGTAAGACTTTTTAGAGAATTTGCTGTTTCTGTCATCCAAAAGTTGCATTACTTGCCTCATGCTAGGCCTCTCTTGAGGATTATTATGGCAACACATCAATCCTAACCTCAAAATGAGCTCCATTTCTTCGGAAATGTAGTTAACCTCCAGCCTAGGATCGATTGTCTTAAGAAGTTCTCCGTTTTCCCAGCACATTAGCACCCAATCCACCAGATTTTCTTCTTCAAGGGAGTGTCGGGATATTGCCCTCCTTCCGCAAACCACCTCAAGTATAAACATTCCAAAACCAAAAACATCGGTACTAGTAGTTGGTTTTCCTGTGATGGTTAGCTCTGGTGCAATGTATCCGATTGTTCCAACCACACGGGTAGTTCTTGGGCCTGTATCATGATCATATAATCTCGAAAGACCAAAGTCACCTAGACGAGCACTCATGCTAGCATCCAAAAGAACATTACTTGCTTTTACATCTCTATGAAGAACAACTTGTTCCCACTCTTCATGCAGGTATAGCAAGGCAGATGCCACACCTTTGATGATTTTGATTCTCTGATGCCAGAATATGTTTGGTTTCTCGTCACTGAAGAGAAACTTGTCAAGGCTTCCATTAGGCATGTAATCATACACTAAAAGAAGCTCACCCTTTCTCCGACAATAACCGAGAAGTTGTACCAAGTTTCTATGCCTTAGCCTTCTCATGCTGGCAATTTCAGCCACAAATTCTCTCAAACCTTGTTTGGAATCATGTGAGACTCTTTTGACTGCTACTTGGGTATTGGAATGAGGCAATGTACCTTTGTAAACCTTTCCGAAACCTCCCGAACCCAGAAGCTCACTCTCTTTAAACCCTTTTGTGGCTATGTATAGATCCCTGTACAAAAATCTGTTTACAGAAAACTCTGACTCCCAGACCTCGTGTAATTCTTCATACTTATTCCTTCTTATGATCACATACACAACTAGGAAAATACTGATGAAACATACTATTAGCACAACTAGAAGAACTACAACATGACTTAATTTCTTTCTTGGATGTTTTAGTTGGGGAAGTGAAGGAAGCTTAGAAGGGTCTAAGCTTTGAGCTAGGCCACTTTGATTCCAACTCCATCCTAGTATGTAGTGTGTATTAGTCGATAATCCAGTAGATGAAGAAAACCCGATATATACTGGATTCACTATAACCTTAGATAGATCAATATGAGTTGACAAGAGAGAATGATTTGGTTTTGGTTCTTCAATAGGAGCCAATTTCACATTCACTAACATCTTCAGAGCATCATAATCTATCCATACTTGTATCGGCTTTCCACTTGTAAGCTGCAAGATCTTATTCTTCCTTTCTTTATCAGAAAAGTACATTGCAGAAGCTGCACTTATTGATTTCAGACCATTAACATCGATTCCAACATGGTTGGCATCAATATCTTCAAAAAGTGCATTCTGAACTGTATCTAATTCCACTGCAAATACATGATTTGCAGGAGAACCATTGTTGGAAGAATTAAAAAGCCCCAAGTATTCAGCTGGAACTGTGTGGCTGAAATCCATAGACGATGAGATGACAAACGCGATCCCATGTCCACTATGTGGTATATCCAATTCTCGGTATATAGCAAACACAAATGAAGTAGAAAAAGAAACATTTGTGTCCAATTTCAGAAGGGTTTTATAGAAAGCATGACCCTTCTGCAGCTTTGTGGTGTTAGTCAGTTGCAATAAGCCATTAGGATGAATATGTGCAAGGCTGTCGAGATGAAGGCCTGCTTCTGTAAAACCATGATAAATAAACTGGTTTTGTTGTTCAGAAAAGGCAGATATTGTGCTAAGTAAGAAAAGAACTATTAGATTCTGTTTTCTGAAAGATATAGACATTAGACATAGAACAGAAGTGAATCATAGGATTGTAGTTTTGTAATTGAAGAACAAATGGGCTATTCTATATGATTAAATAAAAATCACTGATTTACTTTATGATCACAAAAAACTGAGGTAAACATGCTTGCAAAAGTTGCTGCTTGACTGCTTGTGGTTTACTTCAGAAGTCAAAGAATTGTGCCTCCTTAATTTTTGTTTAAAATATTGAGCAGTTGGATCAATTCAACAAGAAATTTTCAACTTCTAGGAAATAACAAGTTTGAAAAGAGTAATAAAACTTGATGTTTATCACGTACAAATCTTAAATGGGTGGATAGAAATCAAGTCAAATTATCACTACTCAAGGAAATGTGATGCATAAGTGATGTAACAATGGTCCTCTAGAGATGGCCAGTGGGACGGGTTAGATTGATCCAACTCGCTCAGCTTAGCTACCGGGCCATGGTGGGACCGGCTCAGACTAGTCTACTGAGTGAGAGGGTTGGCTCCCTCCCTCCCCCCCTCTCTGGCTTCATATGCCGTTAGTTGTCACGTGTCCCTATCCTCCATCCCGGACCACTGACCGTCCCTAATCCTCCCTCTTATTGGATTTAAATGTTCAATTTAGGTAGACTAGAGTGAGTATGATTGACAAACTAATATAACAGCAAATTACGTGTCCAAATTATTAACATCTCAAGATATATCAAAATACTGTCTTAAAATTTTATACAATTTGTACATGATGTTCAAGATTATATGAATAACACAGAAGCTAACATTAAGTTTAATTATGTTTGGTGTATGTCTAGCAGTTTAAAGAAAATCCATCCAAAATTCAAAGTTTTTGACTTTTAAACTACCTAATAAAGTAATGGAAAAATGACTGATAATTATAATATTCTAAAGTGAGCACCAAATCATCAACAATTGACTCTTTCAACAGTTCAGACATGTCTTTGATTAATATTTGATTGTGAAAAGACAGAAGTACAACATGGAAATTTCCTTTGAACATTGTAATCAGGTCTTTGGAAAATATAACAGATTAAAAAAAAGAATAGCATGGAATAATAAGAATTACCTACCCTACTAATTTAATAAATCTTGTGGCAAAAGTATTAATCAAAGGATTATAGGACCCAACAAATTATGCTGATTAGTTCTGCCAAAGAAAGTTAATCAGTAATCTATATTTTCTAAACAGCATTAATTCAGAAAAGGTAAGAAGAAATTCTGATGTTCTTGACTCTAACGCTTTCAGACATCGGTTTCACTGAGACAGATATGATCATTTCACATTCAAACACAAATCGCTTTCAACATATTATTGAAGATTAGACAAACTAAAAACATTATAAGCAAGTTATCAAAGAAAATATTCGAAAATAACTACTGTTCCTGAAGGGCTTTCAGACAGCGATTTTACCAACTTTTTCTCAATGACCAAAGTAAATCAGGCTAACTTGAGACGCTCAAGTAAAATTAGCCTCAGAAAGTCAGAATATTCTATGAAAAATTTGTACTTGGGAGCTTTCATTCAGCAATTTCACATGATAGATATGATAATTAAACGGTGACCTTCATACAACAGTTGTTCATCAGGCCAACTTGAAACATTATAACAAAAAGGCGGCCTGAGAAAATTCCCTGGAAAATTACTTAGAATATCAGAAACTACATTACAAAACCTTGCAGAAGCAGGGTTGGTTATGAGCTTACATACATGAGACCATACAATATGAACTAAATTATCGACCAACATGTAGTATGGATTCACTGCTATATGAAACATTAGCAAAGTTGCCTTCAGAAGATGTAGGATACGAACCCAAAGTTTGATTATTGAATGTAGTGTGAGCAGCTTTAGTATCAAAAGGAACCATCTCAGGCAGAGCATTATCTCCATTCAGAAACTGCATAACTTGCCTCATGTTAGGTCTTCCTTCAGGCTTTGGATAACAGCAAACCATGCCTAGCTTCAAAACTAGTTCCAATTCTTCCACAACGTAATTCCTTCCTAATTTAGGATCACTTGCCTCAACAATCGCCCCTTTCTTCCAGCATTCATACACCCAATCAATCAAATACGTTTCTTCGTTTGGACCTTGAAGGCTAATAGGACTCCTTCCACAGGCAACTTCAAGGATGAACACCCCAAATGAAAACACATCAGTGCTAGTAGTTGCCTTTCCCTTTCTAGTGAGCTCGGGTGCAAGATATCCAACAGTTCCAACGACATGGGTAGTCTGAGGATTGGTACCATGATCATATAACCTTGCTAGTCCAAAGTCACCTAGCCTTGCATTCATGTCAGCATCTAGTAGAATGTTACTAGCCTTAACATCTCGATGCACAATGACTTGCTCCCACTCTTCATGAAGGTATACAAGCGCAGAAGCCACACCACGAATGATCTTGAACCTTGCACTCCATGAAAGACTTGGGTTTTCATCTTCATAAAGATACTTGTCAAGACTGCCATTAGGCATGTAATCATAGACTAAGAGCAACTCTCCTTTCCTTCGACAATACCCTAGGAGTTGTACCAGATTACGGTGCCTTAACCTCCCCATACAAGCAACTTCTGCAACAAATTCTCTCATTCCTTGCCCTGAACCATGTGAAACTCTCTTAACAGCAACTTCAAGTTTCGGTGAACTTAAAATCCCCTTATAAACCTTCCCAAAACCTCCAGCTCCCAACAGCTCCTTATCTTTAAACCCCTTTGTAGCTTTGTAAAGATCCTTAAACGAAAATCTCTGCAGGAGGTATTCTTGCTCCCAATCTTCCATTACTTCCTCGAATTTCTTCCTTCTTATGACATAAAAAACTATCCCAATTGTTACCACTATCACTGATATCACAATCAGCAGGATCATGGAGCCTATACTCAATTTCCTCCCTCGACTTCCATAACGAGGAAGCGTAGGAAGCTTTGATAAATCGAGTCTTTGAGCCTCCTCCCTGCCATGGGCAAAGCTCCACCCAAGTAGATAGTGACGACTAGCCACTGACCCAGTAGATGAAGAGAAACCAACATACATGGTGTCTGTTAGAACTTCAGAAAGATTGACATGTAATGATAACAAAGGCCTACTTGGTTTAGGGACTTCAATAGGAGCCATTGTTACCTGGACTAACATGTTTTTATGATTATAATCAATCCAAACCTGCATTCTTTTCGCGCTTATAAGATTCAGACTCTTAATCACTTTTTCAGCATCAGAATAATAAGCTGCTGAAGCTGATGCATTTGATATCAGACTATTGATATTAATCCCAGCATGGTTACTATCAATATCAGAGAATTCATAATCCTGAATGGTATCTAATTCCACAGCAAATATATGATCTGAAGGCATAAAATCTGATGAAGAATTAAAAAGACCGAAAAACTTGCCTGGAACACCATGGGGAAAGCTCATCGAAGGAGACAGAACAAACACAATTCCATGACCACTTATGGCTTGAATTTCAGGGTACATGGCAAAAACATAATGGGTGGAAAACGAAAGAGACGACGAAGAAGAGAAATTTAGAGGTTGTGGATGAAAAGCATGAGCAGTTAGCTGTTTTGTATAGTTTGTTAGCTGCAACAATCCATTAGATTGGACTGTTGCAGCTCCATCAATATGAAGATTGGCTTGTTGGAAGCCTTGATATATGAACTGCTTTGAATCTTGAGCAAAGATTGTGGGTGTTAATAAGATCCCAAAACAAATCACTATAATATGAAATAAGATTTTGAAAGCCATGAAATAAAGAAGTTAAAACAGAGGATTTTCTGACATTAAACACAGCAAAATGAAGAGTTATAACATTTTTTCACTTCATTAACATAAAAAAAAATATTATATGGTTGGTAGGCTAAAGAGGGGAACCAAGAAAGATGGAGTCAATGAAATTGCCTTTGTAAAAGGGCAGCAAGTCAATCAAGTTAAAAGAAAAATCAAAGGCACTCTCCTATGAAAGTGACTGGTCACCAAAATAATGGAAATAAAGACCAAAGGTAGGATTAAAAAAATTCATAAACCTTGTGTCATTTAGAATAATAAATACTTTTATTCACAAGGCTCGTGTTAAAAAGGACCACTCATTTCGCCTTATTGCCTAGGTCAGGTACTCGACACTATGATATTTGTTTACGGTCCTTTTTTAAGACTTTAACTTCATTTTTGGGGCTAAAATTTGTTTACAATGGATATGTGAATTCTATCTTTGTTTTTCTTTGTTTGGCTCTAACTAGAAATCTAAAGCGGAAGGGGAAAAAGAGAGGGAGGAAGGTAAGAACTAGAGGTGATAAAAAAATCGAGCCGGGCCGGGCCTTAATACAATTTTTCGTACCCAAACCCGTAAAAAAAGTAGCGTCTTTTCGGGTTTTTCGGGTCGGGTTCGGGCTTTTTACTCAAAATGCGTTTTTATGCTTGCCCAAACCCGCCCTATTTTCGGGCCCCTTTGCCATAAGAAATTATTTTCACAGTCCACCCCTTTACAAACCAAATAGGACCAAATAGACGGGGAAAACAAGTTTTCCGACTAGAGACTTTCCTTCCAACCAAACACGGCCTTAGATTTCATAATCACATTTATTATTTAGTAATGACAGTACAACAACATTTAAAGCCTTACCTAAGTCTTGTACGATGTAATAATAATAATAATAAATCTCTGCAATCTAAAAATAACACACAACAAAATTAAAGCTGTATGAACAACATCAAGTTGTTATTATGAAAATGATGGGAATAAGGGATGAAGTTTCTTTCTTGTTTTTTTCATTTTGGGACATAGAAATTAATTTTGCTACTTTTCTACATTCATTATGTTAAATGACTGTATTTGGCATTTCATTTTGGCAAACTTAGCCAGTTTTGGGGAGTGCTTTATTTTGACTAGTAAAATGGCAAACGTTTAGGAAGAGTTCAACGTTTGGATATTGAATATAGATGCACCATTTTGCTGACTAATAATTCAGTATTTACTCTTTTTTCCCTCTCTAGAACCTGTCGTTTCACTTCTTCAGAGGCCATAAACTATTATCACATTCATCATTTCGTGATTATCCCATAGTCTTGCTATGCCAAGATTTTTCTAAATCGTCTAGATCATCATCACTTTAGGCTCACATTTTTTTTCTCGACATCATCGCAACCAAAAGCCCACGTGTGGTCCATCACATAGTATTCACTGTTGCAACTAACACGATCAATAGTTATTAAATATCATTTATATGTATAGTAGCAGATACAAATAATGAGTAAAATTAACAGAGCAAAATTTTAACACAGGACTCAGAATTCAGACTCAGAAACATACAGAGTATATGTAATGGCAAAGTTAATTCATGAATAAAGAAAATAAGACTTATTTAAATATGATTTTCGTAACATACAGGGAGTAAATCCTGCTTCTCACAGGATTTCAGAAGAACATGGTCATTTTTACATATGGTAGCTAATAAATCAACTAATTCAATCATCTAGTTACATTCAGAATACTGCACATTTAGCGGCCATGATGAATGACTGAATTAACAGAAAAAAGGGAGTTAGTTGACACCTGAAATGAGGATGGATATGAACCAGATGTTCCCCAATATTTATCAAGCAGGCCATTACTTTCAAGATCATAATCGGATGGCACATCTGGTAGAACTGCATCCCCGTGAAGAAATTGTACTGCCTGTCTCATGCTTGGCCTTACTTCTGGTTTACAATGTGAGCAATGTAAGCCTAGCTTTAGAACAAGCTCCATTTCTTCACTGACAAAAGATCCTCCCAGCTTAGGATCGCTTGTTTCTAGAATCGCTCCCTTCTTCCAGCAGTCAAAAACCCAATCAACCAAAACAAGGTCTTCCTCAGCAAAATTGAGCAAGCGAAAAGGCTGTACTCCACAAGCCACCTCGAGTAAGAATATCCCAAAGGCAAACACATCCGTGGCAGGAGTTGGCTTGCCTGTTAAACTGATTTCAGGTGCAAGATACCCAACTGTTCCAACGATGTTGGTGCTTCGAGGATTACTACCATGATCATATAGTCTAGCTAGGCCAAAATCACCCAATTTGGCATTCATGTCAGCATCCAACAGAACATTACTGGCTTTCACATCACGATGAAGCACAACTTGTTCCCACTCTTCATGAAGGTATAGCAGGGCAGACGCCACCCCCTTGATAATATTCATTCTTTGAGGCCAAGAAAGGTCAGATTTGGATACATTTTTCTGAAACAGGATCTTGTCAAGGCTTCCATTTGGCATATAATCATAGACCAGAAGAAGCTCCCCTTTTCTTCGGCAGTAGCCTAAAAGCTGGATCAAGTTTCGATGTCTAAGCCTTCTCATGCTAACAATTTCAGACACAAATTCCCTCATTCCTTGCCTTGAATCATGGGATACTCTCTTGATTGCAACTTGGGTTTCTGTTGAAGGCAGTACACCTTTATAAACCTTCCCAAAACCTCCAGAACCAAGAAGTTCAGAGTCTTTGAACCCTTTAGTTGCTACATAGAGATCTTTGAAAGAGAATCTATGGGAGGCATATTCCTGTTCCCATGGTTCCTTAACCTCTTCAAACATTTTCCTCCGTATAGCACATACAACTGCTAAAATAATGACCAACAATAACACAAACACAACGAGAAGTACTATAAAAACAGTTTCCAGCCTTCTCTTTTGAGTTCTGATCTTGGGAAGTGAAGGCAGCTCGGAGAAATTAAAACCTGGGGCTTGCCCGATTTCACTCCAACTCCAACCTAATAAGTAATGCTCATTTGCAGTAAGACCAGTAGCCGCAGAGAACCCAACATACATAGAATCAAGAAATACTGCAGAAAGATTCAGGTGAGTAGATAACAGAGGTCTGACTGGTTTTGGATGACGAAGTGGAGCCATTGTTACATTCATTAGCCTCTCACTTCCATCATAATCTATCCAAACTTGCATAGCTTCACGACTAGTAAGTTGAAGGCTCCTGTTCGTCCGCCCTTCTGCATCATAATATGCAGCTGAAGCAGAATCATTAGACATTAGTCCATTAATATCAATCCCAACATGGTTGCCATCAATATCCCCAAAAACAGCATTTTGAATAGTATCTAACTCTACAGCAAAGACATGATTAGAAGCAAGGCCATTGTTTGAAACATTGAAAAGTCCTAGAAACTCAGCTGGAACAGCGCGTGCAAAGTTCATGGATGAGGAGATGACAAAAGCAAGTCCATGACCACCATGAGCTTCCACATCAGGATACATGGAAAACACAAAACTCGTGGAGAAGGATCGAGTTGCATTGAGTTTGAAAGGCTTTGGGTAGAAAACATGACCACTAAGCTGCTTTGAAGTGTTGGTAAGGACAAGAAGACCATTTGGTTGGATGTTTGCAAGCCCATCAAGAAGGAGGTTGGCTCCTCGGAACCCATTGTAGATAAACTGGGTTTCATCTTGAGCTACGACCACCACAGAAAGAAAGAAAATCAGGACTGACTGCAGTAAATGAGCTTCTGCCATGAAACACAGAAGCATAGTAAAGAGTTTCAGGGATTCTTTGGTCAGACTCAGAAAGTCAGAACTAAATAAAAGAGAATCAAGAAATATTTTTATCCTATAAGAAAATCACTAACATCTTTTTTAACAACTTTAAGGCTCATAGGATACCTTTTATATTCATCCCTTATTTTTTTAAGGCCATCCC
Source organism: Chenopodium quinoa (assembly GCF_001683475.1). NCBI lineage: Eukaryota > Viridiplantae > Streptophyta > Magnoliopsida > Caryophyllales > Amaranthaceae > Chenopodium > Chenopodium quinoa. Next base: position 159,393 of record NW_018743669.1, on the reverse strand, counting down.
CATCAATTTCAGTGTGAAACCCTGTTACAAAAGCTTGAAAAAGTCCAGATGGCAGATTGGGATGGAATGACATATAAAAAAAAAATGTCAAAAGTAAAACAATTTAGACATACAAAGGTCTAGCCGCCACCATAATTAAACTAATCTATCAACAAATAAGATAGCAAATCACAAACTTTTGTGCATTATTGCTATCCAGTTGAATTAATTGCTTTTTTTTTTCCTTTTCTTTTTCTTACTTTTACCATATTTTAAATGTATGGACTATGGAGGACCCTAACTTAACGTCTGCGTACCATCACAGTTTCTTTATTCAGCCTTTGTGAACATAACTACAAGTGGGAAGAGTAAGAGAAATTCATCCTTATACGCAGCTACAATTAGGGGGATTTGACCTTATAACCTTAAGATTATAAAGTAAATTTTCAAAACACCAAACTTTGTTTAGTTTTTTGACCAATAAATAGACCCTACCAAGTTAATTTACAGAAACCTTGGAGTACCAATCATACATAACTGCTCCATTAAATGAAAAGTCCAAAATTGGGTATAAAATGTCAAAATAAGACAAGGGAACATATATCCATATATGACATATATATACGTAGTTTCCAAATTTTTTTCAATATGTCGGGTAAAATTTAAACAAATGGTACTACTAGTTTATCATAAGCTGGTTTGAACATTAGTAGACTTTTTGGAGTAAGATGTTCTTTCAGCTAACATCGCTTTATATATAACTAAAATTGTTTGCCAAAATAATTTTTTAAAAATTCAGAAAATTGCAACCATTATTCAAGAAAGTTAACTAACAACTTTATGCAATATTAATTTCCCATAAATTTGAATTCTCAACAGTCAACATAAACCTCCTTTGAAACATGTAAAGTGTAAACATAACATGGCAGAAAGCAGCACTTTTCAGAGAATAGGGATATGAAAAAGAATGGATGAAACATTGGCTTGACCTATATATAAATATGTAAGGTTATGTGGATAAAAGTATAAAACTTAAGGCGATGCAGCTGATGCTTCAGTAGTATATATGGGAAATGGCATGCTATGGTCGATCATTCTCTATTCTAATTTGGTATCATTGTTACAGAAATCAGTAATTTTGTATCCATGGTCAAGACATGAGTCATAGATCATCACACCTGAACTGCTATGCTGCAAAGCTAGCGATATTGCTCTTCTTTAGATTTCTACCACGCCTTACTAAATTTCAATGTATCATTGTAAATTAATGTTGGAATGTTTAGCTGCAGTCATGCAGATTTGAAGTCTCCAACATTATTGTTCATTGGCACCACGAACATTGAAATGAGCTGTGCCTTACTATTAAGGGTCGAATAAAAGAGGAAGTTAGTTCTAGGTGAGATCATCTTACATTAATTTATAGTGATACATTACCTGGATGAAAACAGCCTATCTGATACTGCAGGGTTACAGGTGATACATATCCGACTCCCCTACCCTGCCCTAAGTGGAGACTCGTTCTAAGCACCAATGTAATACAATGGTAAATGTGTGACTACAAGGTTTTTTTTTTCCTGCATTATATGTATCATGATAAACTTGAAATGTAAAGATAAGATCTAATATGTAGCGAGCCACAAAAAGCATATCTCTATTTAGTATGTTGGTTGCAGATTCAAATCACAAAAGACAGGGTTTGACACGTTGACATAACCAGGAGAACCACTTGAAAATACTTAAAATTATGTGAGATTCATACCTGAATACTAGAGTGTTCAGACATGTTTGCATCTTAATGTTTTACCTAACTATCACAGCACCTGATCATTATTATTCTTAAATTTTCTTCAGAGTCCTTCATATCGTTATTATCATCTAAATCATTCAAATGTAACGATCCAGTCAAACAAAAGAAGAATACTTACTGAATTTTAAGAACAAAGCTCCACTTAACTCACAGCACTTGTCATACAAAACTACCTGAAAGGCAGGGAATCAGAAAAACCAAGCAAAATATAGTCATTATTACCTTCTTAAGACAGCAGAAAGCCAACCATGTAAGTAAATGTCAGCAATAATACAGATTATAACCCATGAATTCTAGTAATAGCTCGATACATATAACATAACCTACTCATTGAAAGAAAATGTTCTCCATAGGAACTCTTTCCATGTACTCTGTTTTAAGGTAACTGAATAACTGGAGTTTCTTTTTGTATGATAACTTTCTCAAAAGTTAATGGAGTTAGCTTCGATATATTTGAGAATTCTGATTAGAGAGATGTGAGAATTTTCCAACTCATATTCATCACGACTGTCCAATTCCTTAGTTTGCTAGAGCTAACAACAAAATATGTCCCTCAGATAACCAAGAATTATCAACTTTTCAGAGCATTAAAGTGGGCAGATGATGAAATAAACTGCATGGCTCATGAAAATGACAAAACTTTAGGAATGATCACGGTGATTTTAAAACCATCAGAGAGCACAATTTATTTCAGCATTGAAGAAAAGACAACTGGTATAATAGTAATTGGAACAGTCAGACTAATTCATGGTATGAGCCAGAAAACCTCAAAAGCAGTCTAGCACATAAATTAATGTATGCAAATAACAGTAACCAGAATTCTTTAGTATATATATGTTCATAACAAATAAAAGCAAGTTAGCAATGAAAAACAAAACAGAAAACTCTTACTTCAGATCCAAATTCTTACATTTTATAGGCCAAAGACATTTTACTGTGTCTATGTGGATTTCTGCAAGACACAAAATGCAAAACCTCTTTCAATAAGATTGTAAAATAGTAAATACAAAAACTCATCGACCATTATGTACGGCTGAATTATCGCTTGATACTGTGGCCTGAGATACACCGAATGACATGGATGATGGAACTGACATAGATATACTCCAACTTCCACCAAAGAAACTGTTGCTTTCATGGTCATAATCAGAAGGAATATCCGGCAGGTTTGCATCTCCGTTAAGGAATTGAACCGCTTGTCTCATGCTAGGCCTTCCTTCTGGCTTAGGATGAGAACACAGCAGGCCTAATTTCAAAACAAGTTCCATTTCTTCAGCCTGGTAATTTCCTTCCAGCATGGGATCACTTGTCTCAAGAATTTCTCCCTTCTTCCAGCAGTCATATACCCAATCAACCAATACATAGTCCTCTGTAGAAAACTCCTGCAGGCTGCTTGGCCGCCTTCCACAGGCCACCTCAAGTAAGAATATTCCATAAGCAAATACATCAGTGGCAGTAGTAGGTTTGCCTGTTATACTCAGCTCAGGAGCAAGATATCCTATTGTTCCAACTACACGAGTACTCCGAGTAGCGCTTTCATGGTCATATAACCTGGCTAACCCAAAATCACCAAGCCGCGCATTCATATCAGCATCCAACAGAACATTACTTGCCTTCACATCACGATGAAGAACGACTTGTTCCCACTCCTCATGAAGATATAGAAGGGCAGATGCCACCCCCTTTGCAATGTTGAATCTCTGAGACCAAGAAAGATCAGAGTTCTTATTCTTGAAGAGAAACTTGTCAAGGCTTCCATTCGGCATGTAATCATACATCAGAAGGAGCTCTCCTTTTCTACGGCAATAACCTAGGAGCTGAACCAAGTTTCGATGTCTTAGCCTTCTCATGGTTACAATTTCGGCTACAAATTCTCTCATACCCTGCCTAGAATCATGCGAAATTTTTTTCACTGCAACTGGAGTGTGTTTAGATGGAATCACACCTTTATAAACTTTGCCAAAACCTCCAAAACCAAGAAGCTCAGAATCTTTGAAACCCTTAGTTGCTATATAGATATCTTTATAAGAGAATCTATGAGAAATATACTCCTGTTCCCATGGCTCCTTCAGCTCTTTAAACTTCTTCCTCCATACAGCAAGAGCAACTCCAGCAATCATTCCCAACAACAGTAATAAAACAACAATCAATACTATGAAAAGGAATTTTGGTTTATTTTTGTGGCTTCTAATATTGGGAAATGGAGGAAGCTTAAAAAGGTCAAGATCCTGGGCTTGACCAATCTGACTCCAGCTCCAACCTGATATGTAATGCTCAGTTCCAGTAAGACCGGTAGCTGATGAGAAACCGACATACATATAATCAAGAAGTACTGATGAAAGATTAACATGTGTAGACAAGAGATTTTTTTGGGGTTTTGGATGTTTAAGTGGAGCTAATGTCACATTCATAAGCATCTTCTCTCCATCATAATCAATCCAAATCTTCATAGGTGTTCCACGAAGGCTCACGTTCTTCATTTCTTCATCAGAATAGTACGCCGCTGAAGCAGAATCAATAGACTTTAGGCCATTAACATCAATGCCAACATGGTTGCCATCAATATCTTCAAACATGGGATTTTGAACAATGTCTAGTTCTACAGCAAATATATGATTAGAAATATTGCCATTATTAGAAGCATTGAAAAGCCCTATATATTCTTGAGGAATAGCATACTCAAAGTTGATTGATGAGGAGATAACAAAGGCAATTCCATGGCCACCATGACCAGGCACATCAACATCGATGGCAAATGCAAAAGTTGTGGAAAATGAACGATTTTTGTTGAACTTCAGGGGTTTTGGGTAGAAAACATGAGCACTACTCAGCAATGTAGTGTTGGTCATCTGTAGAAGACCATTAGGGTGGATGTTTGCTAGCCCATCAAGATGAAGTTTGGCTCCTCGGAAGCCATTGTACAAGAACTGTTTTTCATCTTGAGCAAAGATAAGTTGAACCAAAAAAATAATCCCTAATATTAAGTGAAGGTGTGAGCAAGTTTCAGCCATGAAACATAAGAGGGCAATGAGTTTCACGGGTCATCACATCAAAATTACAACGAAAATCTGATCTTATACTAAAGATCATACCACTCAATAGTCAATAGTGTAGATTAATTTGCACAATATGTGGAATAGTCAATAGTGTAGATTAATTTGCACAATATGTGGAATACACAGAGTTATACTGTCTCTTTCATTGACTCGGAGAAGACCTTGCCTAATCATTCTCTATGGGAAAAAAAAACATGATATGCAACTTGTACAGCGATAGTGAATGATTGTGATTGATACTCCATCCGTCCCATAATTAGATGTCTACTTCTCTTTATTATGTGAGTAATAAATGCTAGAAATAGACATATAATAAAGGGATGGAGAGACTACTATTGTTCTAAGATGTGCATTCATGAATTATGCGGAAATTTAGCATAACTTTGGTCGATAAAAAACAAACCACATTATTATCATACAGGTAAAATTGACATTTCAAACCAGTTCAATTGTCAAACTAGTTTCATTTTCTAGATATTTAAGATGTGCTCAAAATCATACTGTATGAATCAAACATAACACTTTCCACCTATACGACATCAATTTAATAAGCTTTTTCTACAACTATAAAATAAAGGAAATTATTATTAACTTTTTACAACATCAATTTAATAGGCTATGTATAACATTTTCCATTATTATTATACTAAAATAAAGAAAATGGTGCAATCACAATTAAATACCTGACTTTATAATGGTCAAAATTAAACGCTGCAACAAGTCTGAAATTTCCTCGGAGAAGAAAAAAAGGAGTGCTTCCAGAATTCATTTCCAGAAATATCTGAAATACACGAAACAAACAATCATACACCGTATTACAGTTTTTTCTTTTTTGTAATTCAAATAATTGTACAAGTAATTATGATTAGAAGAGCAATAATTTAACCGAGATACACGCGGGAATTAGTAAATTACTGATGAAGATGTATAAAATTGCACACAGATTAAGGTTTTGCGAGTTGATTGGTCTGACATTTCTTGATTTTTTTTTTTTTTTTTTTTTGGTGTTAATTAGGGGTTTGCTTGGCATTCAATCGGCTAAATTACGTGAAACAAATGCTTGTGTTGTTTCAAAAAAAAAAATGCTTATGTTGGGATAAATGATACTCGTGTTTTTTTTTTTTTTTTGGTAAACGATTCTGATCTTATAAAATGTCCAGGCATGAACCTCTCAACTTGTAATTTTGTGCACTTTTTTAGTTTGCTTGCATACCACCTTCTTGGCTTTCTTCCTCAACTACAGAACATAAGAGCAAATGGAGCATTTATGAGCCAAATATCACACGGTGGAAGTACGAGTATTAAAAATCAACAAGTTGCATGTATTAAAAATCAGCATTTATCAGCTGCATTGATTACTCTTGGGAAAAATAGCTCAACAAATCACTTGAAAATACTGTACGAGTACTTAAAACTATGTGAGATTAATACCTGAATACTAGAGTGTTCAAATGTTTGCATCTAACTGTCCTGATCATTATTCTTCTAAAATACAATTCAAATGTAACTATACAGTCAAAATTAAAGAAGAAAACTTACTGAATTTGAAAAACAAAGCTCCACTTAACTCACAGCACTTGTCGTTCAAGATTACCTGAAAGGCAGGGAATCAGTACAACCTAGCAAATTATAGTCAATATTACCTTCTTAAGAGGGCAATAAACCAAACATGCAAGCAAATGTCACCAATAATACAGATTATAACCCTTGTATTCTAGTAATAGGCCGATAGATAAAACATCACCTACTTATATTATAGAAAGAAAGCATTCTCCATCTGAACTCTTTTTATGTACTTGATTCAAGAAGTTAAATGAAATGTAGTCTCTGTTGTGTGATTGGTTTGTAACTGAAAAGATTGGAGTTTGTTTTTGTACGAGTTATCCTTGATATATTTGAGAATTCTGAGTAAAGAGATGTGAGAATTTTCCAGCTCATATACATCAAGACTGTCCAATTCCCAAGTTTGCTAAAGTTAAGAGCAGAATATGTCCCTCAGGTAACCAAGAAATAATCACAGTGATTTTAAAACCATCAGGAAGCTCAAATTTTTTCAGCATTGAAGAACAGACAACTGGTATAATAGTAACAGACTAACAGGAACAGTCAGATTTATTCATAGTATAAGCCAGAAAACCTCAAACGCAGTCTAGCACATAATTTTCTCTATGCAAATAACAGTAACCAGAATTCTTTTAGTAAATGTTCATAGCAAATAAAAGCAAGTTAGCAAACAAAAAGAAAACCAGAAAACTCTTTACTTCAGATCCAAATTCTTACATTATATATATAGGCCAAAGACATTTTACCGTATGATTATGTGGATTTTTCTGCAAGACACAAAATGCAAAACCTCTTTAAATATGATTGTAAAATAGTAACAAAAACTCATCGACCATAATGTACAGCTGAATTATCGCTTGATACTGTGGCCTGAGATACACCGAATGACATGGATGATGGAACTGACATAGATATACTCCAACTTCCACCAAAGAAACTGTTGCTTTCATGGTCATAATCAGAAGGAATATCCGGCAGGTTTGCATCTCCGTTAAGGAATTGAACCACTTGTCTCATGCTAGGCCTTCCTTCTGGCTTAGGATGAGAACACAGCAGGCCTAATTTCAAAACAAGTTCCATTTCTTCAGCCTGGTAATTTCCTTCCAGCATGGGATCACTTGTCTCAAGAATTTCTCCCTTCTTCCAGCAGTCATATACCCAATCAACCAATACATAGTCCTCTGTAGAAAACTCCTGCAGGCTGCTTGGCCGCCTTCCACAGGCCACCTCAAGTAAGAATATTCCATAAGCAAATACATCAGTGGCAGTAGTAGGTTTGCCTGTTATACTCAGCTCAGGAGCAAGATATCCTATTGTTCCAACTACACGAGTACTCCGAGGAGCGCTTTCATGGTCATATAACCTGGCTAACCCAAAATCACCAAGCCGCGCATTCATGTCAGCATCCAACAAAACATTACTTGCCTTCACATCACGATGAAGAACGACTTGTTCCCACTCCTCATGAAGATATAGAAGGGCAGATGCCACCCCCTTTGCAATGTTGAATCTCTGAGACCAAGAAAGATCAGAGTTCTTATTCTTGAAGAGAAACTTGTCAAGGCTTCCATTCGGCATGTAATCATACATCAGAAGGAGCTCTCCTTTTCTACGGCAATAACCTAGGAGCTGAACCAAGTTTCGATGTCTTAGCCTTCTCATGGTTACAATTTCGGCTACAAATTCTCTCATACCCTGCCTAGAATCATGCGAAATTTTTTTCACTGCAACTGGAGTGTGTTTAGATGGAATCACACCTTTATAAACTTTGCCAAAACCTCCAAAACCAAGAAGCTCAGAATCTTTGAAACCCTTAGTTGCTATATAGATATCTTTATAAGAGAATCTATGAGAAATATACTCCTGTTCCCATGGCTCCTTCAGCTCTTTAAACTTCTTCCTCCATACAGCAAGAGCAACTCCAGCAATCATTCCCAACAACAGTAATAAAACAACAATCAATACTATGAAAAGGAATTTTGGTTTATTTTTGTGGCTTCTAATATTGGGAAATGGAGGAAGCTTAAAAAGGTCAAGATCCTGGGCTTGACCAATCTGACTCCAGCTCCAACCTGATATGTAATGCTCAGTTCCAGTAAGACCGGTAGCTGATGAGAAACCGACATACATATAATCAAGAAGTACTGATGAAAGATTAACATGTGTAGACAAGAGATTTTTTTGGGGTTTTGGATGTTTAAGTGGAGCTAATGTCACATTCATAAGCATCTTCTCTCCATCATAATCAATCCAAATCTTCATAGGTGTTCCACCTGATAGCTCAAGGCTGATGTTTTTCTTATCTTCATCAGAATAGTACGCCACTGAAGCAGAACTAACAGACTTTAGGCCATTCACATCTATGCCAACATGGTTGCCATCAATATCTCCAAAAACAGCATTTTGAACCGTGTCTAATTCTACAGCAAATACATGATTAGACTTATTTCCATTATTGGAGGTGTTAAAAATACCTAGATACTCAGCAGGAACAGCATGCGTAAAGTTAATGGATGCAGAGATAACAAAGGCAATTCCATGGCCTCCATGACCAGGCACATCAGTATTGATGGCAAAAGTGAAAGTTGTAGAAAATGAACGGCTTTTGTTGAAATTCAAGGGCTGTGGGTAGAAAACATGACCACTACCCTGCAAAGAAGAGTTGGTCATCTGTAAAAGGCCATTAGGGTGGATTTTTGCTTGCCCATCAAGATGAAGGTTGGCTTCTTGGAAGCCATTGTACATGAATTGTTTTTCATCTTGTGCAAAGGCAAGTACTACAAAAAAGAGGAGCACCAGTTTATGGTGTAGATGTGAGCAAGTTTTAGCCATGAAACATCAGAACTTCAATGAAAATATTATCTTATACTTGTGTAAACTAAAGACCACTCAAAACTTAAAGGAGGAAATGGAATAGAACGTGTTATTTTCACTTTCAGAGATTTTTTGACTCATGAGAGACCTCTTGTATGTATCTAGAAGTCCTTGCATATTGCGTGCCTCCTCGGCTAAACTTGTATTGTTTGTATGCATTGCTGATTATTTAAGGTATGTTTAATGTAAAATCATCTACTAGTATGTGAAATGAAGAGCCTTGTTAATTGTTCTTTGGTCAATTTGTCAAATGTATGTGGTCTCCATTAGAGAATGGGCGGCTGGAAAAAGAGTTCAAGGACAGTGACAACTACAATAATCCTTGTGCATTGCCTTCATGTCCTACATCAATTCCCACATGTGCGTGCAACATAAGTAGAAAAAGGTCATTGCCAAAATAAAGAAGGAATAGGTAATATGTGGTACAAGATTATTCAGTGGTCCCATATTACGATTATTACCCGTAATCTAATTATTGACAAGCATGATACTCAAATTAGTGGTAGGGTTGATATTTGAGGAATTTACGATATAATTTTCAGTTTTTAGAAGAAATCTATGTAAGCAATTAAGTAATTTTTTGAGCACAGGCAGTCTCAAACGAGACAATTTAATATTAGTCAGGACCATAAAAGATGTGATGACTCTACACTGTTGTGGCTTAAACTTGACTATATGGACTTGAGCTTTTTCCATGAATCCTTAGTTCAATTTGCACGAAAGACGGACTACAACGGCTTTGGTATACCATAATTCAAAGCTTAAGTTCAATCAATCATTAGAAACAACCTCTGTATTATCTAAGGGGTTAGCACGTAAACTTGACATTTCAACCCCGTTCATATTAATACCCTACATAACTTAGCTTATAGTATTAGGGTACATAAGAATGATTAATTCCATGTGAAATCAACAAATGATTTTCCACCTACATAACTTATATTACGGCATCAATTTAATAATTCCACTTATTTGTCTTTTTGTATGTAACATAAAGAATTTTCCACAACCATAAACGCACCAAACACAATTAGCAAATTTTATACTCAAAACAAAAGAATTTCATTGGAGAAGACAAAGGAGTACTATTGCAATTTCCTCACCTTAAATCAAACTCTGCCACTCAACTGAGATTTCATTGGAGAAGAAAAAGTACCGCTTCTAGAATCACTTTCCAGAAATTTCTGGGAAAACATAAAATCAAATTGTACTCTGCATTATTCAAAAATTACAAAAAAATATTATAAATGAAAAGAGCACAAAAATTACCATGGTTTTATGAAACGAAGAAATCTGCGAGAATCAGTAAAATACTGAAGGTGCATAAAATTATTGTGGCTAAATCAATGCTGCTAAAGTTGCACATTAACCTGTCTGAAAATTCTTGATTTTTTTGTTGTTAAATGGTACTTCATGGGCGGCTCAATTTAAGATGAAGTAAACAAAATGCTGGTTTTGGGGGTAATTTTTGTGCTACACAGCCTAGAGCATATAGTTGCCGCCTGCCACCCTTGCCACATGTCCCTAAATAAATTTGAGTATAATTTATGAGTAGTATTAAGTCCAATCCTTTCAACTAAAATATGAGATTTAATAGTCATTAAGACAAACAACGTAGATAAGATTTGATCCCAAATATTAAGTCGTATCTCAAATCTCAATACTTTAGCTAAGGAAGTTAGTTGATCATCCACATTTCTTCAAGATGGTTAGGTAGTTGGGCTCCCATCACATATAAAAAGCAAAGCATGCCAGATTAGCCTGAGGCCCTGAGCTCAACCGGCCTAGGAGTAAAATCTAGCAAGTGGGTCATGGTCCATGTATCCAAATATGAGTTCAATTCGTAGCCCAATCCAAAACTAAAGAGACCCAATCCTACCTGATTTGGCCTACTTTATACTCTATGAAACATATATGATTAGAGTTTCAGACATGTTTGCACCTCAATGTTTTACTTAACTGTCACAAACTCTGATCAATTTTTCTTCTAATTTTCTTTCAAGTTATCCAATAAAAATCGTTTGAATGTCAAAAACGCACGATTCAGTCAAAACAAAAGATGAAAACTTACTGTATCTAACGAACGAAGCTCCACTTTAATCGCAGCACGCACTTGTCGTATTAGATTACCTGAAAGACAGGGAATCAAGAAAATCAAGCAAAGTATAGTCAGAATTGCTTTGTTAAGGGCAGAGACATTCATGCAGGGAAATGTCAGCAATGATATAGGCTAAATTATAAACATTGAATTTTATCATACGTCAATACTCAAGTCTCAATTTTAAACATCGCCTTCATACTGATTGAAATCACTTGTCATTTGAACTCTTCATTAGACATCAAAGTTTCTAGAAGTTAAATCAGATAAGTTTCACTTAAGTTAATAGAGTTAGCATTGGTATACTACAGATTTGAATAATATGAGTACAGATATGTGAGCATCTCCAATTCCTTAATTTTAAAGAACCAGCAGCAGAATTTGTCTCACAGGAAACAAAAACTATCAATAATTCTGAATTCCAATCATTAAAGTGGTCAAAAAAATGATAATATTATCTATAAAGCACATAAAATTTACAAAACTCAAAGAATGATCACAAAGATCTCAAAAGCATCTAATATCTAGAGTTGTGTATGCAAATAACTATAAACATTTCACTCAATTTCAGAAGTACAATTTCATATCAAATAGAAGCAAACACCAAAGAGAACAGTAATACTATTTACTTCAGATTCAAAGTCTGAATACATCCTTCTGCATATCTATAAGGCTTTCTGCAAGACACAAAATGCAAACCCTACTATCAAGTATCAATAATTTAAAATACAGAGACTCATCGGCCAACATGCACAACAGAACTATCACTAGATACAGTGGCCTGAGATATACTAGATGATGAAGATGACAAAACGGACATAGATCTTCTCCAAGTACCACCAAAGAAATAATTGCTTTGATGGTCATAATCTGAAGGAATTTCAGGCAGAATTGAATCCCCATTAAGGAAGTGGACCGCTTGTCTCATGCTAGGCCTGCTTCCAGGCTTGGGATGGGAACACAGCAGGCCTAATTTCAAGACAAGCTCCATTTCTTCGCCTTGGTAATCTCCTTTCAAATTGGGATCACTTGTCTCAAGAATTGCTCCCTTCTTCCAGCAGTCGTATACCCAATCAACCAAAACAAATTCCTCAGTAGAAAACTCCTGCACGATGTTTGGCCGCCTTCCACAGGCTACTTCAAGTAAGAATATTCCAAAAGCAAACACATCAGTGGCAGTAGTGGATTTTCCTGTTATACTGAGCTCTGGTGCAATATATCCAAATGTTCCAACTACGCGAGTACTACGAGGATTGCTCTCATGATCATATAACCTAGCTAGCCCGAAATCACCAAGCCGTGCATTCATGTTAGCATCCAAAAGAACATTACTTGACTTCACATCACGATGAAGAACGACTTGTTCCCACTCCTCGTGAAGATATAGAAGGGCAGTTGCCACCCCCTTTACAATGTTGAATCTCCAAGACCAAGAAAGGTTGGAGCTCTTACTCTTGAAGAGAAATTTGTCAAGGCTTCCGTTGGGCATGTATTCATACACCAGAAAAAGCTCTCCATTTCTTCGGCAATAACCTAGGAGCTGGACCAAGTTTCGATGTCTTAGACGTCTCATGGTTACAATTTCTGATACAAATTCTCTCATACCCTGCCTTGAATCATGTGAAACCTTTTTCACTGCAATTTGGGTGTGGGTAGATGGAATCACACCTTTATAAACTTTTCCAAAACCTCCAGAACCAATAAGCTCAGAGTCTCTGAAACCCTTAGTAGCTGCATATAGATCTTTGAATGAAAATCTATGAGAAGTACATTCCTGTTCCCATGGTTCCTTCAGCTCTTCATACTTCTTCCTCCATACTGCAAGAGCAACTCCAGCAATTAACCCCAACAACAGTAATAAAACAACAATCATTACTATTACAAGGAATTTTGGCTTGTTTCTGTGGCTTCTAATTTTGGGAAATGGAGGAAGCTTGAGAAAGTCAAGATCCTGGGCTTGACCAATTTGACTCCAACTCAACCTGATATGTAATGCTCAGTTCCAGTAAGACCGGTAGCTGAGGAGAAACCAACATACATAGAATCAAGGAGTACTGAAGAAAGATTAACATGGGTAGATAAGAGATTTTTTTTGGGTTTTGGATGTTTAAGTGGAGCTAACGTCACATTCAGAAGCATCTTCTCTCCATCATAATCTATCCAAATCTTCATAGGTGTTCCACGAAGGCTCACGCTCTTCAATTCTTCATCAGAATAGTACGCCGCTGAAGCAGAATCAATAGACTTTAGGCCATTAACATCAATGCCAACATGGTTGCCATCGATATCTTCAAACATGGGATTTTGAACAATGTCTAGTTCTACAGCAAATATATGATTAGAAATATTGTCATTATTAGAAGCATTGAAAAGCCCTATATATTCTTGAGGAATAGCATACTCAAAGTTCATGGATGAGGAGATAACAAAGGCAAGTCCATGGCCACCATGACCAGGCAGATCAGCATCGATGGCAAATGCAAAAGTTGTGGAAAATGAACGACTTTTGTTGAACTTGAAGGGTTTTGGATAGAAAACATGAGCACTACTCTGCTTTGTAGTGTTGGTCATCTGTAGAAGACCATTAAGGTGGATGTTTGCTAGCCCATCAAGATGAAGTTTGGCTCCTCGGAAGCCATTGTACATGAACTGTTTTTCATCTTGAGCAGAGGTAAGTCGAACAAAAAAATTAAGTACTAATATTAGGTGAAGGTGTGAGCAAGTTTCAGCCATGAAACATAAGAGGGCAATGAGTTTCATTGGTCATCACATCAAAAGTACAAAGAAAATTTGATTTTATAGTCAAGTAAACTCATGATCAGACCACCCAACTGTGTAGATCAGACTTCCCAATTTGATATTATACTCGAGTATCTAATACTTCGAATTTACTTGCATTGTTTTTAGGTGAAAAAAATAAGATAAAACATTTACAAAGCTATGCAACTTCTAATTTCTACAATAGGTATATATGGACCATAATCACGTATGTGAAATGAAGAGCTCGTTCTTAATTTTGTCAAAAGCATGTGGCCTCGTTAGTGAACGGATGACTAAATAAATAAATAAATAAACATTACTCCCTCCATGTTTCAATAAGTGTTACACTTACCAAATTGCCGTATTTTAATAAGGGTTACACTTTTATTTTGGCAAAAAGCTACATTAAAATATCATGTCTTTCTTCTTACGTTCATTACTTTTCAATAAACTATTAACCTCATTATCTATCTTTTACAATTTTTTTATACTCCAACTATCCCACTTACCTCTTATGATATTTAAGTCAATTAAATTGCTTAAAACTATGTACCGGTCAAACCGTAACACTTAAAAAAAAACACGGAGGGAGTATTGTTCTAAGAATGTGCATTGCATTTGAATCCCTCTTAGTCTCCTAATAGGTGGTACAAGAGCATTTATGGGCCTCATAATAATGGCACATTATATGTGGTCATGAATTTTACAAAAAAAAAAATTAGCATAACTTTGGTCGATTAAAAACAATCCTCGTTATATTATCTTAGAGGTAAAATTGCAAATGTACATTTCAAACCAGCTCGATTGGTCAAAGTAGTATCGTTTTGGAGATATTAGTCGTAATAAGATGTGCAAAAAATCATGTGAATCACACCAAAAACAATTTATACTACTGTATTTCATAAACTTTTTCCACAAAGACCACAACTATATTACATAACACACTAAAAACACATAGTAGCAATTTATACTACTACTGTAGAATAAAGAAAATGGTGCATATCGCAATTACCTGACTTTGTAATGGTCAAAATTAAACGCTGCAACAAGTCTGAAATTTCCTCGGAGAAGAAAAAAAGAGCTTCCACAATCCATTTATAGAAATATCTGAAATATCGAAACAAATCATCCATTCACCGTATTACAGTAATTTTTGTTGTAATTCAATAACTGTACAAATAATTATGAATTATTTGAACAATAATTCAACTGTGATACGATGAATACCGCGATAATCAGTAGATTACTGAAGTAAATTGGACAGAGATTAAGGATTTGCGAGTTGAATTGTCTGACATTTCTTGATTTTTATTTTTTTTGTTGGTCAATTAGGGTTTTGCTTGGTATTCAATCGGCTAATTTTCGTGAAAGTAACAAAAGGATGCGGCTAACGTTGAAGTTAAAATGCTTTTTTTGGGATGAATGATACTCGTGGAAGTCGTGTGCAAGTATGCTAGCTATTGCCTTCTATTTTCAAAAAATTATTTGTTTGCTCTGCTGAAATCTGTTCTGCTCTGCTCTGTTTTGCTGAAATCTGCTATGTTCTGCTCTGCTCTGCTTAAAAATAGTACTTCAAAATAGCTGCTTCAATCTGCTCTGCTCTGCCCTGCTCTGCTTCAATTTGCTCTGCCCAGAAGCTCAAAAGAACAAGGGCTAATTATATGTCCTATGTTTTGATTTATCGAGTCTTGTGTGCGACTAGCTACACCGTGTAACACTGATCCAATAATCACTTAACGCTGATCGAATAACCCTTATAACACTAACGAAGTAATCTCAATGATAGTTGGTCACACGATGTGGCCAGCCACGTATAAGAATTTGTGATTGTCAAATTCATGATGATCGTAATTTCCAAACCTTTCAATTGCAAATTTACAATAGTACCTTTACACAAAGGTAGTACTTTTTTCATTCTTGAATGTTATTGCAATTGGAGTTTCATGTTTAACAATGCTTACAAGTTACAAGTGCATCATTTGACCCGCATATTACCAAATTAAAGTGTTGCATTGTGAAAAAAATACAAGTATCACCATTAATTAGTGCAACAAAAGGAGGTAAATGCAGTAAAAATATACATACATGAAGACAATTTGTGACTAAACTTTAACCGACATTACTTTAATAATTATTATTGCCAATGCAATATAAATTCAAATTAGAGGTGATCAAAGTTAGTCCGGCCTGGCCCGATTTTGGGCAGGTTTTTCGGCCCAGAATCAGGTTGGAATTTTTTTTAGGACAGGTATGGAAATGCATTTTATGCATATTTAGTTAATTTTTTAGGCCCAGACTGAAAATGGCCCAAAAAACCCGCACGATTCGACCATTTTGGGCGGGTTTGAGCACAAAAATCCCAGCCCGAGAAGTGGGCTTATTTTTTGGCTTCGGCACGGCCCGTCTATTAATCACCTCTAATTGAAATTATCAATCTATAAATCTCAAAACTATTGATCAAATATAAAAGGAATAGTCCTTAAACCTTTAAAAAAAATATTATTTTTTTTTTAAAAAAAAAGGTTCCATTAATTTAGTATAATTGTGAAATGGGACCTCTCACTCTCATGTCTGTATAACAGCCACAGGCCACAACTCCACAAGAATACAAGATGATTGGGTTGCTAGCTAAAAAAAAAAAAGGCCCATGGAACATGTATGTTAACTATGATCCAATATTGGCCTGTGATGATGAACACGTCCAGGCAGGCATGAACCTCAACTTGTAATTTTGCACTTTTAGTTTGCTTGCATACCACCTTCTTGGCCTTCTTCCTCAACTGCAGAGTAATAGACTAAAAGCATGTACCAGCCATATATGATATCATCGTAAGTAATAAAACTCAACTTGTTACATGTATTGAAAAATTAAATTGGTGGAAATATAAAAATTGAAGCAAAGGAAAATCTTGTGTAGGATAAAGGATACCTTCATGAGCATTGATGGACACCGGGATCAAAGAGGATGATCGCGAAGTCTTCATTGATGAAGGGGAAGATGGCTCTTCACTCTGAAGTAACATAGACACAGCTGTTTTTACTTTCTCTACAACACCCTTTTCAGTAGGACTCCTCCTAGGACTAATTACCTCTGTAATCACTTGAGATAGCACCTTTTCATCTTCACCAGGCTCTAATTTATTTTTAAAGTACTCTTTTAATGAAACACCTTTGTCCCATTTTTGCTCTTCTCTAATGCTTTGAGGACTTCCCATTGGCAATTGTTGGGTATTCGAAGAACTGGTGTTGTTGATGTCGTGGATTGCTTCTGTAGCATTAGCATAAGACTCGGTCTTCTTTGTGATTGGAGATTCCTGCTCTTGCTCTCTTGTGGCATTGATTTTATCATCATCGCCTTCAGTTTTAGTTCTTTTCCCCTCACAAGTGCTTTCTTCAATCACATTTTGAGTTTCAGAAGATTCGTCAACAACAGCTTCTTCTGTCAATAATTCTTCATGATGAGGTAATTTCTCTTTTTGCTTATTAGATTTCCTTTGAGCAATTAGTGTATCGAGTGTGAATTTACTTGGACTAGGGTGTTTTTCTCGTAAATGATTGCCCAAGCTTTGGGCTCGAGGAGCTTCATTGATTGAATCGTCTGATATAGAAGGATTTCCTACTGCATTATCTGAATAACTTTTACCCAAAGTAGGTCTAACAGTCCTGAATCTTAAAGTAGGAAGCTTTTGTTTCACCTCATTATCAATTTGTCTTTTGGCATTGTTGTTGTAAATTTGCTTCTCGGATGCCAATGGATTTGCTCTTTCATGTTTGGTAACTTCTTTAGAACTCTTGGGTTCGCAATTGGATTCATAAGCTAAAGGAAAAAATAGCTTATTAAAAGAATCATTGAAACATAATCTAATTGTATCTTTAAAATTTACATATCCTTCAACTAAGCAATTTAAATTTATATTCAAGTTTTTTAAAAAATAACAGTTTGATGTCAAGACATTGAGACATCCAATTTGATCCTAGAGACTAAAGATGGACTAAAATACAATAACAGTTTGGCCTTGCTTCCTTTTCGCCGTATAAATATTGAGCAGAATTAATTAGTCCAAATCAAGGTTTGAGTTACAGTACCTAGAGATCCAATATTGTGATCATGTTCATCTTCATCTACATAATCTTCCAAGGCAACACCCCATGAAGGTGTACGATTACCATCATCATCATGTCCTGATTTCTTTCTAATTAGAGTTTGTCGCCATTTCTTAGCCTTCTCTTTTACTTTGCCAAGAACAGATAATTTCTTTCCACGGTGTAAGTGGTCGTCTTCTTGGTCATGAGCCCTTCCTACCGTCGACAATGTATTCCCATCGGATGTTGGATTCTGATCAGCTGCGTGCACACATAATTATTCAAAATATTTATGTTACATAACTAACAATAACAACATAATAAAACAAAATAAAAGTATAAAACTAAAAGAGCAATTAAGGATATAACAGTTGATGTAACATACGATGATGAAGTAGTTGTTCAATAGTCTTGACATCCATTTCAGCCATAATTTGAGAATTGAATAAACTGGTTAATCAATTCAAAGACTACAATTAAAGTTGATAATGTAAGAAAAATGGTGTAATATTTGGTTAAAGATGTCTTAGCTCAGCAAGACAGTTACAAACATATGGTTGAGGAAGCACTCTCTTCTAGTTAGCCACTTGGCAAACTATCAATGTTCAAGTGATAAGTTGATTAGTTTTTATAACTAACTTCCTTAACATCTTCCTAAACATCAGCCTCAATCATTGTGAAAAATGGAGTGTTTTCTTTCTTTATCATTTTTTCCCCTCATATTTTGCAAGAAACTCTTTTATTGGAATAAATATATAATCACATAAAGTAGAAATTGAAGCTTAACAATTAAATCATAAATGGATATTATAGGTCGAATACAAAACAATGCTTTAACATCTATATCTATACTTAGTATTTAAAAAGACAAACCACAATCATCTATATGACACATGTCATCATAATTCACCTATATGCCACATAACACATCCATTAATATTTCCTCTTTATACTCCCTTTCAAAGTAAAAGATAAAGTAAAATGTTATTGAATGCTAAAGTCTTTATGCATTCCGAACTTGCAAATTTGAGTAAGAAAATGGAGTGTTCTATTTTCACTATAAAAAAAATTGTACTCCTCTCTATACCCCTTTTAATGTAAAAGTTAAAATAACAAATTATTTAATGTTAAAATCTTTATGTATTCCTAACTTGCAAATTACAAGTAAGAAAATTAAGCAATTTATTACAAAAAATCACCGACACATACAACACAAATAAGCAACACATTTTAAGAAAAATAAAATGAGCTACAAAAGGCTAGTTGTTAATAAAGTCATAATATTGAACATAATAGAAATCACCAATAATTAAACACACTTCCTTTCAAATTGTAATCATCAAAATTAAACAAAATAATTGTGACCAAATTATATTATTAGAAATCAAACTAAATATCAATGACAAATTAAACTTGCAAACTGTTTCGTATAAAATGCAAATATTTAGAAGCATTAAACACCAAACATTATTTAACTAGAAAACACACATACAATCATACACATCATAAGAAGTAAGTATATGCTTGACAAAAATGTATCATCAAGCTAGAAGGAACAACATCTTGGCTTTTATTTATCAAATTTAAGTCTCTAATTTTATCGTCCCTTCTATTGAGAATTAATCTTCTCTCCAATATTTAATGAGTTGCCAAGCTAAGCTTGGTCTAGTAGTAAGATTGTCACCTTCCAACCTTGAGGTTGGGGGGTTCAATCCCCACTAGAGACACTTTGAGGGTGGGGATCCCTTACTCTTCCCCTTTCACTCTCTAAGTGTCTGACTTGCAAATACCGGACCAAAAAAACCGTGAGGGTTGAGGTTCGCTCAGGGTTTTAGTTCAGTTCAGTTCTTAATTTCCTTCTCTCAATCGAAACAGGCCCTTAATCATTTCCGTAAGCTCGTAATAGACTAATTTTGATTCATTAATGAGTTTAAAAGATTTAGACTCAAAACACACAATAGGCCAAATAGAGTAATCTTATTCCCAATTAAAACCCATGACCTAAACAATCTTTAAAGAACAGAAAAAGTACACATATATCACTAAGGAGCGAAGAAAGTACATAAGTGAATCCAGAGATCCACCTGCAGGCTGCGTCACACCGAACCCAACACAAGTTTCCTCTTCCCCTTAAACCCTTTTTCTTATAAAACAAAATCCTCACTTCTTCTCTCTCATTTCTCCTTCTTCCTTCTCTCGCCTCTCCTTATCCCCATTCCGCAATGGCGTCCATCACTCTCCCCGGCGCCATCCGCATCTCCCCCCACCCTTCCTCCGCCGCAAACTCCGCCTCCTCTCGCCGCCCCAAAACCCACCTCCCTTCTTCCTTCCCCAAATCCAACCCCATCAAATCTTCTCTCTCCTCCCACAACAACCCCACCTCCAACAACACCACCAACAACAACCCTTCTTCTTCTTCCAATTCTACCCCCCTTCAATCCCTCCTCTCTCACCCCATTATCTCCAAAACCCTCATCATCTCCATTCCCACCGGCATCCTCCTCTTCGCTCTCGGCGGCGGCAGTGGCGGAGGTAACAATTTTTTCAATGGCGGAGGTGGGGGAGGTGGAGGCGGAGATGGGTTTTGGTGGTCAAAATTCTTCTCTCCCCCTGCTTTCGCCAAAGACGAGGAGACCGAGGGTTGGGATTCTCATGGTCTTCCTGCTAACATTGTTGTTCAGCTTAATAAGCTAAGTGGGTTTAAGAAGTACAAGGTTTCTGATATTCTCTTCTTCGATCAACGACGTCGGTCTACTGTTGGTACTGAGGATTCTTTCTTTGAGATGGTTTCTCTTAGACCTAATGGTGTTTATACAAAGGCCCAGCTTCAGAAAGAGCTTGAAACCCTAGCTACTTGTGGAATGTTTGAGAGGGTTGATTTGGAGGGGAAAACTAATCCTGATGGTTCTATTAAGGTTACTATATCTTTTCTTGAAAGTACCTGGCAATCTGCTGAGAAATTCAGGTTTTATTTTGGTTTTTTCTTTGCTTAATTCTGTTAAGATTTTATTTTTTTCATGTTTTTGTTCAGTATAATTGGAATGTACTACTATGTGATTGTTTTAATTGGATGTTTTGATTCAATTTTGGTTTGTTTAGGAAGTAGAGTAGAGAAATTGATATGGGTATTGGCTTGATTTTAATGTATGTGATTATTGGTATTTAGGTGCATTAATGTGGGGTTGATGCCCCAAACAAAGCCGGTGGAGATGGATCCTGATATGACGGATAAGGAGAAGCTTGATTTCTTTATAAGCCAGGAGAAGGATTATAGGAGGAGGATTGACCGGGCTCGGCCATGCTTGTTGCCCACCCCAATTTACCGGGATGTGATGAAGATGTTGAGTGATCAGGGGAAGGTGACTGCAAGGTCACTGCAGAAGATTAGAGATACGGTTCAGAAATGGTACCATGATGAGGGGTATGCTTGTGCTCAAGTGGTGAATTTTGGGAATTTGAATACAAAGGAAGTTGTTTGTGAGGTGGTTGAAGGGGATATTACGCAGTTGCTAATTCAGTTCCAGGATAAACTTGGAAATGTAGTTGAAGGGAATACTCAATTTCCCGTTGTTTGGAGGGAATTGCCTAAGCAGGTAATATCATTTTAATATTTTGTTGCAAATCCATAGCTATTAATCCTTTTGAACATTTATTATTTGAGATTTGTTGATATTTACAAGCATCTTATAGCGGTACCTTAAGCTGTCATATCAGTGGTCTAAAATGATACCTAAGAAGTTTGATACGTGTAATACCCCTTAATCACCTGAACAAGAAAGGTGATGAAGATGTAATCAGTAATACATGTACTGCTGTGTTACATGTCAAAATTCGAGTTTGGATGAGCATTGGAAACATTTATAAAGTCAATTTGATGTAATTTGAGACTGGCAACTATTCTATTATTTTGCGTGGTTAACACTTAGAATTCACTTCATAAATTGTCAATATTATTAGAACTATACATGGCTGTTGAAAAACAAAGGAAACGAAAATATTCATATTCTGCAGTATGTGCAGGATTTTTAGACCGTTAACTTTCACATATAGAAGTGTACCGGAAAATTTAGGATCAATATGAGGTTAAGCACACAGTTTGTGGAAGTTATAGATTTTCTATTTGATGCATGGCTATACTTAATGATAATTGTGGTGCCTGCTGCTTAGTTTTTACTTTTAAGTTATCTGCTAATATAATCAGAAATGACAAGATAAAATGGCCTTAGTTGCTGATTATGCTGTAATCTAAAGTATTTCTGTGTTATACTAAGCATTAATTAGTTTGTTGTGGTGTCCAATCTTGCAGCTTAGAGTAGGTCATGTCTTTAACATAGAAGCAGGAAAGCAAGCTTTGAGAAACATAAACTCTCTGGGTTTATTTTCTAACATTGAAGTGAATCCACGTCCTGACGAAAAATCTGAAGGAGGAATAATTGTTGAGATTAAGCTTAAAGAACTTGACCAGAAGTCCGCTGAAGTGAGTACTGAGTGGAGTATTGTTCCTGGACGTCAAGGGCATCCAACACTGGTAGGTTTCATTATCTTTTCCTACCAAAACTTATCAATTTTGTATAAGGTTCTGATTTTTTATATTTTTCCTTTGCTGAAACCTCCCAGGCTTCTATCCAGCCAGGCGGCACTGTCTCCTTTGAACACCGAAACATCAAAGGTCTCAATAGATCATTCCTTGGCTCAGTGACCACCAGTAACTTCTTCAACCCGCAGGTAATAATACTTATAATTACAGGTCATAAAAAAATTCGTTTTCTTTATTATACTTACCAAAAATTAATGCACCAAGTGATACTAGTTGCAACCTGAAAAGTGGTTCATCTCTTGTCCCTCTAAGCACGACTGTTCCATTAATATGTTTCCCATCATGGTCCTTAGCCTTCATATCCCCTTGGTCAGTTAGTTAATGCTCATATTAGTTAGTCTGTGTTCAGTGATTATCTGTATTTATAGCTAATTCTATTTCAAAGATCAGTATTATTCTCAGGAATGAAGATGTTCAGTCCACTCTTTTGTGTTTCACCTCCTGGGGATGTTATTCTTCTGGTTCTAACTAAGCACATTTTCAGGATGATCTTGCTTTCAAGTTCGAATATGTGCATCCATATATCGATGGTGTATATAGTCCTAAAAACCGCACTTTCCGAACAAGCTGCTTCAATAGTAGAAAGCTGAGTCCTGTGTTTACCGGAGGCCCAGGACTGGATGAAGTTCCTCCTATCTGGGTTGATAGGTCTGGTGTGAAAGCTAATATTACTGAGGTTGGTACTTGATTCTGAATTTGACTTTGCTTGCCTAGCTCTGTATTTTTTCTTTCACTCATATAGTCATATTAGTTATGACTTATACTTTTTTATTGTCACTTTTGCAGAATCTTACCCGGCAGAGCAAGCTTACTTATGGGCTTGTGGTTGAAGAGATAACAACACGAGATGAAAGCAGCCATATTGCCATTGCAGGTCAAAGGGTGTTGCCCAATGGTGGAATTAGTGCTGATGGACCCCCAACAACTTTAAGTGATACTGGTATTGACCGAGTGGCATTCTTACAAGCAAATATTACACGAGATAACACAAAGTTTGTAAATGGAGCTATAGTTGGTGATAGAAATGTGTTTCAGGTAACTTTTTTATCCTTCCTTTTTGATCAGTTTCTCCCACTGTACTTTGTCAATGCACTATTATTAATATAGCTGTTACAGGAATGTATTAGACATAGTACCCCAATTTACGATTCCTTTAAGTCTCTATAGTCATAAAGATTGACTGACAGATGAAACACTATACTATTGCTATGAACACCTTAGAAACAGACGGGAATTTTCCTTGTTCAGAAGTGGTATAGCATAATTTCCTCTTTTGCACATTGTGGGTTTCACCTATTATCTATGCGACATTCCAATTTAAGTAGCTTAAATCACATTCCAATTGAAGTTTTTCTAAATTAAAAAAAAAAAAAAATCTAGTTTGTATAGATTGGTTACAATGATTGCCACTCTTGTAATCTCATATTCTCTCCCTAGGAACATTGCCTCTTGTACTGGAAAACGAAATTCCAATGCAATATCAGTTTAGCAACATGATATTCTGGAAACTACTAAAGTGCTCAGTGCCATGAAGGGGTGGGGGATTTGTTTTGTTTGTTTGGGGCGGGGGGGGGGGGTGAATTTGAAAATTATGTATGGTTGTGAATGAACCCTTGAGGTTGAGCATATGCTCTCTGTTTAATGTCCCATGTCAAACTTGCCTAGTGCAGTAATGAATACTCCAGTTTGAAGTTTGAGTTTTCTGAGGTCTGACCCTGTAGTAATATTTTAATGAATATGGTAGTTTGTTAGCTGTATTTACCAGATATATGTTGGAATTTCTCAATCAATAATAAGTTGGTTTAAGTTGAGGATGTCAAATGGTACTCAGTAGTTACTAATTGTGGTAATATATAACTTTTTGGAGACATCCAAAAAGGAGCTTGAACAAACATTAGCCGAAATGGAAAAGGAGGTACAATCCTCTTATGTCATTGATGATATAGCTTTACAAATTAATTAGTACTTTCTGTGTTCTCCCATTAGGGTATTAAGATAAATTTGTTATGTAGTATCAATTTATCGTACTACCTCCATTCTAGGCTAAATACAACAGTTTGATTGGCACACTCTACCATTAATATCTCTAATCATCTTCTATAAAAAATACAAAGCTGATGTGCTGAATATAAATTGAGATAAATCTAACATCTTATATGCTATGTATTAACATTTATATTTATATGTTAATAAAAAGAATTACAGTCAAAGCAATAATGTCTTCTTTTTTTCCTCACTTAATGGGTGAGAAAGCAAAAAGTGATAAACTTACATGGTAATCAAAAACTAATTCCTGACGGAAATAATTCTTTTTAGCAATTGCCAAACTTTTGCATAGGGAGCAACCTACAGGGGGTAAAGTTGCATTTGTTTGAATCTCCTTAAAAGCTTCTTGGACTAAGTGTTGTTTAAATCAGTCAATGTTTGAAGGGAGGAAGAGGGTGGGAGGTCAATGCTCTAGTATGGTGGTGTGCTGTGAGATGTGACAAGATTTCATGGCAATAAGTCAAAATTGGCCGGGCATCTATTAACCAGCGTGATTGCTTATGCTGTTTTAACTTTCATTGGTGCATTTTTCAGACTTGTATGAATCTTCATATGCAAAGAAAAACTTAAACTTGATTTGATTGTCTTTTGATTGCAGGTGGACCAAGGCTTGGGCATAGGCAGTAAAAACCCACTCTTCAACCGCCATCAACTAACATTAACTAGGTTTCTTCAGTTGAAGAACGTAGAAGAAGGTGCTGGGAAACCACCACCGCCTGTACTTGTCCTTCATGGTCATTATGGTGGCTGTGTGGGAGACCTTCCTAGCTATGATGCTTTTACCCTTGGAGGACCCTATTCTGTGAGGGGTTACAACATGGGAGAACTTGGTGCAGCTAGAAGCATTCTTGAGGTAAGTTTCTAATCAGCTATAGTCATCTTCAGTTCTTCACAGTTTTATTTTCGGCAGCACTCAGCACAGTATCAATAGGCAAATATTGATGACATGATTAACATAGATGAATCTTTATTGAAATTTATGAGAAAGACGCATATCAACTTGATATAATGTATGGCCTTCTATCATATGAGAAGTGATAGTTGTGTTTTATTGTGCTAAGATAGAGATGCATAACTTGAAATACTAGTGTTGGCTAACATTTTCTTTTTTTTTTTTTTTTTTTTTTTTTTTTTGTCCACAGCTTGCTGCTGAATTGCGGATACCTATCAAAAACACACATGCGTATATCTTTGCAGAACACGGAAATGATCTTGGAACTTCCAAAGACCTCAAGGGCAATCCTACTGAAGTTTATAGAAGAATGGGTCAAGGCTCATCTTATGGAGCTGGTGTCAAGCTAGGTCTTGTGCGAGCTGAGTATGCTGTTGATCACAATTCTGGTACTGGAGCAATATTCTTCCGGTTCGGGGAAAGATTTTGAGCTCAGTATAGTTTTTGTTTCCAATTGTGCCTTAATAAAACTTGAGGTTAATTTAGCTTTTGATAGATTTGTGTAGAATGGAGAGGCCAAATTAGTTTTTTGAAGGTAAATGGCGGATTTCTAGGAAAGATTGTTTGTTGATTTCTTGTGGGTAGTAAGTAAATCAGAAATAAGAACTGATGTTTTTTACTGTTCAGTATTCAATATTTCAATTGAAAGGGTATTTTTTCTGCGTTGATGTCAAAAGGATAATTTCTATTATTATGGCATATATGAAATGAACAAGACACTTGTCCTGATGAACATTTAGTATGTTGATTTCTTGTTCAAATTCAAGTTATATATATTTGAAAAGAAGCATCTTCATTTGCAGCATAGGTTCTCCTATGTATAACATAATCTTCGTAAACGATTAAAAGCATGACAAAAATGGTATTCATGGATCCACCCACTCGTTAAAAGACGTTACAGATTCACTATGAAGAAACTGTATATCCAGCTGAAACTATCATGATATAGTTTTGTGTTATAATATACACCAAAATTT
Organism: Chenopodium quinoa; assembly: GCF_001683475.1. NCBI lineage: Eukaryota > Viridiplantae > Streptophyta > Magnoliopsida > Caryophyllales > Amaranthaceae > Chenopodium > Chenopodium quinoa. The sequence continues at coordinate 132,601 of NW_018743669.1, read as the reverse complement.
AAGCAAAAGATCAAGTGATTTTACTGCTATAGGCCTAATTCCTTCTTTAATTGAGCAAGAGCAGCTTCAATGTCGTCAATACTCTCTTCAATGCTGTTTTTGTTTTTTCCTCCTGTTCCATTATCAACATTACTTGCTCTTTGAGCACCAGAACTTTTAAAAGAATCTTCTCTAGGTGCCTCACCACCAATATCTTCATTGGTTATATTAAGTTCCTTCTCTAAAAATTCAACAAACTCTTCACCTATTTCCTGTAGAGATAGTAGTAGATCATTTAGCTCAAATAGCTGGTAACTGCAACTTACAAAATCTGAAGTATGAGAAAAGCGTGTAAATATTGGCTCACCGATAACTCTTCCCATAAGCTCTTTGGCTTCCCTTGTGATGAGGCATTTGCTTCCCAGCTTTGAAATTCTTCCTGTAGATCTTTAAAGAAATCACCTGCAACACCCAAAACTAGACTTGAGCAGCAATGAGGAAGCAAATTTATGCTTTTATTGAACAATTTCATGTTCCAGGAAAAAAGTAAAAGAGAAGCAATTTCTGCTAGCTAGGTTGCTAGTATTGAAGAGATGGTACATAGTTATCATTGTAGCCTTGTATATATCAAAGAAGATAAATAATCTACCTACTGTAATTTGGACATCCGTCAAAAATTCACCTGCAACAGCAATGGTTCAGCATAAGAATACATTCCTATGACAGCACTAGACCACTCAGGACAGATCATTAAAGGTGTGGTGGTAGTCCCTTACAATATCGGGGCAAATAACCATATATATCATAGATGGACAACAGGGCATCGCTACCATGATCTTTCAAGGAATTATAAATGTGCTGAATCACATATGTTTCTCTCTGCAAGCTTGTTGCAGCTAGCCAGCTAGTCATATGTTCAAGAATTTGCTAAGATATTATACATACTTTAGTCAACTAGATTTAGTAAGAGTTCCCAGTATATCACACTAGATAAAAGCCTATTCAACGTAATTACTAAGCTAATAAGGACTGAAGGTACTTGTATAAAGTTAAAACAACTAGAAAATAATTTCAAAATGGAATTTTGTCGGTCCATAAGGTATAATTTTTATAGCTACAATCATAAAAACAAGTGCCTATTATTTATTTCCAATTTAGTCTGGTGAGTAATCAAAAGAAACAATCACCTGAGTATGCATAATCACCTAAAATGATAACTAAAATAAATCAGTAATTATAGAACACTATGATGAATTGAAAATTTACCAAATCCATAGAATTCTTCCTCTTCTTGGGTGCTCTGACTTCTTCCAGAAGATGAATACGAAAAGTCAGATCTGCGATTGCCAGCATCATATCTATCTCGAGAATCAGAGTTGATCAATGTATTATATGCATGCTTTATTCTCAAAAATTTCTCTTGAGCATTTGCCTGTTTATAGAGAAATGAACTTAGAACTGCTGTAGAAGGTTGAGAATATTAAACCTCCATAACTAAGATTCCATGCTTGAAGAGTTGAAGGGAAGCCACACACATTGTTACTAGAACGCAAACCGAACGTTATCTTACAATAGACTATGAAATTACCTATATAAGTATGAGCAACTGCAGCAAACACACATGCCTCTGCAACACCTTATCTAATTTTCCATTGCAACTCATTTATCCTACCTAACAAAGCCTCATCCCATATCAGTGGGGTTGAATCAATCATCTACATAGATTTAGTACATACAAAGCCTCTGCAACACCGCACGTTTTGTGGTGTCCGGTGCGCCCTAGACGGCCCTTGAAATTGAATATACGGACATAAGTCAGTCGCATATAGGCCTGTGGTAGCCTTGAATTAATAAAGGTACGTGTACGAAAAATGACTAAATTGACGGTTTTAAGGCAAAGTGGCCTCCCGAGGTGTCATGGGGTCCATGGGAAATACCCTAACCTCTTTCCAATGCAATCCAAAAAGTTTTTTTTTTTTTTTTTTAAAAAAAATGGTCAAAACTAAAGGCTATAATCCACGCTTTTGGGACTAATTTTTGAAGGTTTTGAGACCCGGTGTCGGAAAATATTGAAATTGTGGGGGGATGCATCCTCGGGTCATCTAATGTTGTTTGGAACCATATATGACAATAAATCAGTTACATAAAGGCATGTGGTGACCTTGGTTTAATCCAGGGAGACTAGCATGAAAATGGCTAAATTGATGGTTTAAGGGCAAAGTAAATGGTTCCGGCCACCCAAATCGATCAATTTTCTTAGAGGGTCCGAAAGAGTCCAAAGTTATCTAAAAGTGAAGTTCCATGCTTTTGGACCAATTTTTGAGGTTTTGAGACTTGGTCTCGAAAAATATCGGGAATTTAAAGGGATGCATATTGGGGTTATATACTGTTGTTTAAAACCATATGTAACCACTAGTTGGTCACATAAAGCCCAACGGTGGCATTGGGTAAATTAAGGGAGGCATGTACGAAAATGGCTAAATCGATTGTTTAAAGGTAATTTCAACCATCCAAATGGTTTCCCGTGTCGTAGGCTCCATGGGAAGAATTCCGAAATTTTTCTTTCCGATCCCGAAAAGTCCAAAATTGTCCAAAATTGAAGGTTATAATCCACTTTTTGGATCAATTTTAGAGGTCTCGGAATTGATTTGGAAATTTTCAGAAATGTGAAGGATGCATATTGAAGTCATGAGTGATGTGATATTGTTTGAAAACATATATTACTATTACTCAGCCATATAATGGTGCCCCTGAATTAAAGAAAGATACATAAATTGTAAATGGATGAATGGCAAAGTGGACGATCCGAACCACCCAAATGGACTCCCGGGGAGTCTTGGAGTCTATGGGAAGCACCCCGACTTGTTTCCTTTCAAGAAATCAAAACTTCAAAATTGTCCAAAGGCTACCCACGCTTTCGGGGCAATTAAAAGACTAATTTTGGGGTTTTCGAGTTGAAAAATCAAAGATTCGTAGGAGATGCATCCTATAGTCATACACGCCCTTAAACAGATTAAGGTAAGTGCGTACGAAAATGGCAAATTTGACTAGAGCAGTTAATTCAGGTAAACGGGTCAGGTTTGAGTCAGGTAAGAGTGGGTCGGGTCAACTCAAGTCGGGTTAATTCAGATTAATTCCATAAGCTATGCGGGTCGGGTTTGGGTTGGGTCATGCTTGAGTCGGGTCACGTCGGGTCATACTTCTTATCGGGTTTGGGTCGGGTTTAGGTCGGGTTACATTCGGGTAGGGTGAACAATAGGTCAGGTTTAATTCGGGTTTTCACAGGTTAAAACGGATTAGGGTAATTCTCAGGTTCGAGTCGGTTTCGGTTCAAGTCAATAATTTGCGGGTTAGAATTAGGTCGGGTCATTCTCGGGTTTGAGTAGAGTTCAGTTCAAGTCAATTATTTGCGAATTATAATAAATCATTTTCAAAACGGGTCATTCTCGGGTTCAAGTCAATAATTTGCGGGTTATAATCGGGTTAGGTCATATTCGGGTTCAGCTAACTATCAATAGATAATTATCATTTTTATCAAGCTAATTATTTCCTTTGACAATAATATATATGGCAATATACTAAGGGAATATAGTCTATAAATTAGGAAGATAATTATCTCCGTTGACCATACAACAAATATATACTAAATTTAACTCTTAAATTTGATAATGATGCACCTTTCTTTTGCTGCTTGAACCGACTTGGTCTCCCAAGACAAAATGCTTTATTCAACAATAATAAAGTGGTCTAAATTACATTTAAGGTGATTTGAAATCGGGTCGGGAACAATTTGGGTTGAATTTAAGTCATGTCAATAACAAGTCGTGTAAATTTCGAGTCGGGTTAGTAACACATCGGGTTGAATTTTTGGGTTGGATAAGTAATAGGTATGGTAAAATTCGGGTCGGGTCAATAACAAGTCGGGTAGAATTTGGGTCAGGTCAATAATAAGTCGGGTTGATTTCGAGTCGAGTTTGGAACAAGTGGGGTTAAAAAATTGGGTTGAGTTAGGAACGAGTCGGGTTGAATTCAGGTTTGGTTCGTAACAAGTTGGGTTAAATTCGGGTTTTCACGGGTTAAAACAAATTTAAGTAATTTTCGGTTCAAGTCGAGTTCGGTGCAAGCTAATTAAATTGGCCGTTATAAACCGGTAAATCGGTGCAAGTTGTAAACCGATAAATTGACCGTTTAAAAGCAAAATTGAATGTTCCACAGACCCAATTGGACTCCCACGGGGTATTAGGGACCATGGTAAACATTTCGGCAATTTTAATTTTCGGGCCAAAAAAGTCGAAAAATTACAAAATTGAAAACTAATATCCACGCTTTTTCAGAAATTTTGAGGGTTTCGAGGCCCGTTGTCGATAAGTCTTGAAATTCTATGGGATACATCTCAGGGTCATATAATGCCGTTTGGAACCATATATGATCATTATTTGCTGTCATAAATGTTCATTAAAGGCTTGAATTAATGAAATCACTGCAGGTGTAAACCAGTAATTTGGTCGTTTAAAGGCAAATTGGATGATTCCACTCACCTAATTAGACTCACTGAGGCTATTAGGGACCATGGTAAACATTTCGGCAATTTCTATTTCTGCGCAAAAAAAAAAAATCAAAAAACTTCAAAATTGAAGGCAAATATTCATGCTTTTTGAGAAATTTTAGAGGTTTCGGGCCCGGTGTAGAAAAGTATTAATATTTTAGGGGATACATCTCAAGGTCATATAATGCCGTTTGGAACCATATACGATCATTATATGTTGTCATAAATGTTCGTAGTAGGCTTGAGTTGATGAAATCCGTGCAAATTGTAAACTGGTAAATTGGCCGTTTAAAGACAAATTGGATGGTTCCACCAACCCAATTGGACTCCCAAAGGATATTAGAGACCATGAAAAACATTTCGACAATTTTTATTTCCGGGTGAAAAAAAAGTCAAAAAATTCCAAAATTGAAGACTAATATCCACGATTTTTGAGAAATTTGGAGGTTTAGAGGCCCGGTGTCGAAAAGTCTTGAAATTTAAGGGGATAAACCCCGGGATCATATAATGTCGTTTGGAACCATATATGACCATTATTTGTTGTCATAAAAGTTCGTGGTAGGCTTAAGTTAATGAAATCGGTGCAAGTTATAAACCGGTAAATTGGTCGTTTAAAGGCAAATTGGATGGTTCCACCCACCCAATGAGATTCCCAGACAGCATTAGGGACCATGGTAAACATTTCGTCAAGTTTATTTTCAGGCAAAAAAAAAAGTCAAAAGTTTCAAAATTAAGGCTAATATCCACGTTTTTTGAGAAATTTTCAAGGATTCAAGGCCCGGTGTTGAAAAGTCTTGAAATTTTAAGGGATACATCTTGGAGTCATTTAATGCCGTTTGGAACCTTATATGATTATTATTTGTTGTCATAAATGTTTGTGGTAGGCTTGAATTAATAAAATCAGTGCAGGTGTAACCCGGTAATTTCGTCGTTTAAAGGCAAATTGGATGGTTTTAATACACACAATGGGACTCCCGGACGGTATTAAGGACAATGGTAAACATTTCGGCAATTTTTCTTTCTGGGCGAAAAAAAAGTCAAAAATTTCAAAGTTAAAGGCTTATTCACGCTTTTTAAGAAATTTTCGAGGATTCAAGGCCCGGTGTCGAAAAGTCTTGAAATTCTAGAGTATACATCTCGGAGTCATTTAATGCCGTTTGGAACCATATATGATCAATATTTATTATCATAAATGTTTGTGGTAGCCTTGAATTAATGAAATAAGTGCAGGTGTAAACCGGTAATTTGGTCGTTTAAAGGCAAATTAAATGGTTCCACCCACCCAATTGGACTCCCATAGGCTATTAGGGACCATGGTAAACATTTCGGCAATTTCTAATTCCGAGCGAAAAAAATCAAAAATTTTAAAATTAAGAGGCAAATTTCTACGTTTTTTGAGAAATTTTGGAGGTTTTGGGCCCGGTGTAGAAAAGTTTTAATATTTTAGGGGATACATCTCGGGGTCATATAATGCCGTTTAGAACCATATATGATCATTATATGTTGTAATAAATGTTCATAGTAGGCTTGAGTTAATGAAATCCGTGCAAGTTGTAAACCGGTAAATTGGCTGTTTAAAGGCAAATTGTATGGGTATTAGGGACCATGAAAAACATTTCGGCAATTTTTATTTCCAGGTGAAAAAAAAGACAAAAAATTCCAAAATTGAAGACTAATATCCACTCTTTTTGAGAAATTTTGGAGGTTTCGGGGCCCGGTGTCGAAAAGTCTAGAAATTTTAGGGGATACATCTTGGGGTCATATTATCGTTTGGAACCACATATGATCACTATTTATTGTCTTAAATGTTCGTGGTAAGCTTGAGTTAATGAAATCGGTGCAAGTTGTAAACCGGTAAATTGGTCGTTTAAAGACAAATTAGATGGTTCCACCCACCCAATTAGACTACCAGAGGGTATTAGGGACCATGGTAAACATTTCAGCAATTTTTATTTTCTGGCTAATGTCCACGCTTTTTGAGAAATTTTGGAGGTTTGAGATCCCGATGTCGCAAAATCTTGAGAATTAAGGGAATACATCTAGGGGTTATATAATGTCGTTTGACTTCTGGAGGGTATTAGGGGCTATGGTAAAAAAAATTTGGCAATTTTTATTTTCTAGCGGAAAAAAAGTCAAAAAAGTTTCAAAATGGAAGGCTAAGATCCATTCTTTTTAAGGAATTTTGGAGGTTTTCTAGTGTCGAAAGGTTTTTAAATTTTAGGGGATACATCTCGGGGTCATATAATGTCGTTTGGAACCATTTATGATCATTATATGTTGTTGTTTCGGGGTTTTCTGATGTCCTGCGGGAGAGTTACAATTCCGAGACTGGAACCGGACGTCTGTACCTGCAAAATAACGGAGACTCCTGAGAGCTCCGCCTCCAACGGTCAAGTTAGTACCTGATTAAGGAGTAATCAATACAGAAAGTAAAGTAATGAGATCTCTCTAGGTGAGAGTGCTTAGTGTTGGTAATCTGCGTTGTTAGCGTGATTAGCCGGTTGTTAATAAGTCTGTTCTTCTCTGCTTGATCTCTTAATTATTCGGTTGTTTTTTTTGTTCCCTGATTAATGAGGATTAATCGAGTATTTATAGCCTTGGGAAGCGTGCAACTCTCTAGGTTTAAGGTAAACCTAGGGCTGATCGGGCCTCTAGACTGAAATGGGCCTTGATGGCCGGTTGTCCCACTTGGCATGGGTGGACACGTGGCGTGTCTTAAGTGGTCCGTGGAGGACGTATCTGTGACTGACACGTGGCAAGCTCCTGTTGGCCTTCGTGAAGGACACGTGGCGGAACCTGGTTGGTCCACTTGTCAGACGGTGATTGGTGGATAAAAATCCCCTAATCATTTGCCCCTCACAGGTGGCACGCGACTGGTCACGTGTCGCCTGTGACAGGTGTCGCACGGTGACAGGCGACGGCCCGTTACAGGTGTCACCTTGCAGACGGCCGAGAGATTTTCCCGCCCAAATTTGAATTTGGAAGCGACCCTTCGCCTTCTCATTTTGCCTATAAAAGGAAGTGCTGACTTCGGTCATTTTCACATTTGAGAACTTTTGCGAGAACATTCGGACCCCTGAACTTGCTCTGACATTTTCGGACTTTTTCTGCCTACCGCCTGTTCTGACAAGCCGACTGACCCGAACTTCCAGGACTTCATCAACCGTCACCCGTTCAGGTAACTCAGTTCTCTTACTCTTAATTTTCTTTTTATTTTTTGAAATGGCACCATGGAAGCACACGACACGCCCTAAGTTAGTGATCAGCCGGTCACCGGGGACGGCTGAATCTAGGACTAGGAGTGCCGCCTGCCCTTTTCTGGACCCATCTTTGCCCTTTATACAAAGTCCGACTGAATCTGTGTCTATGCAGAACGTGATGGCCAGAACAAAAAAGACTGCTATGATATCAAACTCAGACGGCTCCTCCCAAAGGGTGCTCCTTAGCGAAACATCTGACCAGGCGCCAGATGTAGAACGAGGCGACTGTCAAGCTGACAGTGCTGAGAGAGGGACCAAGGTGTTCCCTTCTCATCTAACCGTGGACATGTCTAATTTTCCTTCTGCTCCTTCTAAGGGAGAGGAGGCGGGCCCCTCTAGGAGAGGGGAGGAGTCGTCCTCTTCGGACTCGTCAGGGGACGAGTCCGAATCCAGCTCTTCTGACCATAGTTCTTCTGGCTCAGAAGAAAAACATAGCCGCCTACAAGAGGCGAGAAGTTCTCATGCAGTGGAGAAGGGGGATAATTGGGCAGAGCCGTCCGCCTCTTACAGAGAGGAAAACGCCCCCTACTACTGCAGGGTGCCCCGGGGCCGGATTGCAACCATGCGAGACAACGTGGCGAGCTTTATTGCTAACCACAAAATGGGCCCGGAGTATTTACTGTTTGTGCCGGATCCAGAAGATACTGTCGTCTGGCCGGCTGGTACCAGCTATGGTGACGGCTGCTTTGGCTGCTATGTGGCGGCCATCAAAGCTGGACTGCGCTTCCCATTACATCCGGCTGTTCAGCGGATTTTAGATGGGTATGATCTGGGGTTATGGCAGTTAGCCCCCAACTCTTGGGTAAACGTACTCGGCTATGTGGCCGGGTGCGAACTGAACGGGGTGGAGCCAAGTTTTGAGGCTTTCGCCCACATGAACTATCTCAGCCGGACCCCCAAGTCGGGAGGTACCGGCTGGTATCAATTGACAAGCCATAGGGGTTACCTCATGACGAGAGGTAAGGCAAACAAATGGAAGGATTGGCGGAACACCTTCCTTATTATCGAGAGTTCAGACACGGAGCTGAACAAACGTTTTAATAAGTGGAACAGGGATCCACCTCTTCTCGCAGGCGGCCGCAGCATGCCGCCTGTTCCCCCAAAGGCTAAAAAAGAGATCCTAGACAAAGGACTCTTCAAAGTAGAGACTAGGGTGAACTCTACTTCAGGGGTACGAGAGCAAGTACCCCTAAATTGCGTCCCGAGCTTCAAGTGGCTCTATGACGAGTACTTCTTGGCCGCCTGTGGCCTCGGCAGTCGGTGCTCTAGAGGTAGCCGGCCTGACGAATACTCTGTTTTTTCACGCCTTGTTTACTTGGAATTTTTACTAACTTTGCTGTTTATTTCTTTCAGCCGACGCCATGAGTAAAATAACAGCATCTAAGACTGCGGCGGCCATGCTGCGGGTCTCACTAATGAAGCAGTCGTATGTCGACTCCCCCAGCAAGGAGGCACCCTTGGTAGGCTTTGAAAACTCTTCTCCTTTTAGTTGTATTATGCATATACTAACTCTTTTTGTTTTCAGTCTGGCACTCCAAGGGCTTCTTCCTCGCAACAGCCGGACCCCAAGGCCCGGAGGACGACTGTTGCAAGCTCTCCTGGGTCTTCCAAGAAAACAGTGGCGGCTGAGAAGCAGCCGGCCACTTCTTCAAAAACCCAGGCGGGGCCGCCTAGATGTATGGACACTTGCTTGTAAAAACTCACCCTTGCTTCCTTCTTGATTAGGTCTAACTTGTTTTTTCCTTTCGCTTAATGCAGCCGGCCCCCAGGGACTTGACTTGGTTGAGGTAGCCAAGTCAATGGTTAAAGTAGTTCCTCCCTCTGACAGGGAGGCGGTCAAGGGTGCCGGCACCCTTGACCTCGATGGAATTTCAGGGATCCTAGCTGAGGTATACTTAGCACCTTTTTGAGCTTTTGAGTTCCAGGACGCCTGTTAACTCTTTTGATTGGAAACTGACGCCTGTTTTTCTTTGTACTTAGGCCCTGCTCCGAGTCAACAGCCTTCGCAAGCCGATTGATCGGAAAAACAAAGAGGTAAAGGCCGCAAAGGCTATGGCCGCCTCCAGCTGTGATAAGGCAATGTTTCAAATTGCCCAAAATGAAGTACTGACCCTTGATCTTCTTTATTATCAGGCGCAGGCGACCGCCGCTGTTCGGGCTCAGCTAGAGACGGCCCAAAAGAAGGTTGACGAGCTGGAGGGGACCGTCACCAAACTTAAAACCGAGCTGAAACCCCTTCGCCAAAAAATGCACTCTTACGAAGCCATGGAGAAATCTTTGGCTAACGTAAAAGAACGCCTGGTGAACCAGGAGAAGAGTCTTACCCAAGAGCTCTCGGACAAGGCCGAGCAAGAGAAACAAGAGCTCGTACGGGAGATGGTGGAAGACTCCGCCCAAATCCAACGCATGACCTGGGAACGACTGTTCCCCAGTGCCGACTTTGCCTCATGGGAAAGAACGTACCGCCAGTGTTCGGAAATATATAATCAACAGATCCTGGCGGCTGCTGAAGAAGAGGCGATGGACGTTGCGTTGGAGGAGGAAGAGCCGGTTGTGGCGCTTGTGCCACTTGGGGGTAAGGCATCAAAAAATGATGCAGCTAAGGCCGAGTCCAGCAAGAAGAGTGCTGACCAGGCGGCTGCTGCTGATACTGAACTGCCCCCTTCTTAAGCTTTAAGTATATTTTTTTCTTTTCACGGCCTGCGTGCCGTTTGCTTTGTAATTACCCGGCCAGGGGGCCGGGGTTTTGAATATTCTGCTGGTCTTTTATGGCCGGCTCATTTTAATCAAATATTTTGTTTTTGTTCAAATTTGTCTAAGTATTTGAAGTTTGCTCACTTGACCGACTGTTGTGTATGGCCAAACGTTTAGACAGGTAAGTATGCCGCCTATGCCCCTGGACGACTGGTTGTCTGTTTCCAGGATAGATGATCAGTCGGCCATTTAATCAATCGGTATTCGAACTCTTTATTCAATTTGACCAAGTAAATAGAATTACCTAGTAGCCAAGGAATTTAAGTAGGAAAACAAGCGGCGGGTACCGGTTGTTTCCCTTTATTGCCAATGTTGGCTTTAAACTCGTTATTTTTTAACCTAGCAAGAGTATTGGTTGAGAGCCTTTGTTTATTAAAAACAAGTGGACGACTCATACCTTTTAGGCTTCATACTAAGTTTGAGTGACTATTAAGGTAACATAGGAGTTACTTAGTCTTTGTCACAATCTTGATTGAGTAGTAGAGGTATCAGGCGGCGTAGGCCGGCTAGACCCCTTGATTCACCAATGTAAGCTATTAACTTAATAGGTTATCCAGTAGGAATAGGGGTTCGAGTGCCCTTGTTTGTTTAAAACAGGCGGACGACTCAAACCTTTTAGGTTCCATACCAAATTTGAAGGAGTGACTATGAGTTAACTTTGGAGTTACTCAGTCGCCGTCACTTTGTTTGAGAAGTAGAGGTACCAGGCGGCGTAGGCCGGCTAGACCCCTTGATTCGCCAATGTTTGTTGGCTATTAACTCAATAGGTACCCCCTGCATTTATCCCAAGTAATACAGGCGGTCATCTGACTCAGATGTCAACTGCTACCACTGGTTTGGTTAGTGATAGAGTTATCCTTGTCTCAAAAACGGCTACGTGGTTGCCCTTTGGGACAGTCGTATAGGTGCTGTGTAATTAGTTTATAGAACAATGTTCCACCCAAAAGGGAGCTGCTCTCTGCGACGAATTTCATCCGGAGGGATGCCGTCGGACGCCTGCTATGATGTTGGGACAGGTCGAATTAGTTTTTTAGTTTTGATCAGGTGGATTGGCGCCTGGTCTGATCATTCGGCCGATGGCCTTGGTAAGTTCTTGGTGAACGTAGGTGCTAAGTAAAAGAAGGGTAGCCGCCTGTAAGGTACAGGATCGGCCAGGCCCTTATCTTTTTAGCTAAGTATTGTGAGTAAAATACTCGATGGAGAGTAGCCGACTGTAAAGGAACAGACGGCATGCCCCTCTAAAGATAGTGAAACTCAATGGAGAGTAGCCGACTGTAAAGGTACAGACGGCATGCCCCTCGTAATACAATATTGAATAGTAAGTGCAAACTTTATTAAGTAGCTCTTTACTTTACATCATTCAGAAGAAATATTTTTTAAGGTTATCTACATTCCAGGTTCGAGGCAACGGTTGTCCGTCTGGTGTTTCCAGACGGTAGGTACCGTCCCTGACTTCCGCATAGATTCGGTAGGGTCCTTCCCAGTTGGGAGTTAGTTTTCCAGACTCATTGGCCCTACCAACTGCTTCCATTTTTCTAAGTACAAAGTCCCCTACTTTGAGTGGACGCCTGTGTACTTTCTTGTTGTATGATCTAGTCATTCTTAGGCGATAGATCTCATGGCGCAAAACAGCATTGCCCCTTTTTTCAGGAAGTGAGTCTAATGCCAGGCGCATAGCTTCCCAGTTTGCCTCTTCATCATATAGCATTACTCGAAGAGTCGGCTCGTAGTGTTCTATTGGAAGAACAGCTTCTGCACCATAAGTTAGGAGGAAGGGAGTTTCTCCAGTCGCCCCTTTTTCAGTCGTCCTAATGGCCCAAAGAACATGTGGTAGTTCATCTGCCCATAGGCCGCCTGCTCGTTCAATCTTTTTCTTGAGACCGTCTGAGATGATTTTATTAAAGGCTTCTACCTGGCCGTTTGCTTGTGGACGGCCGACAGATGCAAAGTAATGTGCAATTCCTTGGTCTCCCAACCAGCTTTTGAGAACAGGCGTCTCAAATTGGGGGCCATTATCAAAAACCATAGACATGGGAACCCCGAACCGAGTGATGACGTTTTTTCCAAATGAATGAAATTACATCTTTCGTCTTGATTCCCTTTACAGCCTCCGCCTCTACCCATTTAGTGAAGTAGTCAACGGCAACAAGTATGTACCTTCTGTCGCCTGTAGCAGGCGTATATGGCCCCAGAATGTCCATGCCCCACTTAGCAAACGGTAGTGGGCTGTGAATGGTAGTGAGGTCAGTAGCCGGACGGTGAATTAATTTGCCAAACCTTTGGCACTTGTCACATTTTTTCACCATCTCCATTGCATCTGCTTCCAAAGTAGGCCAAAAGTAACCCTGCCGCCTTGTCCTTTGAGCAAGCATCCTACCACCTATGTGGGAAGCACAGAAACCAGAGTGAAGATCATCTAGTATCTCTCGTCCCTTTTCAGGAGTAACACACTTTAAGAAGGGTTGAAGGTGCCCCCTCTTGTGAAGTTCTCCCTGTATAATTTCAAAACAGGAGGCTCGTTTTTTCAGTGCTGCCGCCTGTTGAGGATCATCCGGCAGTGTACCGTTTGTCAGATATGCCCTGATTGAATCCATCCAGGTTGAGCTTCTGTCTAGAATTCCAATAGGATTTTCCTCGATGCTTCTCTTCTCCATTACTTCCCAAAACACAGTCCGAGGAGTATCGGAGGAGGCGGATGATGCTAATTTCGAAAGTGCATCTGCCTGGTTGTTTTCTGATCTCGGCACTTGGATCAGATGGAAATCCTCAAGGGAGCCGACTGCTTGTCGGACCGCCTGTAAATACTTGATCATGGCCGGATGTGTTGCTTCGTATTCGCCATTGTACTGACTCACTATCAGTTGTGAATCAGAACAGGCGTCTATTTTCCTTGCCCCTGCCGCCTTACACATGCGGATCCCGGCTAGTAAAGCTTCATATTCTGCCTCATTGTTTGAAGCCTGGAAACTGAAGCGTAGAGCATACTCGAACCTGTCGCCCTCTGGAGATTGACATACGACGCCTGCTCCACAACCGTTTGAAGTAGAGCTTCCGTCCACATATACCTTCCAGACTTGGTCTGGAACTTGAGAGTCAGGAGGACGAGTCATCTCTACGATAAAGTCAGCAAAGGCTTGCCCCTTCACTGCTTTTCTAGGCTCGAAAGTAACTTCGAGACTCTGCATTTCTATGGCCCATTTGATCATTCGTCCGGAGGACTCCATGGTGGTAAGGGGCCGCTTGATCGGTTGGTCGGTATACACGACGACTGCATGTGCCAGAAAGTAGGGCTTCAATTTTTTAACAGCCATGAAGAGTGCAAGACCAAATTTCTCCACTAGGGGATACCTCAACTCGGCATTTTTCAGTACGTGACTGACAAAGTAGACCGGGAGTTGACAGCCGTCCCTTTCAGCAAGGAGCACCGCGCTTAACGCATGATCAGAGACGGCCAGGTACATGTAGAGATTTTCTTTGGGCAAAGGGCTAACCAGCCTCGGCAAGGAATGCAAGTGAACCTTTAATTTCTGGAAGGCGGCCTCAGCATCCGGCCCCCATTCAAACCTTGCCTTCTTCTTAATTGCCTGGAAAAAGTATAGGCATTTGTCGCCTGATCGGCTTAGGAATCTTCCCAAGGCCGCCAGACAACCTGTTAACTTCTGAACCTCTCGAACGGTACGAGGCGACTGCATGTCAATGACCGCCTGTACCTTCTCGGGGTTCGCCTCTATTCCTCTCTGGTTGATAAGGAATCCGAGAAATTTCCCAGACTCAACTCCAAATACACATTTCTTGGGATTGAGCATGACATGGTGCCGCCTGAGTGTGGCGAAAGTCTCTCGGAGGTCCGTCAGATGATCTTTCTGAAGTTTAGTCTTGACAATCATATCATCAATGTATGCCTCGACGTTTCTCCCAATCTGATCAAAGAACACTGTGTTTATCATTCGTTGGAAGGTAGCCGGAGCATTCTTAAGACCAAACGGCATGACCGTGTAACAGTATAATCCCTGATCAGTGACGAAGGCCGTCTTCTCCTGATCTTTCTTCCACAAAGGAATTTGATGAAAACCAGAATAGGCGTCCATAAAACTCATCAAGGCATGGCCGGCTGTTGAGTCGACCAGGTTATCAATTTTAGGCAGAGGGTAACTGTCTTTGGGGCACGCCTTGTTCAAGTCTGTGTAGTCTACACACATTCGCCAGGTGCCATTCGGCTTTTTAACAAGTACCACATTTGCAACCCAATCTGGGAAGTAACATTGCCGAATGAACCCTGCATCAAGTAATTTTTTGACTTCGGCGGCTGCCGCCTGACCTCTTTCTTCACCATGGTTCCGTTTCTTTTGTCGTACCGGCTTCTTTTTCGGATCCACAGCGAGTTTGTGTACTGCCAGATCAGGACTAATGCCTGGCATTTCATGGACTTCAAATGCAAAGATGTCCTTGTATTCTTTCAACAAGTTGTGAAAGTCGGCACCAAGGTTTCTTAGAGCAGCCGTCCCTACTTTGACTGTTCGGTCAGGATGGGAGTCGTCTAATATCAGGTCCGCATGCTCACCAGCCGGCTGAGGGCGGAACTCATCCGGCCGGTCCTCTGCCAATGATTGCTATTTTCTTGCTTTTCTTGCGGACTCAGTCTGGAGTGCCTTTCTCTTTTTGTCGCCTGTTTCTTGAACAGGCGCACTTACCTTGACATTGCCAAGGTCTGTTTTTTCTCCACTTGACCCAGTGGCCATAACAGTGGGCTTGACATCCGAGAGATAGCACTCTCGGGCCATCCTCTGATCTCCCCTAAGGGAGCCGACTGTTCCATTGTCCCTTTCAAACTTAAGCAGCATAAGTGACGGGATTATAACAGCCTTGGAATTATTCAGGGTTGGTCGACCCAGAATCATGTTGTAGGCAGAGAGTTCCTCTACCACTAGGAACCGGACTACCATGTGTCGTCCTTCCCCTTTTTCGCCCAGGCGGATGGGTAGATCTACTCGTCCCAGTGGGTGGACGACTCCTCCCCCAAACCCTATTAAAGGGTGGGAGGCCGGATGTATGCAGTCCGTCTGATATTTCAGTTTTGATAGACATTTGCTGCTGATGAGATCTGAAGAGCTCCCGGTATCTATGAGGATTCGGCCAACTCTCTGGTTGGCCACTTTACATTCAATAACGAGAGGGTCGTCATGCGGCCCCCTTATTCCTCCTAGATCCTCTTCAGTGATGACAATCTCAGGAAATGTATATTTGGACGGTCGTTCTTGGTGAACGGAATTTACATCTAACCGCCTTATATTATCTTTGTTGCCCCTAATAGTGGGGCCGCCTCCTGAGAAGCCGCCTGCAATGGTGTAGACGACTGCATCATCTGTATCAGAACTGTCGGCCTGCTGATTCTTTTTGGCCGACTGCTTTTTTGAGGAAGTGTTTCCCGCAGATTTCTTGACATAAGTGTCAAGATCACCTTGATCAGCCAATCGGTCTAGGTACCGCATGAGACTGATGCAGTCATTGGTGTGATGACCAATGTCATCATGATAAGCACAGATTTTGTCTTGGTTCCGGTTGCTCGCAGAACCCTTCATGGGGAGCGGCTTCTCAATTGAGAGCCGTTCCTTTATTTCTTTTAGGATAAACTGGTTATCCTTGTTAAACACATATTTTGGGGAGTATGGTTTGAATTCTTTTTTCTTTTTCTGGGCCGGCTGTTTAGAGGAATCAGCCGCCCAGACCCCTTTTCTTTTTTCATCCTTGTTGGACGACTGTTTCTGTCGTCCCTCTCTATTGTCGAACCTCTTCCCGTCCGACTGTTTCATCGTACACAGATCAGTCGCCTGTATATAGGCTTCTGCTTCAATCAAGGCCTCTTGAAGAGTCGCCCCCCTTTTTCGAACTAAATCAAATTTGAAGGTAGACCCGTCTTTGAGACCTCTAAAAAAGTCAGTATAAGCTACCTCATCCGGTAACCCTTGAATCTGTATTCTCATCAGGTTGAACCGCCTGATGTAGGAACGAAGCCCCTCCTTTTCACCCTGCTGAATTGTTCCCAAATCAAGGGTCGTTTTCTTCGCAGGGATGTTCATTGCGAAGTTGGAGGCAAATAAGTAAGCAAGCGTCCTGAAGCTGTTTACACAACCAGTCGGCAGGTTGCCGAACCATTGCTGTGCAATTCCCTTGAGAGTCGCTGGGAAACACTTGCACCAAGTGGGATCATCCAACCCTTGAAGGTACATCAGGTTGGTGAATGCCATCAGATGGTCTTCCGGGTTAGTAGTGCCATCATAGGCGCCTACTAAAACATTTTTTACTTTGGCCGGCTGAGCGGCTTCAGTAATTTCCTTGGAGAAGGCCGACGGCTGTTCACCAAGTCTAAGCAGCCGTAGCTGCCAGTCCATAGGTTGGACGTTTTTTGCTGCAGGTCCACCAAATGGAGGTGGCTGCATAAAATACTGTTGTTGCGGCACAAATGGTAAGTTTGGTACCGCCTGGGCACTATGAAAGTCGGACTGACGGGAGGTGCCGCCTGACTGACTCTCATGGTACGACTGAGTTGGCCTCATCGAGGCGTTTCGCAAACTGTCCTGAAAATTTGAAGTAGAAGCCGACTCTGATAATCGGTCACTCTTCTTCTGCTCTAACAGGTGCCGAGCATCTGTGAACGTTTGCTTTGACCCGTCCGCCTGAATATGACGAACTGGTTTCCTATTTCCCGTAGGGTAACGGAATTTTGTGAAATCAAGAGCAGACGGTTCCCGCTTCTTGGATTTAGGATGGGGAGTCGCCTCTCGCCCTTGAACTGGCTTCCTCCTCAGTGAAGTGGAAGGTTTCTTGGCCGACTGCTCTTTGACTGAAGCAGGCGGTTTTTTGTTGATCAACTCTTGGATCTCTCCCTTGAAGTCCCTCATGAAGGTCATGAGTTCGTTCCTTGTGATGGGAGCAGACCCATCAGTCGGCTGTTGCCGAGCAAGCGGTGCGCCTGCTGGCTCGCTTCCTGTTTGAAGATACTCCCGTTCCCTTATTTCAGTATGACGGGTACGGCGGGCCCTTAGGGTCCCGTCTGGAGCTGTATGAGTTTCAACTTCAAATTCACTTTCGGTATCATGGTCCGACTGAACTTGAGGGTCGTCTAGGGGACGCCTCTCTTCTGGAGTCGGTACAGACTTGGATGCCATCTCTGAAGTACTCTCCCCACAGACGGCGCCAAATGTTTCGGGGTTTTCTGATGTCCTGCGGGAGAGTTACAATTCCGAGACTGGAACCGGACGTCTGTACCTGCAAAATAACGGAGACTCCTGAGAGCTCCGCCTCCAACGGTCAAGTTAGTACCTGATTAAGGAGTAATCAATACAGAAAGTAAAGTAATGAGATCTCTCTAGGTGAGAGTGCTTAGTGTTGGTAATCTGCGTTGTTAGCGTGATTAGCCGGTTGTTAATAAGTCTGTTCTTCTCTGCTTGATCTCTTAATTATTCGGTTGTTTTTTTTGTTCCCTGATTAATGAGGATTAATCGAGTATTTATAGCCTTGGGAAGCGTGCAACTCTCTAGGTTTAAGGTAAACCTAGGGCTGATCGGGCCTCTAGACTGAAATGGGCCTTGATGGCCGGTTGTCCCACTTGGCATGGGTGGACACGTGGCGTGTCTTAAGTGGTCCGTGGAGGACGTATCTGTGACTGACACGTGGCAAGCTCCTGTTGGCCTTCGTGAAGGACACGTGGCGGAACCTGGTTGGTCCACTTGTCAGACGGTGATTGGTGGATAAAAATCCCCTAATCAGTTGTCATAAATGTTCGTGGTAGGTTTGATTTAATTAAATCGGTGCAATTTGCACCAGTAAATTGGTCGTTTAAAGACAAATTGGATGGATACACCTACCCAATTGGACTCCCGGAGTATATTAGGGATCATGGTAAACATTTCGGCATTTTTTATTTTCGGGCGAAAAAAGTCTAAAAATTACAAAATTGAAGGCTAATATCCACGCTTTTTGAGAAATTTTTGAGGTTTCGAGGCCGATGTCGAAAAGCTTTGAGACATTAGGAAATACATGTCGGGGTCATATAACGTTGTTTGAAACCATATATGATCATTATATGTTGTCAAAAATGTTTGTGCTAGGCTTGATTTAATGAAATCGGTGCAAGTTGTAAATCGATAAATTGGTCGTTTAAAGGCAAATTGGATGGTTCCACCCACCCAATTGGACTCCTGAAGCATATTAGTAACCATGATAAACATTTCTAAAATTTTATTTTCGGGCGAAAAAAGTCAAAAAAATTCCAAATTTGAAGGCTAATATCCACACTTTTTGAGAAATTTTGGAGGTGTCGGGATCCTATGTCAAAAAGTCTTGAAATTTTAGGGAATACATTTCGGGGTCATATAATGTCGTTTGGAACCATATATGATCATTATTTGTTGTCATAAATGTACGTGATAGGGTTGAGTTAATGAAATCGGTGCAAGTTGTAAACCGGTAAATCAGCTGTTTAAAAGAAAATTGGATGGTTCCACCCAGGTGTACTCCCTAAGGATATTAGAACCATTGTAAACATTACAACAATTTTTATTTCCGAGTTAATAAAAGTAAAAAAAAAATTCAAAATTGAAGTCTAATATCCACGCATTTTGCGAAATTTTGGAGTTTTGGGGCTCGGTGTCTAAAAGTATTGAAATTCAAGGGAATACATCTGGGGTCAAATAATGCCTTTTGGAACCATATATGATCATTATATGTTGTCATAAATGTTCGCAGTAGGCTTGAGTTAATGAAATCAGTGCAAGTTGTAAACTAGTAAATTGGCTGTTTAAAGAAAAATTGGATAGTTCCACCCACCCAATTGGACGCCCAGAGACCATGGTAAACATTTCGGAAATTTTTTATTACCGGGCGAAAATAAGCTAAAAAATTCCAAAATTGAAGGCTAATATATATGTTTTTTTAGTAATTTTGGAGGTTTCAGAACCTGTTGTCGAAGTATCTTAAGAATTAGAGGACACATCTCAGGGTCATATAATGATGTGTAAAAACATAAATGATCGTTATATGTTAATGAAATAAGTACAAGTTGTAAACCGATAAATTGGCCATTTAATTCCAATTGGATGGTTCCACCCACCTAATTGGACTATACCGGAGGGTATTAGAAACCATGGTAAACATTTCGGCAATTTTTATTTTTGGGCGTAAAAAAGTCAAAAATTCCAAAATTGAAGGCTAATATCCACGGTTTTTGAGAAATTTTTAAGGTTTCGGGTCCGGTGTCGAAAAACTTTGAGATATTAGGGGATACATCTCGGGGACATATAATATTGTTTTAACTATAAATGATCATTATATGTTGTCATAAAAGTTCGTGATAGGTTTGAGTTAATGAAATCGGTGCAAGGTATTAGGGATCATAGTAAACATTTCGGCAATTTTTATTTACAGGCGAAAAAAAAGTCAAAAAAATCCAAATTTTAAAGCTAATACCCACGCTTTTTGAGAAATTTTGAAGATTTCGAGGCCTGGTGTCGAAAATGCTTGACATTTTAGGGAATACATCTCGAGGTCATATAATGCCTTTTGGAACCATATATGATCATTATATGTTGTCATAAATGTTTGTGGTAGACTTGATTTAATGAAATCGGTGCAAGTTGTAACTGGTACATTGGTCGTTTAAAGGAAAACACTGATCAAATTGGACTCCCGGAAGATATTAGGGACCATGGTAAACATTTCAGCAATTTTTATTTACAAGCAAAAAAAAAATATTCCAAAATTGAAGGCTAATATCCACGTTTTTTGAGAAATTTTGGAGGTTTCGGGACCCGGTGTCGAAAAGACATGAGATTTTAGGGAATATATCTCGGGGTCATATAAAGTCGTTTGGAACCATTTATGATCACTATTTATTGTCATAAATGTTCGTGGTAGGCTTGTATTAATGAAATCCGAGCAATTTGTAACCGGTAAATTAGCCTTTTAGAGGCAAATCGGTGGTTCCACCCACCCTATTAGACTACCAGAGAATTAAGGACCATGGTAAACATTTCGGCAATTTTATTTTCGGGCGAAAAAAAAGGTAAAAAATTCCAAAATTGAAGGCTAATATCCACGCATTTTGAGAAATTTTTAGGTTTGGGTCGAAAAGGTTTTAAGATTTTAGGGGATACGTCTCGGGGTCTTATTATACTGTTTTAAACCATAAATGATCATTATAAGTTGCCATAAATGTTCGTGGTAGGCTCGAGTTAATGAAATCGGTGTAAGTCGTAAACTGATAAATTTGCCATTTAAAGGCAAATTGGATAGTTCCACCCTCCTAATTGGACTCTTGGATTGTATTAGGGACAATGGTAAACATTTCGGCAATTTTTATTGACAGGAAAAAAAGCCAAAAAATTCCAAAATTTTAGGCTAATATCCACGCTTTTTGAGAAATTTTGGAGAGATTTATGGGGATACATCTTGGGGTCATATAATGTCGTTTGGAACCATATATGATCATTATATGTTGCCATAAATGTTCGTGGTAGGCTTGAGTTAATGAAATCAGTGCAAGTTGTAAATCAGTAAATTTGTCGTTTAAAGGCAAATTGGATGGTTACACCCACACAAGGGGACTCCCGAAGGGTATTAGGGATTATGGTAAATATTTCGTCAATTTATATTTCCGGGCGAAAAAAACTAAAAAAATTCCAAAATTGAAAGCTAATATCCACATTTTTTTAGAAATTTTTGGAGGATTCGGGGCCCGTTGTCGAAAAGCCTTAAGATTTTAGAGGATACATCTTGGGGTCATATAATGTCGTTTGGAACCATATATGATCATTATATGTTGTCATAAATGTTCGTGGTAGGCTTGAATTAATGAAATCAGTGCAAGTTGTAAATCGGTAAATTGGTCGTTTAAAGGCAAACTGGATGGTTCCACCTCCCAATTGGACTCCGGGAGGGTATTATTGACCATGGTAAATATTACGACAATTTTTATTTTTGGGCAAAAAAAATTCAAAAATTAAAGGCGAATATCCACGCGTTTTGAGAAATTTGGAGTATTCGGGGCCCGATGTCTAAAAGTCTTTAAATTCTAGGGAATACATCTCGGGGTCATATAATGTCGTTTGAAACCATATATGATCATAATTTGTTGTCATTAATGTTCGTGGTAGGCTTGAATTAATGATATCGGTGTAAGTTGTAAACTGTTAAATTAGTCGTTTAAAGGCAAATTGGATGGTTCCACCAACCCAATTGGACTCGCGGCTGATATTTGGGACCATGATAAACATTTCGGGAATTTTTATTTGGCGAAAAAAAGTCAAAAAATTCCAAAATTAAAGGCTTATCCACGCTTTTTGAGAAATTTCTAATGTTTCGGGGCCCGATATCGAAAAGCATTGAGATGTTAGAGGATACATGTCGGGGTCACATAATGCGGTTGGATCCATATATGATCATTATATGTTGTCATAAATGTTCGTGGTAAGCTTGAGTTAATGAAATCGGTGCAACTTGTAAACCGGTAAATTGGTCGTTTAAAGACAAATTGGATGGTTCTACCCAACCAATTGAACTCCCGGAGGGTATTAGGAACAATGGTAAACATTTCGGCAATTTTTATTTCCGGGTTAAAAAAGTCAAAAATTCCAAAATTGAAGGCTAATATCCACGTTTTTTGAGAAATTTTGGTGGTTTCGGGTAATGCTGTCAATTTGGGTAAACGGGTCGGGTTTTGGTCGATAAAAGTGGGTCGGGTCAACTCATGTCGGGTCAATTCGGATTAATTCCATAACCTATGGGTGTCAGGTTTGGGTTGGGTCATGCTTGTGTCGGGTCACATCAGGTCATACTTCTTATTTGGTTTGGGTCGGGTGAACAATAGGTCGAGTTTAATTCGGGTTTTCACGGGTTAAAACGGGTTAGGGTAATTCTCGGGTTCGAGTCGGTTTCAGTTCTAGTCAATAATTTGCGGGTTAGAATAGGGTCATTCTCGGGTTTGAGTCGAGTTCGGTTCAAGTCAGTTATTTGCGGGTTATAATCAGGTCGGGTCATTCTCGGGTTCAAGTCGGGTTCGGTTCAAGTCAATAATTTGCGGGTTATAATAAGGTTGGGTCATTTCCAACTCGGGTCATTCTCGGAGTCAAGTCGAGTTATGTTCAAGTCAATAAGGTCAGGTCATTTCCAAGTTAGGTTATATTCGAGTTCAACTAACTATAAATAGATAATTATCATTTTTATCATATATATGGCAATATACTAGGGAACTATAGTTTATAATTTAGTAAGATAATTATCTCATTTGACCATACAACAAATATATACTATATTTAACTCTTAAATTTGAGGATGATGCTCTTTTCTTTTGCTGGCCTGGACCGACTTGGTCTCCCAAGACAAAATGCTTTGATCAACAATAATAAGGTGGTCTAAATTGCATTTAAGGTGATTTGAAATCGGGTCGAGAACAATTTGGGTTGAATTTAGGTCGGGTCAATAACAAGTCGTGTTGGTTTCGAGTCGGGTTAGTAATAGATCGGGTTAAATTTTTGGGTCGGGTTAGTAATAGGTATGGTAAAATTCGGGTCGAGTCAATATCAAGTCGGGTTGAATTTGGGTCAATTCAATAACAAGTTGGGTTGATTTCGAGTCGGGTTTGTAACAGGTTGAGTTAAATTCGGGTCGAGTTTGGAACGGGTCGGGTTGAATTCAGGTTCGTAACAAGTTGGGTTAAATTCAGGTTTTGACGGGTTAAAACGAGTTTGGATCAATTTTGGTTCAAGTCGAGTTCGATTCAAGTCTATAATTTACGGGTTACATTCGGGTCTAACACCTTAGCTGCAATAATGACTCTAAGGAACATAGCCTATTAGCAATGATTAAGGATGAAGCAACTGTAACTACGAATCTCATTTCTCTAAAATCCTTAGCAACAAGTCAATTGATATTTCAGATGTTACAAACGTGATAGGTGAATAATGAACGCTACATTGCCAATCCACCATTCCACACCAAAACCATAAGCATAGGCCACCAGCCACCACAATATAACAGCTTGCACATGGCCATAAATTTTCTGAATTCTGATACACAAAACAGACGCTTACTAACATACGTAGTAACTACTTACTGATGCTTATATGCTTTATTCCAACTCTAGAACATTCCAGTAAAATGAAGCAGGAAAATGCAGTATTCTCAAATAAAACAATGGTGTTCAACCATCAGCTAAAACCTAACTAATCAATTCAAAAGTCGCAACAGGCGATACCCAAGACCTGTGATCAAATCTCATCCACAAGAATTCCCATTAGGCTCACAATCCCAAACATGCACCAAAATAACAGCAAACATCATCACCACCATAATCTACATATACAAATTTCAACTAACAAAAATTCCTCTTTTCACAATCAAAACATCCCAATTCACCAATCAATTACAAGCATCCAATTCAAGCACAGAGAAAGCAGAATTCAAACAAACCCCAAATATAAATTGAAATTAAGGATAAGAAAAAATACCTCTTTATTAACATCTGGGTGATATTTAAGAGCAAGTTTTCGATAAGCCCTTTTAATTTCATTAGGAGTAGCAGAAGTAGAAACCCCCAAAACTTGATATGGGGTTTCTCTAGCACTAGCTTTTACTTTATATCTCTGATTCTTCCTCAAATTTCTGGAACTGGGTATTGAAGAATGTGAACCCAGCACCAAAAGATCAATTACATGGCTGCCATAGCAGCATCTAAGTACAGGAATAGAAGTAGGAGAGAGAAAATTAGTTTGAAGGTGAAGAGTAAAGGGATAAAGATATGTTCTTGGGGAATGATTTTGATTGTGATGAGAGAGAATTAGGATTTGAGGGGTTGATTTTAATTGAGTTGAAGGAAGTGTGAATCCATTACGCATATTTAATTCAATGTTGTTTTTGGTACTAAAATTATCATTTACAGGAATTTTTGGCTAAATGGCAAGTTTGTTGGTTCAATTTTTTGCAAGAAAGGTTTGGATGGTTATGGAAGGGGGAGGAGGAGTGGTCTAGGGAAGCCCATAGGTAGGGCTGGAAAAAGCTGACCCGACCCGACAACCCGACCCGAACCCACCCGAAATAAATGGGTTTTGACAGAGAATTTCAACCCGTTTATGTAATTGGGTCAACCCGAACCCAACCTGAAGTTAAACAGGTCGGGTTCAGGTTGGAAATCCCAACCCGAAGCCAACCCGCCTAAACCCATTTATTTAATTGGGTCGGTTTCAGGTCGGGTCAACTCGAACCCAACCCGCCTAAACCTGTTTACCACTCTGTTTTTACAACCTAATTTTTAAATATGGGCCAATTAAGCCCAAACTATCTAATGAAAAACCCTAAAAAAAAAAATCATACCTCACGCCGCTTTTCATTCAATATTTACTCATTCTCTTTCTCTCTCCTCTCTCTTCTCTAGTTCTCTCTCTTTACCCTCTTGTTTTTAATTCTTTTCCATTAAAATTGTTGATTGAAGCTTAGCTTGCTAAATATTCATCTCAACATTCCCAAGGTCATTTACTTGTTAATTTCATTCTCTTTACTTAATTTTTTTGTGTTTTGATACGTTTTTTTTCGTCAATTTCAGTAATTTACATGTTATTATGCGTTTTGTTTCTTCTATTTCAATAATTTACTTGTTTTAATCTGATTGAAGTTTGTTTGTTTATGGGTTTATTTGTTTATGCTATTTTTTCATCACTTTGATTATGCGATTTTATTTGATTTTTTATCATCTATTTATGCGATTTACTTTGATTTTTTATGAGTTTATGAGAATATTTCAGCTTGTTCATGAGTTGATTTTTTCATCATGAGTTGGAAGCTTGGAATGGTGTGAATGTTGTTAACTAATTTTTTGCATTTTTTGTGATTTCTCTCTGCATTTGGCTTAATTATTTATTTAATTTATTTTTAATCAACCGATTGTTGACAACCTCATTCCTTCTGAACCCATTGAACATGCGAATCCGAATAAGATGATGAAGATACTGAATTATGTCGAACGCAGCAGCACCTGTTTTGATTTTATTGCCTAATTATTTATTATTTATTTGATAACACCCAGCCAGTTTATCATATTTAATTTTATTGTTGTAGGATTGTATGAAGTGTAATGGAATTATAATGGATTTATGTTTGCTTTGAATTTGTATTTTATGTTAGTTGAATGATACATGTATAAATACATGTTAAACAAATTACAAGGGTATTTTTAAAATAAATAAAAAAAAAAAACAGGTTTAGACGGGTCGGGTTCAGGTCGACCCGTTTAAAACCAGGTCGGATTCAGGTTGATTTATTTAACCTGTTTAAGTAAACAGGTCGGGTTCAGGTTGGGGGGTCCTGACCTGTTTATGTAAACAGGTCGACCTGAACCCGACCCGACCCGACCTGTTTGCCAGCCCTACCCATAGGCCATAGGAGTTAAATTTGGCCACATATTTAGTTGTCATTGTTGTGTAGGCTATAAATTGTTTTATTGTTATATAAAAATAACTTAATTTCAAATAAGAAGTTGACTCGAGTGGTAAGCGACATATTTGATGTTGCTTCAGGGAGGTCTTGATGAAAGACGCTAAGGTGTTGTTGCACACAATTTGTTGAACCAACAATTATTGTCCCAAAACAGCAAAACTATATTATGGCATATTAGCATTTTAGCAATACTGTTGAGGGTTGTCTTGTACGGAGTATAGTTGTATGTTTCCTAAAAAAAAAGAGTATAATTGTATGTTAATAGAAATTTTTTCTTTTTTTTACATAATAGAAAATGTTTCTAAATCTCATAAATTTAAGTATCTACTATTGAAATTTTTTCCAAATTCCATAGTAAATGTCTTACATTTTATTATGTGTGATATCATTGGTTTTTTCCCGTCATTTCTCCTCATTTAAAGATAGATTCACAATTAGTTTACTAACTTGACATATTCTTTATGAGGGAGCCCCCATTCATCTTCATGAATTTGTTTATCTAATGGCAATTTCGTAAATATATAAACAATTCATCCCAGTCAGCATGTCATTTTTGTAAATAAGTGAACAACTTTTATTAATATGCGGGTTCCATAAATGTTGACTTATTTACGAAAATGTCATGCTAACTGGGATTTTTTTATTGATTTATTTACGAAAATGTCATTAGATAAACAAATTTTGTTTATTATCAAGATGAACTTGTATTTTCTTTCTTTCAAAAAACTTAACATATGTATTGACACTCAACTTTATGTTAATTTTAATCTTAAACCCAATTATTTTTAATTTTGAAAAACTATAATATTACTCCGTTATTGTTTAGTTAAAAAAAAAAAGCTTTTCGTAGTAGATTTGGTATTTCTGCAGTTTAGAAGTGAGCTTGTACAGTTGTAGTTATGGTGAACATGTCATTCAGAGCTAGATTGGCACTTGTGCAGTTCTGCTAGATCGAGACATGAAGTCAGTTTGTACGGATAAAACAGAGTAGTACTACTCCGTACCAACAATAGTACAATGTAATCTGATTATTACTCTTAGTTTGTGAAAATCAGTTAATTCAGTCAAATGTTTCCAATTTTCAGATTAACCATATTTCTGACATCATACAACCGAACCCACTTCATAAACCGTTCATTTCAAACATCCTCAGATTCTTACATCAAATGCATCGAAAATTACACTCTAAATCGATCTTTAATGTCGGGTAAAGCGTTACATGCTCATTTGATCATCAATGGCTCAGCTAATTTAAGTCATATTGCTTCCAAGCTCATTGCACTGTATGTCGAATGTCGGGAATTGGGTATTGCACACCAAGTGTTCGATGAAATGCCTAAGAGTAATTATCGACGATGGATAGCCCTTATTGGGGCGTATGCTAAATGTGGGTTTTACAGGCAAGCATTGGTTTTTTTACGTGAGATGGTTGCAGAAGGTGTAAAGCCTAACAATTTTGTGCTTCCTAGTGCTCTTAAAGCTTGTGGACATCTGTTAGAAAGGCGGACCGGAGAGGAGATACACGGGTTCAGTTTGAGGAGTTCGTTTGATAGTGATGTTTTTGTTGGTAGTGCTCTTATAGATACGTACTTGAAATGTGGGTTTGTTGATAAAGCGAGGAAGGTTTTCGACAACATGATTGAGAAGGATATGGTTGCTCTGAATGCTATGGTTGCAGGGTATGTTCATGCAGGGTTAGTGAAAGAGGCATTGAGTTTTGTAGAGAATGTGCAAGTGATGAAATTGAGGCCTAATGTGGTCACATGGAATACTTTGATTGCAGGATTTTCGCAAGCAGGGGATAGTTTAATGGTAGATGAGCTTTTCCAAGTGATGCGCGATAACAAGATTGAGCCAGATGAAGTGTCATGGACTTCTATCATATCAGGATTAGTGAAGAATTTTAAAAATAATGAAGCCTTTGTCACATTCCGAAAAATGATGGATTCTGGATGTTTTCCGAATACAAATACTGTCAGCACTCTGTTATCTTCTTGTGCTAATGTAGCAAATGTGTCATGGGGGAAGGAGATTCATGGTTTTGCTTTGGGGGTTGGACTAGAGCAGGATATATATGTGCAAAGCGCGCTTATAGACATGTATGCTAAATGTGGATGTATATCTCAGGCATCAACTTTGTTTCGTAACATGACTAGAAGGAATACCCCTACATGGAACTCGATGATCTTTGGATATGCTAACCACGGTTATTGTAATGAAGCAATAGAACTTTTCAAGAGGATGCAAATTGAGGATGCAGGGAAGCTCAGTCACTTGACATTCACTGCAGTGCTAACAGCCTGTAGTCACGGTGGGATGATAGAGCTCGGAAGAACCTTATATGAATCAATGCAAGAGGATTATAACATTAAGCCGAGACTTGAGCATTATGCATGTATGGTAGATCTTCTTGGTAGAGCAGGAAAATTAACCGAGGCTTATGATTTAATCAACGCAATGCCTATTCAACCTGATTTGTTCGTATGGGGAGCATTATTAGGAGCCTGTAGACAGCATGATAACATAGAGCTAGCAGAAGTAGCAGCAAAACACCTGTCAGAACTCGAACCTAAGGGTTCTGGGACAAGTTTATTGTCAAATTTATACGCCGGAGCAGGAAGTTGGGGAAATGCCGCAAGACTAAAGAAGCTGATGAAGAAGAAGAGATCGAATAGTTTTCCCGGGTGCAGCTGGATAGAGGCTGCCTGATACACAACAGCTTCCCTAAGAAGGGGTGAACAAAGACATCCATATATTGTACCTAAATGGAAACAATTTCTGTTGTTTAGATTATGTATACATTAAACCTAAGTGTAATCTCACATCATCATTATCTAGAATGTCACCTTTGACAACCCAAAAGGTCACTTTATCCACTTAAAAAATAATTTAAGTTAGTAGGGTGATGACTCTGATGAGCAAGTACTTTATTTTTGTGCAAATTTGCTAACAAAAAAGCAGCACTTTTTTTTTTGTTTTGGAATTGTGTCATTTTTGGGTTTGTTTCATCTTTATTAATTAATCCTTTCTACTTTGGAGTTAGAACTCTTACATCATCTCAAAACCGCAATTTGCCATTAAATTTGTTATTGGGAAGTTTGGTCGTTCTTGCTTAATCAAATTATTTTATACCAAGTACTATAGTATTATTATTCAAGGAATCATGTCTAATTATTATGGATAAGATTTTTAATTACAGCAAGTTGCAAGAAGAAGATATGGTGGTCCCTTCCAGATCGATCTGTTGGGCTGTTGGCAAATGAGGATGGTGTTTTAGGTTCTTGACAAGGTCATGTTTTCATGAGTTATTAATGACCCCTAAACTTATTTTTTTTTTGCAAATGGCATGTCGTAAGAAAATAACCTCATTGACTTTGACACATGACACTTAACAACCCTTTAACCCTCGTTGTAAATCTGTAATTCGTTACTGATTTATATAAACTTACATGATCTTAAACTTTTAACACAAAAATTGGTAAGTTGGTAACACTAAAGACTTCTATTAATAACTCGAATATTATAATAACCAACAAAAATACATTGATCTTGATAGTTAAAATCTTTCACAGTGATTGCTCAAGAAAATTTGAAAGTACTTTATGACCTTTTTGACTTTTCACTCTTGCATTTTTTACAAGAGTTGGTAAACCTCTAATACATCATAATTTTTAATCCTGAAAACAGCATCCTCACAATATTTTCTAATATTGATACATAAACACATTTAAAACAAAGCTGATATTCGATATTCATCCTATATAGACTAACCATCTTAGCGTAGCCACACAATCAACTATCAACTATTGCACAAAAGCACTATATGTGCAAAGGGACCAGAGTACAAAGCTTTGCATCAATTAAATATTTAAATGTATATAACTTTATTGTTGTATAAAAATATTGCAATGACAGCTAAGGTAAGATATTATTGTCGTTATATTATCATAAAACAAATAGAAAGAGAAATTAACAACACATTAAACTGTATACCCTTTTCACCGGAATAAATTGAACTTAAATATGAAGTATCGCTTATTAAACCTAAATTTGAATTATCGAAATTTAGTTTTTACAAACTTGTTTTACCTGAAAACGCCCTCGGTTAATTTACACAAGTTGTGTTTTATTTATACGTACAAATTTTTGCAAGGGGTAGGAGAGTTTTAGCCACCAATACAGCTCATAAAGATTTAATCAATCAAACACTTGAAGCTCGGAAAAATGGACCACCAACCACTTGAGGGTTATCTACAAAGACCACATGCATTTTTGTAAAAAGCAAGACCTTGGAAAATCCTAAATTTCTGATTTAGAGTTAAAGCTTATAAGAATCCCATGTTCAAACCATAAAAGATAAGTGTCACCTTCGGCCTCCACCTTTAGATTTTCAGTGATTTTAGTCCAAGAAACATATATCACACTTCTTACTTCCCAGGTTCTACTCAATCTAAACTTCTAAAGCAAAATGCATCATATTCGCCCGATTGATACCTCTGGTGATATTTTGTTGCAAACGACCCTCTAACTCATGATCGTACCTCCTTTTCCTATTTCATACTACCCTGAATTGGTAAAGCATCACCCCTCCTGCCACCACCCACCCTCTAACATACCCATTTGAATCCAATCAACATCTTCGGAGAACATAAACTGGATGCATTGACTCTCAGCTATCTATCCTAAGAAAGAAGAGAAACTGCCAGATTAGTAAATGTGATATGAAAATATTGCATCTAACAACCCCAAATAACCCAAACATTCCCCCTATAAGCATATCATAGTTATAAATTAGGCAAGCCACCCCTTGACCCAAAAAACTCCCATAATCTTAAGGCAACCTAATCTTAACCCTGAGATTGGCCTTCAACTTCTGTACAGAACACAAAGACATATATGTATATAAGATGATGCTCATCTCCCCCCCCCCCCCCCACCACCCCCCTTGGCACCCCTACCTTACTTCTCAGAAAGGGGTAAAAGCAAAGAGGGAGGGAAAAAAAATGTCGGTAAAGGATTAGGGAGCAAATGAAAATGAGAGAGAAATACTCAATGCACTTGTATGCTGAACAGGCAAAAAGCTGCAAAGTTTTTAGCTAATCTGTTGTTCATCTTTCTTGTGTTGCTTCAGCTTGACAACTGAAAAAGAAGATACAAAGTTATATGCTTAACCAAATGTGATCTCAAAAATACATTAAAAACATATTCTTGAGACGGTGTTGCTTGGTTATCAAAGACAACAAAGCAGTTAGATTTGTTATTAGTTAATATGTAGTTCATCTTTCATGTGTTGCTTCAGCTTCACAACTGAAAAGTAAGATACAATGTTATGCTAAAATCAATTGTACATCAATCCCAAAAACATGTTAGATCATATCCTTGAGACTGTGATATATATATATATATATATATAACCTACATGAACCATGACAGAATCTTTCCTCTAGACATGGTGACAAGACTGACACCGGAAAGATATACACCAGACAGGAGTATTAACTTCTTCAGACTTGAACACGAGTCGTCCATACATTGGAGGCATTTGATCCCCTTGAATTTCTTTCATGTCAGTTATGTGAAGCACTTCTGTTTTCTGAAGTACCTTCCCAATGTTGGAATGTTCAGTCACTCAATCTATAAGATACAAAGCATAATCTAATCAAAAACTGTTTATTGTTTTGGGGCTGTGTCCCTCTCGTTAGCACAAGGAAAATAACCTATCCAATAGCAAAAATAAGATGGACAATCATGCTGCATGATATATACTTTCAGATCAACTCTCGCATTAACATACAACCCATAATGATTTCTAAAACACAAGACAATTCGAAACAAAACACTCAAGACCAAAGATACTAAGTTAATCCCCACTCTCGATTCAACCACATCAATTTCTTGATCAGTATAAAAGCCTCCATGTGCAACAAGTATAAACTTACTACATAAAGGAATACCTAACCAAGACAGATAGATAGATACCCACCTATTTCCAAAATTTTGTACAAGTGTGAGATTTCATCACTATTTCAGACTGACTTGCACTATCTTACTGACAATACATCTGAAAGATCAAGATAACAAACATACAACAGTTTAACAGCCGTGAAAAACTGACAATCAATCCAGCAAATACATGGGAGCAGCAAAATCAGAACTTTTAAAGCTAGACCCTTCTACTTTCTAAATTCAACACACTCTACTAAGATAATCAAGCTTAAAATTTCAAAGCCAGTTTCAATTCTACAGTCTACACAACAATCTAGCACAAAACCAACTACCCAAGAACCAGAACAGATCAAACAATAAAATTTCAGTCAATAATCTAACAAATCAAAAACAATCACACAAGATCAAAATCATCAAAAGCTCAAAATTAATGAAATCAGAAAAGATTATACCTTTGTGATAAAAATATAACAGAGAAGATCCAAGATCAGCTCCATCTTCAGTTATTACCAGGACCAACAGTAGGAGATTGATGATAAGAAACCATAGAACCATACTTATTCCCTGATTGCATCATCATCCCATTCCCACCATTACTAAACTGATTATAATTATTCTGATTATTACTATTATTATTATGATTATGATTATGATTCTGACTATAATTATAATTATTCTGATTCTTCTCAAACCCATTGTAATTCCCCATCCCTGTCATCCCCATTCCCATCATCGGCATCACCGGTACCGAATCCGAATTCCCATTTCCGTTCTCCGACGACGAATTCGACCCGCCGTCGAACGAATCACCTCGCATCCTCTTCAGATAAAGCCGATATTTCTGTAAATGACTCGCAACATTCTCCCTAGTCAGACCTTCTACATTCATCAACTGCATGATCGTCTTTGGTACCGCATTTTTAATCCCTAAATGTCCAACCACATCAACAAATCTCTTATGCAATTGCGGCGTCCACACCAATCTCGACCTCTTCACCGCCTTCTCCCGGCCGCCGCCGTTTCCGACGCCGCACATCGCCGCATCCGCGGCGACCTCCGCCGCCGCAGAATCAGCATCTTCCGGCGAATCAGTCCTCCGTTGCTTCTTCGTCCCTGACTCATCGTCGTTGTTTTCCTCGCAGAAATCCTTGTAATTGGCGCCGCAGAGGATGGAGAGAGTGTCCTCGGAAGCTTGGGTGACTTCGCCGGAGGTCCGGTAGGGTTCCGGCTTGATGTTGAACGCCGATAAAAGTTCGATTGGAATTAAGCCTTGAGTTAACGGCGCTATGTCGGCAAAGTTAGGTAAACCTAATTCCCACTCGTGAACTTTTTCGTCGTCTTCTTCTTCTTCGCCGGCGATGTACAGTCTGCCGTCGTAGTCGCCGTTAACTTCTCCCATGATTAAAAAAAAAAAATTGAAAAAAATTAAATAAAAATAAAAATAAAAATAGGAAAAAAGGATGATTGATTAATTTTTAATAATTTGTAGAGAGAGAAAGTAAAGGGGTGTTTGGATGAAAGAAGAAATAAACAAGTGAGAAAGGAAGGAGAAGAGGGGCAAAAAGTGCACGTAATAAATAAATATCTACGGTACTTAATAATCAGCTGCTTATGTGGACGGTTCTGCTAAGATATTTTTGATTCACTCTGCCCTTATAATCTTATATCCCTCCCAATAATCCACTCTTGGAAAATGAAAATATCTATTACGGTGTAGAATAAATATTTTTTTTAAAAGAAAAAAAAATCGAAATTATATTTCACCAGTTGATAAACAAAAAAAATAGTATAAAAAAAAGGCAAATTTTTTTTGATAATTTATTAGGCTCTTATTTTTCGAAGTTGCCAAAAAAAAAATCACGAAAAAATTATAGTAATTTATTAGGCTCTTATTTTTTTGTAATTTTTTGTGATTTTTTTCAAATTCATTTTATCCAAAATTATTTTTTTAAAATACGAAGTACAGAGTACGAAATAAATAGAATAAGTTTAACTAAGATGAAACTACATTTTTTGTACAGAGTATTCATTTTTCATGATTGCCATGGTTTTTTTAAACTTTCAAGTTATACAACACTAGGTTTTTATTTTTTGTGTTCTACTTAAACAATATATGCTCCATGTTTGTGAATTATAAAAACCATTATTTTATTTTTTTGGCGAAGAGTACAAAAACCATTATTACAAACCAGTTAAGTTATTTTGTAAGCTTGAGTAGTTTATTATGGTAGGTAACTATTGTAGCAAACTTTTTTTATACCCAATTGCCACAATAGGGTTATAGCTACAATTATTTAATACGAAATACAACGTAGTTGATATTCTTTTTACTCTTATACTTTGTATTTTTTTCCTCACATAGTCACACACTCATATTATTCTATTTTCGCTTTAGGTTAATATTTTCGAAATAAGCATTTAATTAAGCTTTGCTTAGATTTTTTTTTCATTATAAAGTACTCAATTTTATAAAATTATTAAAAACATATTTTTTGGGTTTTTTTTTTCAAAAAATGTTGGAAAAAAAAACTGAATAACCCTGGGTTGAAGCTGACATATGATTATCCATAATGACAAAAAGTAAGAATCACTTACCGGCTAGCGAATAAGGCAGCGACAGCGTGGAAATTGGGTGCACTTTTTAAGCTTTGCTTCAATTTAATAGAAAAGGGTATTTTAGGGAATTCAATGGTAAGTGGAGCAACACTGACCATAATGGCGTGACTTTTGCTAAATGACAGACCAATGAGGAGAGAGAGCTTTTGTGTACAGCTGTCATAGTGGAGAGTGAGATAATATTGACCGTTGGATAAGGAGAGAGAAACCTAAAAAATGAATCTAACCGTGATGGATGGTGCTTCGTAATTCAGCAAAGGAAGGCCGCAATTTTGATCTTAAAATAAAGAGTGACGTTTTTTGACTTTTTTCCATGAAAAAAAAGAAGATGTAAATAGTCGAGTTTTCGCACGTGTGAGCCAGCAACACAGAAGTGTCTGAGCCACCCAGATAGATAGGACCAGAGTGTTAAAAACCTGAAGTGTTTGAAGTAAAAATGTACAAACTCAAGGCCCAACAATTTAAGGAATCAAAATAAAAGGTCCATTTCCTTTACCAACCTTTTTTTTTAAAAAAAGAATAAGTAACACTGTTACAAGAAGCCCTATGACATTAATAGAAATGAATAAAAGCCCAAGCCTTTCTTCAAAATACATTTTGTCCAAAATAATTTAGACATAAAAATAAAAAAAAAAAATAAGAAAAATGAGGTACTCTTAATTTCCTAAATCATTATTGTTCAAAGAAAATGCTTTAATTGATGAGCCAAAAAAAACTATCAAATGAATCATGGCAACATCTACAGCATCATCCCTCTTTCCTTTCTCATCACCAATTCTTCATCATCATCATCATCATAATAATCACAAAAACAACATTGTTTCAACTTCCATCTTCAACTACAAATCTCAACCACTCATTTCATCTCTCACCTTATCCAAACATAAACACCTCCATTATTCCACTCAAAAACCCAGAAATTTAAAAGCATTATCAGCTGTTTCTTCTGAAGATGCTGCAGTAATTCCATCAGAAACAACCCAGGAAATAGTCTCTGCTACAACTTCTGGGGATGATGGTGTTTCCATTATTATTTCAATTCTTTTGTTCATTGCTTTTGTTGCCCTCTCAATCCTCACCATTGGGGTAAGTAACTTCTTCATTTCTTGTCTAATTTTTACTACTTTCTTCAATTCAAAACCCAAATTTTGATTTTGATTTTATGTTGAATGAATGATTTGGGAGCAGGTTATATATATTGCAGTGACAGAATTTCTGACAAAAAGAGAAAGAGAGAGGTTTGAGAAAGAAGAGGAAGCTAAAAGGAGTAAGAAAGTTGGGAAGAAGGGTAAAGTGAAAGCTCGAGCTGGTCCTAAAGGTTTTGGTCAGAAGAAAATTGATGATGATTTTGAAGACGATTAGCTATAAATTTTGTTTCATTTTTGTCTAATTGTATTACATCAGTTGATGATTGAATCAATAGAAATTAATCCCGTTATCGAGTTCTTGATATTTTGCAAATTGATGGTTGGTATGTTATGATTCTACTAGTCTACAAGACACACTGTTTTTGTTGGGTCACAGGTTTTCCAAGAAGTTGCTTGTGACATAGCTACTCGGGAAATGATGTTCAAATTTATTTTAGGTTGCTTATGAACAAGAAACAGCTGAAATTGCCCATCATGGACGACGTTCAATTGATTTTGTATAACTTCTTTTGTAATAAATTGCTGTATTTCTTACTTTATATGAAGGGAAATTTCCCTACTATCCTCTCAAACAAATGAGGATAACACTATATAAGTAGGTAGATGCTCTTTCAATTTCAAATTATATGGCAAATGCTGATGTAAAAATGAAAAATGATTACTGGATGCGAAAAAAATGGGGTTAGGGGAGTAAGGCGAGAAGCATTAGCTGAACAAGATTGTACTTTCTTTTTTTTTTTTTCTTCTGGGAAATAGAAAGAACATCGATACCATACAAGGAAAATTTCTGAGCTTCCTAGAACATCAACAGCTCTCGACATGGCCACATTTGTACAGTCACGATCACTAGAAAAAAACCTACCCTTCACCATTCAATGATTTTTTTTACACCCCTGTATGCTCACTTTTATCTCTGCAGGAGCAAAAGCATATATCACATCTGCAGTGCAGCTTGCTCGATTCTATGTATAGCCTTAAAACTACAAAATGTACAATTTCCCAAGTACAAAAGCAACAACCTTTATTCCTGGGCTCCCTAACCAAGCCTTCGAAGGAGTGGCGGAGCAATGACTAAATCTTAAGCGAAAGAAAAAAGATAACTGAAAAAAGATGAAGCACAGTAGCTTCAGTCAGCTGTACAAACACTGGTTCACTATCCCACCTACACTGGCTGTGGAGACTGCCCGGCAATTCTCCTTTCTGCATAGGAAAGAAAAGCAATTTGCAACATTAGCACAGAAAATCAGATACATTAAGTAAAAAAAAAAGGCAAACATCAACCTGCGTAAATTTTGACATCTAAGCAAGTCAAAGCACTTAACAAATCTAATCGATCACAACTCTAAAGAGTTAAAACATGACAGAAAATAAAATGACAACATCAGTAGACTAATTGCACTATCCAAAGTTCTCAACCCCATAAAACTATAAAAGTACAACAAATTCAGCAGACATGAGAAAGATCATAGAGTGTACCTCCTGCAGCAACAAGTTTTTCTACACGTGCAACAATATGCTTCCCATATGTGTATTTCTTCAATGCATTCAAATGAACCTTAATTCGTGATAGAATATGCTCCCTCTTCTGATCACTGCAGGTTTCCAACACCTTCTGAACAACATAATTAGCGAATTGGTCTTTCATCATTGCCTGCACAAAATAAGAAAGAGGGTGATCAATAAACTTTTAGGCATGATTGCAGTGAAAGTTATATCATGTAAAAACAAAAAATGAATTCATTAAAAAAAATACTGGGGATCAAACAGCATACGACAGTTTTGACATATGAAGTACATAAAATAATTTCTTCAGCTTTTCAGCTGAAACTATTTTTAATACGCATCAATGAAGGAAGTAATCAACTATGTGAGTAAGGCAATATACTACCTAATTGCATATTTTCCATATAGATAAAAATTTGAAGTCAACAAGCAGGTGCAAACATGAGCATTGGAGCTCAACCCCACTTGAGCATATTTTAACAAGGCTAAGTTCCAACCCCTTGTGACTTCAGATTTTAGAGAGCCCACAGTAGATAAGTACTCAACAGAAGTTACAGGACAATAAATACCCTGATCACTAAACACTTGATGCAGATAGGACACATGCAATCTTAGCAGAGGGAAAAAAAAATCCACCAATCAGTTAATAAAGTTTCACTACAAATATATATTTTTCTTTCATATAAGAAAAAAGATGGAAGGAAAATCCTAGAAATCATAAAGTTAGTGCTCAAAGAATTTGAAAGAAGGCATTAAGCAAAACATGGAAACTAGATCCAAGCTGATTTCAAGCATCTCATTTACCTGGAGAGGCTCATTTTCGTCAGTAGTTCCAAGCATCTCATTTACCAGAATCTCTCGTTCTTCAGCATTGCCAAAACTCAGACATTTTTCGACAACATTGGAAGCAAACTTTTGCTGGCTCATCTGCACAATGTTACCGGCTAACTCCTTGATTATAGCTGTCCTTTCATGTGGCTTCCCATGCTCCAGCACATGCTGCTCAACAGAAGTGTGAAACATTCATAAAAGGTGACTATGCATCACAAGTCATCAGATATTAAAATCTACTAGCATCAAAGTATTAAAATGAAAAAAAATAAGCAAACATGATAAGAAACATAACTAGGAAGACACCAAGCAGACAATACATCACCACCTTATCCCTTTTTTCTCCTCCACCATCCCTCCCCATTCCACATCCTCTGCACTAGTGATATAAAAACACTTCTATTGAAAATCTATAGTGAATCTACTTTCTATATAGATTGAACTGAATAATTTGGGAATGACTTTTTCTGCTTGGTGACAGGTTATACACATGAATATATAATGAAGGAAAAGTTGACATCAAGTTCATATGAGGAAATGTGAATGTTTGTAGCAGCCCAGGGAACCTAAAAAAGTCACTATACATCCTGTGATCCCCAGAAAGAAATTAAAGCCTTAATTTAAATACTCATGTACAAGTGCTTAAGATTAAAGCCTTTTGTTTCCAAATGTCTATACTTCTATTGATTTGACCGACGGTAGATGGATTAAAAATTGTAATTCGTCAGAAGATTGCCATAAAAGCAGGCATTCCCAACTTTTCAGACTTGTATAAAAAGCTGTGATAGTACTAATGTGATTCAAAAATATTTCTTCTATTATTAACTTGACTTATTAATTAAAGATCCAATAATAGCCAAACACTCAAATACAGTGTAATTTCAAACCCAACACAAATTCCAGATAAAGATAACAAACCTGAACCACATAATTTCCATACTGATCTTGAGCCAACATGCTAACTGAACCCAGAATCTCATCCATAACTTTGCTCTGAGTGTGTGGGTCTTTGCAGTGCTCCAGAACTCTCTATAAGCACAAAATACACCAATTAAACAACGTGCTTCTTTTTACCAAGTAACATAAATGCAATAACTTTGGCAACTTGAGCATTGAGCTAGTAACCTGAATCACACGGCACCCATAAGGATGAGTTGAAAGAGTAACAACTTGATCAAAGAACGATTCAACTATAAACTGAATATGGTCTTCAGGGACACATTCAATGCATTTCTGGATTACATGGTTCCCATTTTGATCACGCACACATCGCATAATATGACCATCAAGTTCTTGAACCATTTTAATCTTCTGATCCAGATCAACTACTTCAATGGCCTGCCAACCAAAATAAGTAAAACACGTCTTAAGAAAATCACCAAATCTAATATGTCTTCAATAGACTATATGAAATCAAACAAATAGATCACAGTAAAGGCAACAGTCAATATAATTTTACTTTTACAAGGAAATATATTAAAATTGAATGATAAGTAAATAATAAGCTTCCAGATCAAAATGCAGCAATTAACAAGAAAGCAGCCTATAAACAATGTTTCATATTCTTGGGAAACTAATATTGTTGTAAAATAAAACATCTCCATCCCATTTGTAAATTCAGAGCTTTTCAGTTAGCCAGCCTGTTTGTATTCAAATATATAACACTTGATAAAGAGATTGGTAACTGCATTGGTGGCTTAATTTGAAAAGCCAATGAACACCATAAACAAGGCAGCAAACACATATATTAAGAGCAAAACAATTACAATAGAAAAGTAATCATTACCCAAGTAATACATAAACAAAATGAAGAAACAAGAAGGAACAATAACACAAATATGAATTCTTTATCATAACACTCAAACCAATTGACGTGAAAGAAATATAGCACAAGCTTGGTAGCAGCACTTTAGGTTTTAAAACAATCATTACAAATAATATAACAAAAAGTAGGTGTGAAATAATACTTAAGAACTTCAATACATCTTCAAAACAGTAAGCCTGCAGAAAATATACTCCCAATTTGAAAAACAAGGCACCTCAATACAAAACAAAAGCAATTAAGATGACATGCGAATAAAAATACCTTCTGGATAACACGACAGCCATACATTTGCAAGCTAAGGTTCAACACATGACCATCAAGCTTGATGGCAAGTTCTCTTCTTTGAGTATCCATTCCATGCTCAAAGAACTGCAAATACAAACAGATGTTGTACAGTAAACAAAGAGTAGAGTGGATAAAGATATTAGTAATAAATCAATTCTATCATAGACAAATACAGCTGTGCAAATCAGTACCTAACTGGGAATTGTTACTTTTGAGATACTACATAAGTGGGAAAGATAAATAAATAAATAAAAAAAGATTTTACCTTCTGAATCACATAATTCCCAAACACATCAGTCATTAAAGAAAGTGCTTGAGGAATAATTTCTTCAAACACCATATTTTTCTCTTCCGTAGAAGCAGTTTCAAGTTTTTGCTGGATGAAACGACTTCCATACTGATCGGCACTGTTTGCACAACACAATAGTTAGAAATCTAACTGGCAAGTTGCACACAAAGGATAGCATAACATACACTTAGATATACCTGAATTCTACAACATGACCATCAATTTCTGAAAGCTCAAAACACTTTGTCTTATTGCTCTTAAACTCCTCCAACAGTGAGGATCCAAAGGCACCATCCACGTGCCAAGCTCCCATGGCACCACCCCCTATGTTTCTCATCGTAGAAGGATATCGCATGTTAAAATCATTGTGCCTGATAGGACTACCGGGGCCAGCAGGCGAGTTCGGAATAACTGGACTTGTCAATGGACTTCCAGGGTAACCCATGCCAACCCCATATGCATGATTCCCATAATAACCATGATTAGAACCACCAGTTTTGTTCCCCAAAGGAGCCCCATATTGTGACTTCTGAGGCGATATCACAGAACCCATATATGCCTTTTGAAGTAACTCCATATAATACTTATCGGGAGACTGTTCATTCAAAGCAGCAACATGTGCAGCATACTCAGCAGATCTTAGATACTGGAGATACATAGCATCTGCAAGAGAAGCCTGCAGAGCATTTCCTGACATTTGATTCCCTAAACGACCAGAGTCTGGAGATGCTGGCATATTCTGTCCAGGCAAACCACCAGCCATAACTCTTGAATCCATCCCATGAACACCCATTGCCGAAGCTGCAGCAACATTTTCCAGTAATGGAGGCAGATTGTAGTTCCCAATTTGGCCTCCCATGACAGGTGAATTCAAGGAAAACCCACCCAAGCCATAATTTGCAAATGATGACCCGGCGCCATCCATTTGAGTATAATGAGGGGACAAACCTCCTCCATTTAGAGAGGATGGAGATGATCCCTTAGAGTATGGAACACCAGTATTAAAACCAGGTTTTGGACGCTCAACCTGGGGACTCCTCAGATCAGAGCCACCCATGTTACCTCTAGCAGCAGAGTGAGTAGCAGTAGGCATATGCAGATGACCAGGTTCAGACTTCTTCATATATGAATGTTGCTTAACATGCTCATGACCACCAGGCATACTAAACATGTAGTTATGGTTATCAGGACTGTCTTGTTCAATCTGTGATGGCAAGTGATTTCCATTATCAAGATTACCATTTGTCTTAAGATTCATGCCAGACAAAGCAGCTACCAGATCAGAAGAGTCGCTCATTCCTGATGACATGCCATTGAAAGCATTTGGACCAGCAGTACTCTTTTTCGATGCTCCTGCCCGACCCTCGCCAATTGGGGTTGGGCAAGGACTTGGAGCCCGAGCTATGTGTTGAGGATCAGGTGTAGTGCTTCTAGACAAGGGTGTGCCCAATGCAGCAGCATAGGAATATGAAGCAGGTGAAGCAAGACTCTGGGAAACAGAAGATCCCTGAATATTCGAACCTTCACGGCGCAAAAGAGCCAGCTCAGCTTCAGCTGACCCTAATGTATCAACATTTTCATCAAAAGCATTGCGGCTTGCGGGGCGAGAGGGATGTCTTGATGGAGGATTAGAACGTCCCAAATCATTCTGTAGGAATTAAATAAGATAATAAACAGTATATGAGAAGGTGAACATAAAGAAAGAAAGATATGGGAAATTTTACTAGCTAAGATTGATAGCTTAACTAGCAAGTTCATGGGCATTGGATAATCATGGAGCATTGAGTTGGCTCCAAAAGCAGGCAGACAACTTAAACATTTATACGCCCAGCACTTTGAACAATTAACTCTTCCAACACAAATTAAAAGCAGTAAAGAACAGATATTCAACTCCTTATGATAGCAAGATTAAGCAAACATGGTCAAGTGCAGCACAATCTCCAGTACAACTTTGTCCATTTACAAACAAGGTAAGAAATAATCAGCTTCCGCTAAACACACCCTAAAAGTCTGGAATGGTTCAGAAGAATTGCCAGTCACCGCAATTATCAATCAAAAAAGTTAACAAGACCAAATCCTGGTGCTAAACAAATTAACATGCCTCAAAGTATACGTTATAATCACACAAACATGACAAGTATTATTCCAATAATGAAATATGAAAGGTCGCCAACAAGCAATACCAATACTTGGAGAGAACAACACAGGCCAAAACAATAGGTTAGTGCCACAGAAGTATTACTGCACCAAACTATTACCTGAAATATTTCTGCCAGACTCTTCTGTTTAGCTCCAAGTCCAATACCAGGCAGCCCAGGGAGTCCATCCTTACCCCAATCAGCTGACCCCTGGACTTTTTCCGGCTCAGTCTCCCTTTCCTCTTTCTTCGAACCAAACCCAGGCGGCATCAGAAAGGGTGACCTACCAGGCCCATTCTCAGTCTTATTCACTTTCCTCTTATCCCCAATTCCACCCAACACCGAGTTTCCACCTTGCGCCCTTTGAGCATACCTCCAATCCTCCTTGGACAAAAGGGGCGGGGGCAACCTAGGATTTAAGTTGACATTCGAATAATAATACGACAGATAAGCAGGATCAGACCTAAGCTCCTCCTCAGACATAACCCCATTGCCATTCTTACTTAAAGATAATTCAGAAAAGGCATCAGTATTCCCGAAAAGCCCTCCTACCGCACTCAATGAGCCCTCTACAGTGGGAGGGGCTGAACCACTCCGGTAAATATTGAGCTCGCGCTCGCGATCATCGGCTGGGTCTTGCTGCCGCCTCTGTTCGCGGAGCAACATCCCTATCTCCTTCTCTAATTCATCCCCAAATGATCCATCATTGTTCCCACCAATCATCGGTCTCCTTCCCAATTCAGATAACATTATCACACCCAAATTAAACAACACAATATCAAAAGTTGACAAATTACACCAAACCCACAAACCCTAGAAACCCTAATTGCATACAAAGCTGAAAACTTTTCAAAAACCCTAAACACCCTAATTTTATATAGAGTATTTACAACTACACCCAGTTTTCTTTTTCAAAACCCTAATTCCCTAAAACCCCAAATTCATCAAAATCCAATTATTATTATGATTATTAATGATCAAACATCAATCTTTTTCTTTACCCAATTAATAATTTCACAAAACAAAATATGGGATAAAAGAAAAGATTATCTGGGTCTGATTGATCGGACGATGATCAAGCAACAGCATACGCCATGTTTGAATACTTCAATCACACAGAATAAAACCCCTCCAGAAAAACTGCTAAATGAGTAAAAAAAATTGAAGAGAGAGAAAATTTAGAGAGAGAAAATAATCGGAGAAGGGGTTTTCAACGACCAAGATCAATTCCGGCGGCTATTTAACAAAAGGGTTTCCTTTGCTTGTTTTCCCCCCTCTTCTTCTTATTACAAGAAACCCTGTTTAGGGTTTTTGTACGATGAAAGAGGACTTTTTGTTTGGGTGAGAGAAAATTAAAGGAGAGAGAAAATGTGTTTTTCATCAAAATACTGAATAAATACTGCTGCTCACCTGACCCTTTTTCTTTTAGTAATCCTTTTTAACAAACATTATTATTGTTGTTTGCTAATTGCTTCTAATACCTATCACCTTCATAATTACTTGACCTATAAAAGTATCTAGGTTGAGGTTCCGCTCTCATAAGACAATTCTTTGATTTTCATTATACTCGTAATATTTAAGATATACGCTATTATACATGCTGTGATATATAAAGTATATTGGTTGTTATCTTTTATGTTGTTTTTTATTTGATTAAGTATATTAGGTATGAACATATTAGGTCAAAATAAGAGTTGGAAATTGTTAAATATTATAAAAAGGGAATTTCAAAAAAAAATTAAGTACTTCATTTCCAAAAAATAAGGTGATTGACCAAGTGATAACGGACTGATGGAAGTGGCAAAATGCAGATAAGTGGGGTTTATTTATTTAATTTAATTTTTACTTTTTTATTATATTATTTTTTATTTAATAATTTAATTTTTAATAATTTGGCCACCTCATACATCCAAAATTAAAAGGCTTTTTAGAGAAATGCCACGTCATCGCATTAGATTCGGTGGGTTTTCATGGAAGCATGGAAACTATTGAAAAGCCCTTTATTTAGTTAGACAGTTAAAAAAAATAAAAAAGTTAGGAAATGTGAAGTTTCAGATTTACCCTTGTTGGGTAATCAATCAATGTGTTTATAAAACTTAAAAGTACTTAATTTGAGGGTTACCAAATATTTACTTAGATTTTGGGTTTTTGACCATTTTGTATTTGTTGTTGAAAATCTCAACCTTTTTAGGAGTGTTTGGTAATTGTTGTTAACTAGTTTAGGTGATTTCCAGTAAGATAGTTATCCAATAGTTGCT
This sequence comes from Chenopodium quinoa, assembly GCF_001683475.1. NCBI lineage: Eukaryota > Viridiplantae > Streptophyta > Magnoliopsida > Caryophyllales > Amaranthaceae > Chenopodium > Chenopodium quinoa. The sequence goes on along the minus strand of NW_018743669.1, from coordinate 87,740 downwards.
ATATTTAGTCATTTTTTGTTATATTTAGTATCTAAGAATATCAAATATGGTATTGTGCCTCTAATATACTTTCCTCAAATATAACTGGAGTAGTATATGCCAATAATACCAGCTTAGTCTAGCCAGTATAATAGGGAGATTTTGTCTCCTTTATTCCCGTTAAAAAGATATAGCATATGAGTACTTTTTTTTTTTTTTTTTTTTGTATTGCATAACTAGCTTTTAAATTTGAGAATTGCACAGGCTAAAAAATAACATTAATTTTACATATGAGTTATGTTATTCTATGATTTTTTTTATTTTTTATTTTATATATAGGTCTATAATATTGTGCTCATCCTGGTTGTATTATGTTATACACAAGTATAATTTAAGAAGCTCGAAATCAAGATATTACACATTATGAAAAATTATATAAATTTACATATGAAGTACAAAGTATAATTTAAGAAACTGGAAATCAAGATAAGATCCAAGTATTGTCATCCTAGTATTGTTGAGGCTACGACTCTTTTTTTTTTTTTTTAGAGACATAGAGTCATAAAGCTACCGAGCTACTAAGCTACTGCTAACTTCATGTTTCGGAGATTGATAATGAAAAGTGATTGTCTTGGTTAGTAAACACATGAGACGGGAAAATTAGTTCCCATCTTATCTTTAGATGATATTTACCACATTTGTAATTTTATAAAACAAATCAGTCTCTTCAAGCTTTGCTCGTATAATGAGAAGGGAGAAAAAGTTCTCCATAAGTCAGCTCATTGCTTGCATGCCATGGGGAACAAGTAGTAGAAATGTTTATCGGATTTTACTAGTTGTGGTACCTAATTCAGAACATTATCTTCATATGAATGGAAATTAAGGGTGCTTGGGATTTTCTTAAAATAAATAAATAAATAAATAAATAAAATAAAATAAAATAAAATTCAAGATGAATTACTAACAAAATTGTACAAGATTATGTTTTTTCAAATGATTATATTTCATTTACATTTAAATTAAACTCTCAATATTCCAAAAGTGGACAAATAAAACTATAGTAGAAGTATGACTACTATGCAAATATATATGTGCTGGTGATTACTTTAAATTAAAGAACGGACTATTTACTGAAATGAAGTGAATAAAGCTGAAATGAATATTTTACGAGAGAAGGAAATTAGGATATGAACTGAACTGAACTGAACTGATTGGAACTTAACTGAACTGAACTAAAGGGAAGTGAAATTAAGCTAAAGTGAATAGACCCTTAATTGGTTGATCTTTATTCATTGTTGGTGATTACTTTAGCCATTCCAACTAAAATTAAGCCATGCTCGGATTTTTCAAAATACATTGTTGGATTATTTTTAAGCATAATATGACAATACCTTTTGTATGTTGATTTGCTTAGTTTTATTTTATTTTATTATTTTATTTTTATTTTTTTTTATTCCGTCAAATTGAACATAGGATTATGTATGTTAAATTTTTTTCCTCATAATAAAAAATGTATGTTAAAATTTAAATTTTCTATCTTATCTTTTACCATGATAAAATTAACGTTTAGTCATTGATTGCTTTTAAATTTCAATCTTGATAACTAACTTGAAAATATTTATTTTCTAATGAAAAAAAATATATTTTTTACGGGAATTTTTTTAATGTGGTATTAAAATGTGTAATCTAAGAATATTCATGGGGATTATTTTAGTATAATATATAGATAAATAGATATGCAAATATGAAATATGTATGTGCTCGAACACTATTTATCTTAGCCTCAAACCCCCTAGTATTAAAACCTAATAAAGGGTTAAAATCAAACAGTTAGTGCTTAATATAAGAAATTACCCTATAAAATACAACTACAAGTATGTACTAACGTAGTATTTAAATTTCAAACATAACCTTCCAGATGAGTTAGGCTTGTAAATCGTTATTTTAGAATTTAAAATCGATCAATTTCACTCTTAAAAACCAAACTTAGGGCCTGTTCTCATTGGCTGAACTGAGCTGAATTGAACTGAACTGAATTGAGCTGAGTTGAACTAAACTTTTTATAAGAGAAGGAAATTAGGAGCTGAACTGAACTGAGCTGAGCTGAACTAAAATGAGTGAAACTGAAATGAAGTGAATTTCAACATAAGAGAACAGACCCTTAGTTTCTAATAACAAAATTCAAAATCTGAATACAACTTTATACTGCGTAATTCATTCTTTCATTCTAAGAATTTTGTTAAAACACTTACACGTGAGTTTGGTAGTCCTCACTCTTCATAGTAGGAAACCAACATCAAACTCTAACCAAAAGCATCCATGTGAATTTGTGAAAGCAGTATGACACCTTTGTAGTTTGTACGAAATCTCACCTAAAATTGACAGAAATATTAGAGATAAACCACAACAATTAATGCCTTTAATCACACGATCTGTATTACAAGTAGAATCCAATCCAAGGGTCAAAATTATCAGTACAAAATACCTGCCAGACTTCCAGATGTCTATTTCTGGAACTTTCTAACTAAAAATATGAATATTTTTTTCTTAAAAAAAAAAAAAATAATTAACTCCAAAATTTGGGTTGTTGTTGGGATCTTGTAACTTCATCACTCTCTTCATATTGCTAGCTTTAATACGCTTGAAAAATTGCAACTTTATCGTCCAATCTTACCACTGTAAGTAAATTTCCCAGTTTGATTATTCATGTTATTGTTTAAAGTTTGCAACTTTAATGGTGGTTTTTTGAATTTACCGGCAAACTGTTTGAAATTTGGTATTTCTTTATCTCTTTTTTGCCCATCCTCAAATTTGTAAAATTGGGGTAATTTTTTTGGGTATTCCTCTGTTTATATATACCTGCATTTGAAATTGTTCAATTAATGTTTGATTATATGATGATGGGTTATAATGGTGCAATTAGTTTGCATCATATGACAAAAGTAGCTGATTAATGCTGCATTATCGATGATTACATTAAAGAATCAACATTACTCATGCAATGAAATCAAAAGTATATTTGATTAGGTTAAGCTTGTCACATGCTTACTTTGTATGTTTAGAGATGGTCCAATCTTCCCAATTATGCAAAATTCAAGTTCTATATAAATCTATAGCAAAAGTTATTAGCTTTGTGGTTTACAGTATAAGTACATTGTGAATGCCTAATTATGATGTTATTCTAGAAGGAAGGGAAGTTATTTTTGTGTGTTTTGTAACTGACAAAAAGGCTATGAATTTGAGGACAATGAGGTTTTATATAAGTGAACTCAATTTGTGTGTGGTTTAGTAGTTGGCTCACATTGTTTCTCACTGATCTATGTGTTGCTGCTGGATACTATTTCATATGCAAGTTCTGAACATGAAAGCTTATTAAGCAATTTGTCATTCTCGGCGCTTTGCAGGCATTGCTAAGTGCTAGGCATATAGGCTGTTTGCTACTCTTGCAAATATGAGTTTTGTTTTCCGTGGTAGTCGAGGAGATATTGAAAATGGATTATCAGGATTAGTTCCGGAAAGGCGCTCAGTAGTATGTTCTCTGTTCATGATTGATTTTCTTTATTTTATGTGGTTGACTTTACTTGTTGAGAGTTACATTGGGTGTTATGATGGACTACTTTTTAATTTTTTTAAACCCAACTTGTATTTTCTCGTGAAACAGAGAATTCACCCAGTTCGGCCTGTAAATACAAATTCGTTGGCTTTTCTTGTCACTGGTAAGTGGTAAGGTTTATGCTATGTCATTTGACTGAAGTGAGATTTCTTGTTTATAATATTCATATGATTAATACCTAACTTTCACTTTGTTTGTTGTTTTGTAGTTCTTTTGTTGTTCACAATTCTAAATACCCATCAGATGTCACCTAATTTTCTGGTAAATTGTTCCAAATCTACGTCTTGTTGTCTATTACTTTAACCGATGTGAGTACTTGTGTTTGCTACCACTTAATTGAGTTCTGTAATCTGACTATATGCAGCTTTGGCTGGTTCTTGGTGTGTTTCTGATTGCAACAAGCTTAAGGATGTATGCAACTTGTCAACAATTGCAAGTTCAAGCTCAAGTTCATGCTGCAGCCGCTAGTGGCTTATTTGGGGATACTGAGTTCCGTTTGCAGATGCCACCGTCCATAGCTTTAGCAAGCAGAGGGCGACTACAAGGACTGAGGCTTCAGCTTGCCCTTCTGGATCGTGAATTTGATGACCTAGGTATAATATACACTACAAATTCATACATTACAAATTTCTATACCATCATATCTTAGAAACAAACTTGAATTTTTTAGCTGGTTTGTCAATATGTGCATTATTAGGCTTTAAGTTCTCCAAAATTATGTTGTAGATTATGAAGCATTAAGAGCACTGGATGCTGACAATGTCTCAAACATTCCTTCAATGAGTGAAGAAGAAATAAACGCCTTACCAGTCCACAAATACAATGGCACAGGACCAGAGTGGTATGGTACACCTTATTATCAATGAGTGCGGGTAGTTTGGTTGAATTGTAATTAATTTGTAGTGGCTCAGTTATGAAGTTGGCCTGCGTGTTTCATTTCTAGTTGAATTAGTTTGATTTTGTTATACTAATTACATGTTAGTAGCTTGTACTTCGAAATCTTCAGTATGTTGCCAGAATACCACTCTTGTCTACTCATAGACCATAGTACATAGTAGTTTATACTTAGATTTTCCGTTTTTATTTGGTAACTCAATATGCTATATTCAGTGATAATCTTGCGATTATTTTCTGCATTTGGAAGAGTTAAATGTTTCTTATAATATGAAATAAGTAATATTTTGTGTAATGATTGGAAATTTAGTTATACATAATACCAATGTACTTGGCTCATTGTATTTCCATCTCATATAATTTCTTGAAATTCTTCTTAGTGAGGTTTCACAATCACAAGAGGCTTCATCTTCGTCAACAACCCTTGAGGTATTTCATTCTTTACCTTGTTTGGTGTACTACTATACTTGTGGCCTTGTGGGAAAATTGATGCCTTATGTTATCACATCTTTCTTGGTTCTTCTGTAGTTACACTATGTAATCTTGATAAACACTCCTTTTTTTTTTTTCTTCTTCTTCTTTCTGTGGGCATCTGTGCATGCCAACATTAATAATGCATGGAGTGCTTTATATAACAAAAAATCCCCTGCTTCCAACTAGCAGTTTTTAACAACTTAAAGATATACAAATATATATATTAAGACAAATTTGTTAACATATTACATTACAATATAGAGTAGTAATAATACTGTGCGTGGCATGGGGTGTATCATACAAGATCTATTCTCTTAAACTATAGACTATAGAGGAGTAAATAAGTTATCTATTAGCTTTTGTGTTATTGAGATATCGAGTGGCTCTGAGGATCTTGTCACTTATGTTTTGCATTCTTCCTTTCTTCTTTGCTTAGAGGTATGTGCATGCTATGAATATGATGCCAATGCTGAGTAAATATAAAGTAGTACCAATTTAATGCATTTAATGGTTTGGAAATTCTAAACATTGGAGTTATGCTTATAGTGTAAGTGTGTAACCTTAATTCTTTACTTATCTACATGTAGCTTCCCCCTTGGCACTAACCTTAGGAGGTGCTTTTCCTGAGTTTTGTGGAATTTTGCTTCATTTCCATTAGATGCTTGTCTTTATGCACTTGCTGTCTCAAAAGACTCTCTAGGCTATCTGTTCTCACAGTCTAATATTTCAGGTTTTGTATATGAGCAACTTAAATAATGTATCAGTAATGAAGGCTTAATTTCCAAACGAAATAGAGATGGAAACAAAAGTAGGGAGAAATAAGGATTAATGGACTATTGGGAAAGATGAGGATGTAGAAAAGAAAAGGGTAAAAATAAGCATGAATGAGCTATGTTCACAAGGCAAACTCCAAAATGAATTCCTATGAAAACAGGTCATAAGGGCAACAAGGCTTTTTAAAATAGGAACTAACCCCCCACCCCCCTCTTTATATGGTGTTTGAAATAAACTCATTTGGCAAATAGGCCATTTCTTCCCTTATTCTTTCCTGAACACATCCAGTTATAGGAAATGGCTCAATTGCTTTCTCAAACACAATTTTATTCTGAACTGTGATATATTGCTGAGTAAACTTGCTATGGTGTTGCTATAGTATAGTACTCCGTAATAATTAATGATTTATCTTTTGTCTGTCTCTTATTTAATGATATATCTTGTGTCTGTTTCTTGAACAGCTAAAGCAAGATGCAAGTAGCACAAAGGGTACAAAAGAAGATCTTACTTGTACTATATGCTTGGAGCAAGTGAAGAGAGGAGAACTCCTGCGTACCTTACCATGTTTACATCAGGTGTGTGATTCATCTAACTGATTTATGCACTACACCCTTAATTTAGAAACTTCTAAAAGCATATTTGACCATAAATTATGCTCTACATCTTTCTATACACCACTTTAAACAATTTCTTGTTATTTGTTGCCGATTGCTGCTATATGAATAAGAGTTGAATGCCTCCATGTTCCATTTTTTGCAGTTCCATGCCAATTGCATTGATCCATGGTTGAGGCAACAAGGCACATGCCCCGTATGCAAACTAAGAATAGGATCTGAAATGCAAGGTGTCTTGGATAGTACTAATGATGTTTCTGCCATGGTTTAAGTTTCTATATACTCCAGTGTAATATATTAGCATGAGATTACCTGTACATGACTTACCTTTCTCTCTAGCCTAGTCCCGTGTATAGCAACTGGTGTGTTACATGGTAGAACTTGCACCTAGTGCTCGACTTGTTTCAGTTCTTCATAATACCGTGTGAATTGTAATTTCTGCAAAGACATGTAAGCATCTAGCTTGTTAGCATCATTATCTTTCATTTTTTGTATTGAAACCTTGTCAATGATGCTCTGCTGAAGATGATCTTGTCTGCCATCATATGTTATAGTTGGAATGCGAAAAGCTCCCATATGATAATTGCATTATATACTGTGATATTGAAAGATCTGCAGAACTAGATGAGATGAATGAAGGTGGAAAACACTTCAAAGTTGAACTGTGTCGTGGCAACCACGTCTCAGACTCTCCATCCTCATATCCGTCATTGCTTTCATCAAAGAGTGAGGTTACTGTATGACATTATTTTATTTTTAGCTTTTTAATATATACAAGTTTATATATTTTGAAATCACAAATTGAAATTATATTTGGGATTAGATGAGTCTTTCCCAGATAGTTGATGTTGGACTAGCATAGCAATTATGAGGACAAAAACAGCATGCTTCATGCCTTTCTTGACTGTTTTGATTTAGTCTTCCTTTAATATTTCACCAAATATTTGGACATTGGTCTTACATAATTTAGACTTCAAAATAATGTAAGTCTAAATTACATAAAATATTCTCCTAAACCCAGCCCAATTATGATATTGACAGATTGTTAATCTACACATTGTGTAGTACAATTTTTGCAAAGTCAATGCTGTACTACAAATCTGAAGGTTGAATGACCTCCACACAAGTTAAGCCTGATTTTAATTGATGAATAAATAATGTGATGACTATTTTCTCATTCATGCAAATAGGCATAACTTAATCAAGTTTTGTAGACTTCTAGCCATTGAGAGGGACAAAGAGGTGGAATAAGGAGCTGCATACATACAATGACTTCCATCTCTTCCCTGAAATCTCTCAAATCGACTTCGTTTGTTATTGTTGTAGTTCTCATTCTTTCAATTCAGTTTATTTTGATTGACGCCCATGGTGGTATCAGTCATGATCATGAAGATAGTCCAGTCAGTCATGACGAATCTAGTAGTACTCCCAAGAATGTCGATTCAAGGAAGCTTGTCATAGTCAAAATATGGTGTTTAGTCATTTTTCTTGTTAGCACCTTTGTATTTGGAGTCTCCCCCTACTTCTTACGATGGAACGAGAACTTTCTCGTTCTTGGGACTCAGTTTGCTGGAGGAGTCTTCCTTGGAACAGCAATGATGCATTTCTTAAGCGATGCCTCTTCTGTTTTTTCTAACCTCACATCCCTTGAATATCCATTTGCTTTCATGTTAGCCTGTGCTGGATATGTCCTTACCATGTTCGGTGATTGCATAATTATGTACGTTGCCAAGAAAAGCGCAGGGAAAAAGAGGGTGGCAGTAGAAGAATATAGAGATGAGGAACAACCAGAGAAAGACGAAGGAATGGAGCACAGCCCAATCTTCATAAGAACTACATCAGTTGGAAACTCTGTTCTTCTCATAGTTGCTCTTTGTTTTCACTCTATTTTTGAGGGCATTGCTGTTGGAATTGCAGGTAACCAACTTACTAACTTTAACCTAATTCAATATTTAATTTTCCTGCCTCTAAGTTTGTCTTGTTTTTGTTATAAAATTCAATTCTTAAACAATTCCCGATGTAGGAAATATATAAAATGCTTATTTAGTAACAGTTATATACTTAGTCCTTAAGACTGCATATATCATAATCGTTAACTATATTCTCACTCGAAAGACAAATTTATTTTTTGGGGTACAGATAATGAAGGAGATGCATGGAAGAACTTATGGACTATAGCCCTGCACAAAGTCTTCGCGGCCATTGCAATGGGGATTGCCCTCTTAAGAATGATCCCAAAGCGGCCATTTTTGGCAACCGTGGCCTACTCTTTTGCCTTTGCGATTTCAAGCCCTATCGGTATAGGGATTGGAATCGCCATTGATGCAACAACCGAAGGCCCTGCAGCAGACTGGACTTACGCCATTTCCATGGGATTTGCTACCGGGATATTCATCTATGTTGCTATTAATCATCTCATTTCCAAAGGTTATAAGCCACATTCTCCTTGTTACTTTGACACCCCATTTTATAGATTCTTTGCTGTTCTTCTTGGAGTTGCTGTCATTGCAGTTGTGATGATATGGGATTAAGATCCATCACAGTTGTATTTGAGGTAATTAATACAAAATTTCCATAAAACTTTGTTCATTTGTTGAGATGATTATACCATTATATATTACCTGTAGCTGTTTGTATATGTCTTTGCGAAATGAAATATGATTTGCTTGGAAGAATGATGTTATATTTAACTAGTAATCTGTATAAATCAGAAGCATAAACTTGGTAAAGATGAATGCCAGCCTATACGTCACAGACTCACAACCTGTAGAGATTCCAATTAGTAAGATGTTATTTCATCTGTGTGCCATGTCTATATTATTTTTATCGCTGTTAGATATACAAGATTGTACTCGTGCAAATGCATGGGATATATATTGGATGATCTCTGGGAGAGGACGCCAGGCCCCAAGGTGTTTCATGTACCAAATAATCAAAAATGAAAAAAAAAAAAAAAAAAATACACGCGGTCAAACAAACTAGCAGCTATTAGGCTATAATGTTACTCAGTTACTCTGCATTTTGTTGAGCTATAGCCAAGGAAGGTGGATCCTGATCCGATATTGAAATTTTCGGTGAACAAAGTGGGGATGAATCCCCATCATGAATTATAATCAACTGATTATTATTAAGATAACTTCTGTTAATTGATCCTTGATTAGCCAATTTGTTTCTGTTGATTCCACACGCAGCCCTACCATCCACGACGGTGTTATTCTTATCTTTAAATTTGGCTAGAGATGCAAGCTCTTGGACCGCCTTTGCAATCTCCTCGGTGCAAGCTACTACATCTGCTAGTATGGTGGCGACTGTGGCTGCTAGTTTTACATCTGAAAGATTGAGATTTTCTCGTATGTTTGATCTTAACAAGGGATAGAGATTTTCAGCTGCTTGTTTGGCATTTTGGACATGGTGATTTGCGTTCGAAGGTTGGTTCATTCTCTTGATTGCCAACGATAGTTCCTTCAGGGCTTTTCCTGATTCTGTGCTCATCATCATGCATGCTTCACGGAACTTGGCCTTCACTTCTGTTGGTGTCTTTGCATGTTCAATCATAGTAATCAAATGAAGTTAGCGTACAACACAGTAGTATGTAGCCAATGTAGGTCTAGTCTTAGCATATATTGACCCGACCTGACCTAACTCGACATTCTATACATAGCACATGTACTATAGGGTAGTTAACACAATGCAAGAGCATAACTGATTAAGTTAAACCCAACAAAAGCTTACTATCTCTGATTCTTTTTGTTTGCCCCAATTTTCTTTTTAAACCGTCCTTTAAAGGTTACTCCTTACTAATAATATACATAGAAACTACGACTTTAGTCTCACAAAAATACTTCAGGTCCAATCCCACCACTTTTTCCTCTTAGAGTAGAATTTGTACCTGGACTTGAGTATATAGGAAACTATGGAGAACTTCAGCTCTACAAGCACAACGCCGAGCCAACTCGCTTATATTCTGGTATTGTGTCCATGGATGATCATACTTGAAGTGTCTATGCCGAGGCTCCCACATTGCTAAATTAAACTGCTTACATTTCAGCATCTTAGGTAAACTAAAGTAGCAAACGAACAAAATCTTCACTGGATTTTTTCATTAATAATGAAGAAAGGGAGAAAAACTAACCAAAGAATCTACATTATTTTTGGAATCGACTACTTTCTTCAATCTGTCTAGTGTGAGTTTATTGTTGTCCTTCGAGAATGCATCCGAAGAAGCTTTCAAGTATTCTCCTCCGAATTCTGTCATCAAAATGTGTTAGTTCTTGCTCATAAATGTACGTCGTGGCTAGTATATACTTCGTATTACATCCCCAAATTAAAGGAACACGACTAGAGTAGTCAATCGAGGTACACGTATGGACGTTATGCTTGTACAAGATTTAAAGTTAGTAACATATTAACATAACTATGATAAAATTGATCGAGTAAGACATACATACGACGTATAATTTTATATTACCTTGAAAAAAATCGGCAAGGATTTCAAGATTGGTGGCAGCAAGTGAGTGAAGATCAGAGCCCGCCCAGACAGGGCATATGACGACATAAACAATAACAGCCGTAGAAGTTCCTATTAAAATGGTGGTAATCCTTCTACTTGCCATGTCTAGAATTTCATCCGTTCGATACCCCGATACACATATTAAACTGAATGTCAATATGAATATCGATAGTCCATAATCAAATCTCGTCTTTATCTTTGGGAAAAATCGTATAAATGTCATTACTCCAGCTGCAAATCAAAATTACATACACATTCATCATTACTATTAACGCAATTTATTTATTACTGCCTACCAAATAGAGACCCATGCTATGTCTAATTTTACGGTTTTGATGATCGTGTCGTGATTTTGTAGTTTATTTATGTACCTGTTAAGAAAACGGAAAGTCCAAGAAAAAGAGGCTCTAGCATAGGCAGCTTCTCCTCAGGAAGACTGGATAATTTGTGAGCTCCAACTGCTGAAAATCCACCTAGAACTGTTGCAACTACTCTATTCACCCCTTTTCTTAGCGTTGCACCTAGATATACAAGTCATCGTGATACACAAATTACAAGGTAACAAAATAATCTGTTAAAGGACGACCAACTTAACCAGATTAATTTGATGGTTGAGAGGTCTAGGAATATGTTATATACTCAATTAAACAATCACATTCTAGAAAACGTAACTCCCTAACTAGGTATTAATTGTCTAGGTACATGTCTAACCAAATGACCGCGTACTAAGATATAGTACAAGTAAGATGTTTAACACTTACCAACAGAGAATTTGAAGACAACCACCACGGTGAGAACGGCCCACATTGCATCGACACCCAAGCCATTGTAGAAAGGATCAAAGTAGTAGAAGAGTGAGACCAATGTGATGGCAAACCCAACTTTGATAGTGTGAACAATTCTCCTAGGATCATCTTTAGCAAGTTGCTTAGTTAACTTTGAAATATCACCAACTTTAGTCTTCAAATTTTCAAACTTAGCATTAAAACAATTTCTTGTGTGACTTGATGTTTCTTGGTTAGGGCTCTGACGATGGCTCTCCATTAATTAGAATTTTATCTCTCTTATTGTAGAATTAGTTAGTTAGTTCTTAGGAGTATGAAGAGAGATTATAAGTAAAATAAGTGAGGTGTTTACTTAGATAAGATATAATTTTATACGGGGTAGGGAAGAACTAGTGACAACTTTAGTTGGAGTCACAAATTTTATTTGGGGCGGGTATTTCTAGTATTATAAGCTTTTTTAGGCAAAAGGAACAAAAAGGAGTACATTATAAAATGTTTCCACCCTAATTGTTGGCAAATGTGTGTGTGAGAATTTTTTTTAAAATAAAAAACAATTTATATTACAAAAAAAAAAAAAAAAAAAGATTATAAAAACACTCATTCTAGTATATCGAGTATGTTATCCTACTTTAAAAAAAAAAATAAAAATATGAATATTAGCCTTCATTTTGGAATTTTTTGACTTTTTTTCACCCGAAAATAAAAATTGTCGAAATGTTTACCATGGTCCCTAATACCCCCCGGGAGTCCAATTGGCTGGGTAGAACCATCCAATTTTCCTTTAAACGATCAATTTAACAGTTTACAACTTGTACCGATTTCATTAACTCAAGCCTATATACCACGAACATTTATGACAACATATAATGATCATATATGGTTCCAAACGGCATTATATAACCCCGATATGTATCCCCTAAAATCTCAATACTTTTCGACACCGGGCCCCGAACAATCGAAATTTCTTAAAAAGCGTGGATATTAGCCTTTAATTTTGGAATTTTTTTGACTTTTTTTCGCCCAGATATAAAAATTTCCGAAATATTTACCATGGTCCCTAATACCCTCCGGAGTCCAATTGGGTGGGTGGAACCATCCAATTTGCCATTAAACGACCAATTTACCGGTTTACAACTTGCACCGATTTAATTAATTCAAGCCTACCACGAACATTTATGACAACAGATAATAATCACATATGGTTCCAAACGACATTATATGACCCCAAAATGTATTCCCTAGAATTTCAATACTTTTAGAAACTGGGTCCCGAAGACACCAAAAATTCTCAAAAAGCGTGGATATAGCCTTTAATTTTTGAGTTTTTTGACTTCTTTTCGCCCGTAAATAAAAATTGCCGAAATGTTTACCATAGTCTCTAACAGCCTCAGGGCCGGGAGTCCACTTGGGTGGGTGGAACCATCCAATTTGCCTTTAAACGACCAGTTTTCCGATTTACAACTTCTGCGATTTCATTAACTCAACCCTACCGCACGAACATTTATGACAACATATAATGATAATATATGGTTCCAAACGACATTATGTGACCCCAAGATGTATCCCCTAAAATTTCAAGACTTTTCGACACCGGGACCCGAAACATCCAAAATTTCTAAAAAAGCATGGATAATAGCCTTCAGTTTTAGAATTTTTTGACTTTTTTCATACGGAAATAAAAATTGCCGAAATGTTTCCCATGTTCCCTAATAACCTTCGGGAGTCCAATTGGGTGGGTGGAACCATCCAATTTTCCTTTAAACAACCAATTTATCGATTTACCATGCACCGATTTCATTAATTCAAGTTTTCCACGAACATTTATGACAACATATAATGGTCATACATGGTTTCAAAAGGCATTATATGACCCCGAGATATATCCCCTAAAATCTCAAGGCTTTTCGACATCGGGCCTCTAAATCTCCAAAATTTCACAAAAAGCGTGGATATTAGCCTTCTATTTTGGATTTTTTTGACTTTTTCGCCTGAAAATAAAAATTGTCGAAATGTTTACCATGGTCCCTATATCATCCGGGAGTCCAATTGGGTGGGTGTAACCATCCAATTTGCCTTTAAACGGTCAATTTACCAGTTTACAAATTGAACCAATTTCATAAATTCTTGCCTACCACAAACATTTATGACAACATATAATGATCATTTATGTTTTAAAACAGTAGTATATGACCCCGAGATGTATCCCCTTAAATCTCAAAGCTTTTCGACACCGGGATCCGGAACCTCAAAAACTTCTCAAAAAGCATGGATATTAGCCTTCAATTTAGAAATTTTTTGACCTTTTTTCGCCCGAAAATTAAAATTCCCAAAATTTCTCAAAAAACGTGGATATTATCCTTCAATTTTGGAGTTTTTTGACTTTTTCTCGCCCGGAAATAAAAATTGCCGAAACGTTTACCATGGTCCTTAATACCCTCCGGGAGTTCAATTGGGTGGGTGCGTGTAACCATCCAATTTTCCTTTAAATGGCCAATTTACCGGTTAAACTTGCACCGATTTCATTAAATCAAGCCTACTACGAACATTTATGACAACATATAATAATGATCATATATGGTTCAAAACGGAATTATATGACCCCGTGATGTATCCCCTACAATCTCAAGTCTTTTCGACATTGGGTCCCAAAACCTCCAAAATTTCTCAAAAAATGTGGACATTAGCTTTCAATTTTGAAAATTTTTGACTTTTTTTTTTCCACCCGGAATAAAAATTGCCGAAATGTTTATCATGGTCCCTAGTAACTTCCGGGAGTCCAATTGGGTGGGTGGAACCATCCAATTTGCCTTTAAACGACTATTTTACCGGTTTACAACTTGCAGCGATTTACTGGTTTACAACGGCCAATTTAATTAACTTGCAGCGAACCTGACTTGAACCGAAATTGACCCTAACCCGTTTTAACCCATCAAAACCCGAATTTAACCTGACTTGTTACTAACCTGACCTGAATTCAACCCGACTCGAATTTAACCCAACTTGTTACAAACCCGACCCGAAATCAACCTGATTTGTTATTGACCTGACCTAAAATTAAACCCGACCTGAATTTTACAAGACCTATTACTTACCCGACCCAAAAATTCAACCCGGTCTGTTACTAACTCGACTCGAAATTAACACGACTTGTTATTGACTTGACCTAAATTCAACCGAAATTATTCTTGACCCAATTTTAATCACCTTAAATGCAATTTAGACCACCTTATATTGTTGATCAAAGAATTTTGTCTAGGGAGACCCAGTCGGTCCAGGCCAGCAAAAGAAAGGAGCATCATCCTCAAATTTAAGAGTTAAATATAGTATATATTTGATTTGTTGTATGGTCAAAGGAGATAATTATCTTCCTAAATTATAAACTATAGTTCCCTAGTGTATTGCCATATATATTATAGTAAAAGGAAATAATTAGCTTGATAAATATGATAATTATTTGTTTATAGTTAGTTGAACCCGAATATGACCTGACTTGGAAATGACCCGACCTAATTGTAACCTGCAAATTAATGACTTGAACATAATCCGACTTGAATCCGAGAATGAATCGACTTGAAAATTACCCAACCTGATTAAAACCCGCGAATTATTGACTTGAACCGAACCCGACTTGAACCCGAGAATGACCCGACCTGATTATAACCTGCAAGTTATTGACTTAAACCGAATACGACTCAAACCCGAGAATGACCCGACCTGATTCTAACCCGCAAATTATTGACTTGAACCGAACCTGACTCGAACCCGAGAATTACCCTAAGCCGGCCCGTTTTAACCTGAATTAAACCCGACTTATTGTTCACCCGAGCCGAATGTAACCCGACTGGTTATTAACCCGACCCAAACCCGATAAGAAGTATGGCCCGACGTGACCCGACTCAAGCATGACCCAACCCAAACCCGACCCGCATAGGTTATGGAATTAATCTTAATTGACCCGACGTTGACCCGACCCATTCTTACCGACCAAAACCCGACCCGTTTACCCGAATTGACAGCTCTAGGCTCATGTTAGGTATAAATATATCTTTGATTGGGCTTAGCTACCTAGCTAGGCCCATCACTTAATTAGCTAATACAGGTAGTCTTGTTTAATTACTTTGTATAATAAGACTCTATTTTCTTCACCATACAAAAAAAAAAAAAAAAAAAATATTCAATCTAATTTACACTTATGTAAAATAATTTCAGTTCAATAAAAATTAATAATTTTAAATAACAAATATAGTAATGAATTAGAAATTACTGTGTAAGTTTTAATCTATAAAATAATTTCAGTTATCTAGTATAAATAATTTACGTATGAATACACATTCTTGTTTACTTTGTTTAAAATTGATACAATACGTATTTACAAAGCAACCATATTACACCTACTCCCTCTTAGTATATATTTTGAAGCGACTTTTTGATTAAGAGATCATTTTTTGTTTCCTTATAATAAACAAAAATGAAGGGATCGACTTTATTCTAGATGCTCGAGCAAATGGCCAATACTCAGTAAAGTCGTCATTTTCACGTACCAAGTGAACGCATGCATGCATGCATGCATATATATTTAAGTAGTGTGTAATATATAGAGTAAGAACACAAGAGCTTTGATAGACGAATTATTTCCCTTTGAGTACAGTGCAAACCAAGCGTAAATTCAGAGTGCCAAACAAGGTGCGAAGTTGGTGCAACTGCAAACTACAATTACATTTACTTATAATATCAGTGTATGTAATATTGAAATATTTTAAATAGTGTGTGGCGATGCTACTTATGGGTTGATTATTTGAATTTCAAAGTATAAACTATTACATAGTATAATTGATACATTTTAAATAGTGTGTGGCGATGCTACTAACGGGTTGATTATTTGAATTTCAAAGTATAAACTACGAAGTATTACATAGTATAATTGATACGAAGTAGTAAATAATATAAAGGCTAATGAAAAATAAACGGCCCAACTTCGAATTATGGCCAGTTTACATTTACTGAACTAAACTGATTGGAGCTGAATTGAAAGTAAGTAAATGTGAACAGACCCTTAGATATATTTGACGAGTTGTATATGAAAAAAAATAATTTAATTAATTATAGTTAAGATGAAGAGTTATAACTCAATCAAATCATTTTGAGCTTATTATTAGTCTTGAATTCAAATCTATAATAACCATTATGTATGTTATCTATCACTAGAGAGTACTTCTATGACTCTCCCCCCCCCCCCGTAATCTAGAAGGTTTAGTAGCTTAAATTGGGTCAGGATTTATAAAATATTTTGAATAATCAAATGCATATTCATACACTCCACGTTTTAATAAGTGTTACATATATTCTGACAATTTAATATATTTTCAACAAAAAAAAAATTATAAGTTTTCGCCGGCTCAATAGAATTTAAAATTACATGCTCCTGATTTCCGAAAAAACTTTTATAATTTTCTTAGTTTATTATTTTTTTATTGAAGAAATAATTTTCTTAGTTATTGTTTTCATAAATTAAATTTTTTTTTTCTAAGTAAAAATTAGACACTTCTTTTAATCTTTTCTAATGATTTGTATACACCAAGCTTGGCTCTCGCAATTTATTACTTCAATTGACTATTCATCTAAAAAAAAATTAAACGAAGAAGAAAGTGAAGTTTAATGTTCATTAATTCTTACTGGTTGAATTAATTTGACATAAAAAAATCAATAGACAAGAACAGTTAGTAATCTTTATCATCTTTATCTTGCTTGAAAGAAAGGCAGATAAAATGTCCTCCTCATGCCGTGTCATGTGTATGATCAATCTATTAACTCCTTGAAGCTCCGCTTAGATTCACATATATTTTCCTATTTGATCAATATCTTATTCACGCTAAATTTACCAAATTTGCGCACCCCACAGCTATAATGATCATGTAAAGGGATGGATTAATTGATTGAATGATGTAATAATGGTCATTAATAAGCTAAAATTACTTATCTTTAATAATGATATTAAGTTAAGATATTAAGTTATTTTAGTGTTGATCTAATCATTATAAGTCATTTAGGATTATGCGTATATAGAAATAGGGATGGGTCATGTTCATTCGGTTTTGGTTAAAAGTATATAAAAATAGTGTAAACTTTAATATTAGTACTGGAAGGTCATGTTATTGTATGTTCAGTTCATATCGAATTTAATATTCTCGATAACTTTAAGTTGGGTTCGAAATCAAGTTATTAAGTTGGGTCAACAATCGCCAGCTCTAATAATATCACTCTATAAAAATTATCACATGAAGAATTGAAAGTTATACAGATTTATTAATATATACTAGCTAAAATGAGTGTGAAACAACTTCCAAATGACAATATAAGGTCAAGTAATATCCATGTAATTAAAATTGTCTTGTATAGCACTCTATAGTGATCGAGACCTTAATTATTCAAAAACCTGATTTAAATTTACTCAACCTACTAACCTAGGCATAAACTCCTCACCTTGTCACTCCTACATAAACAACTGTTTAAAACTCTCACTTAGCCTCTCTTCACTTTCACAAAAACGTATCATAAATACCGAGATCGATATCGAGTTTTAGATAGAAGATCTATGGGTGCTTCCACTCTTTCCTTGCCAGCATTTGCTGCGGCCATTTTTCTTTTCTTGGCCAACAATGTTTGGCATTGTCATGGAATAACTAGGCATTATACGTTTGATGTATGTGTCCCCTCTTTTATGAACCAATTTTATTAATTGCTATGATCATGCATCATTATAATCTTTTCTTACAGTGTTATATCACCCTCTTTAGTGAATAATTTGATCATATATATTGTATGATTGAATTGATAACATTTATTATAAAGTTATTATAACTTTATATTATGACTTTGTAGGTAAGATTGCAAAATGTGACACACTTGTGCAAGACAAAGACCATGCTCACTGTCAATGGAAAATTCCCTGGGCCTCCAATTGTTGCTAGAGAAGGCGATCAAGTTGTCGTTAAAGTTGTTAACCATGTCCAAAATAATGTCTCCATCCACTGGTATGATTTTAGAGCAAACTAACCACTAGTAAATTTAAACAATAATTATATATTATGTGCAATTAATAATAATAATAATAATAATAATAATAATAATAATAATAATTTGCAGTAATTATATTGTTGTTTGCAACTTTGCATAATGATGATGAAATTTTATATATAGGCATGGAATCCGGCAAATGGGGAGTCAGTGGGCTGATGGTCCGGCCTATGTAACACAATGTCCAATTCAAAGTAATCACAGTTACGTGTACAACTTTACAATAAAAGGACAAAGAGGGACTCTTTTTTGGCACGCCCACATCTCATGGCTTAGGGCTACTTTATATGGACCTATGATCATCCTCCCTAAGAAACATGAACCGTATCCATTCCCTAAGCCCCATGAGGAGAAAACCATAATCTTTGGTATACATACATCGCGTTTAAATCTTTACTTTTGATTAAACATAAGAGCACAAATACACACTTGTATGATACTAATCATTTTACGTGGTGGTGCACGAAAAATGTGTAGGAGAGTGGTGGTACAATGACACTGAAGCAGTCATTCGTCAAGCCCTTCAGAGTGGAGGAGGCCCTAATGTGTCCGATGCTTATACATTCAATGGATTTCCGGGGCCATTGTACAATTCATGTACAGGGGCTAAAGGTGCTTAATTCGATATGCCTAGTAACATTTTGCTTTCCTTATAACAACAAAACTTTATAATTTCAATATTGTTGTATATTAGGTTTGGAAGATACATACAAGCTAAAGGTCAAGCCAGGGAAAACTTACCTCTTGCGTTTGATCAATGCTGCACTCAACGACGATTTATTCTTCAGTATAGCCAACCACACCATGACATTGGTTGAAGCTGATGCAGTCTACCTTAAGCCATTTGAAACCGACATTCTTCTAATAGCACCAGGCCAAACCACCAATGTTCTCCTTAAGACCAAGCCTATTCCAAGCCATACCTCTTACCTAATGGCGGTTAGCCCCTACTTTACCGGTAGTGGTACCTTTGACAACACAACCGCGGCAGCCATACTAGAGTACGAAATGCCACCAAAGCTCTCATCCATTCACAAGATCATTAACGTTACATCCAAAGATCTTCCTCGTCTACCTTCAGTCAATGACACTTCATTTGTAGCCAATTTTAGAAACAAGTTTCGAAGTTTGAACAATGCTAAGTACCCCGTTGATGTTCCACAAAAAGTTGATAAAAACTTCTTCTTTACAGTAGGACTTGGAACTAGCCCTTGCCCTAAGAACCAAACATGCCAAGGGCCTAATAACAACACTAAATTCGCGGCCACAGTTAACAACATTTCTATGGCTCTCCCATCAACTGCTATGCTTCAATCCCACTTTTTTGGCCAAAATGATGGAGTTTACAAGACCAATTTCCCTCAATTCCCTCTCAAAGAGTTTAACTACACCGGCACGCCCCCGAACAACACCAATGTGATGAATGCTACTGAAACTGTTGTGATCCCTTACAACACAAGTGTTGAGGTTGTTATGCAGGACACTAGTATTGTTAGTGCCGAGAGTCACCCTCTTCATCTTCACGGCTACAATTTTTATGTTGTCGGTGAAGGTTATGGCAACTTTAACCCTAACAAAGATCCTGCCAAATATAATCTTGTTGATCCTGTTGAAAGGAACACGGTGGCCGTGCCTTCCGGTGGTTGGGTTGCTATTCGATTTAGAGCTGATAATCCAGGTTAGTGTAACACATTCCAATAAAATTTGTCCTGTCATTGTAATTTTAGGCATCATGGGTCTTAAACGAAGTACATACATATATAGTAACGTACCCTTGTCATTCACTAGTCTAATTTAAATTGGTAGAGCCGTAGAGAAGTTGATTTTAATAAAATCACAATGATATAGCTAGAAATTTCTCTTTAATTAATTAGCTAGGATACAAATTAGTAAATGTGGCTAATATTCACCAATTAATAATTGAAAATCATATGACATGACAACTAAACAAGTGTCACATTAACCTAAGTTTTAATATAAAGCAATGAACATGTACTATCAATATATCATTTTCATGTAGATTTCATGCTTAATAAATTGTTACAAAATAATAGATTAAGATATAAATACTATTATGATTAAGAAAGAGTGAAGATCTTACTAAGTAATGCTATGAAACAGGGGTATGGTTCATGCATTGCCATTTTGAGGTGCACATCAGTTGGGGACTAAGGATGGCTTGGATTGTCCTAGACGGCAAGCTACCCAATCAGAAGCTGCCACCTCCGCCCGCCGACCTTCCGAAATGCTAACTGATCGATCACACAGTACCCTGGCCATCTGCCATTTTGATTGCTAAAAAGAGGAATTGAATTGATTTGAATTTCAGCTTTTGTTTGTTATGGGATTTTGCTTGAGTGAGGATTGTAAGTTGTAAAAGCCAGCTGAGGAGTTTAATTTAATTATTTGTACATGTAGAATAATAAAGGCGGCTTTGTAACATTTGATTTTCCTAAGTTTTACTTTCAATTTCAATAAGAAAAAGGCGTTTTATTTCAGTGTAAGATCTCTAATTTGCACAAGACTTATTATTCTTGATTGACACATTCTCCAATCTCCATGATCTACATAGCCAATACATAATTGACTTTCATATGTACGTTTTAGGATAACTTGGTCTCTTGAAAATTTTAATTGTAATATAGGGTCTCCCAACCATACGTTAAAGACAGCATGCACAACTTACTCCGTTTTAAAGTCTAAATATAATCAAAGTGATTGTATATACAAATAAGTTATCAATGTATTATGGTATAATGATGGAAATATTATTTGGAAAAATAACTAACAAGATTTTTGACTAGAAACGTTCATGTACTATTTCTTCTACTTTTCCTTCGTTCTTTTTTTTTTTTTTTTTTTGAGATTATGAACTGGGCCCTGCAATTTGGGCTGCAATTTGGGCTTCACATTAAGAATTTAAGACAACAGCCCAGTCCAACTCTTTTTTTTTTTTGAAAGAAAATCCGTGGCCCTCTTTTTAACAGCATTCCGTAGCCATTACAAAAGGAATCAGCATCAGCCACATAAGGGAGTACTATGAGTCTATGATATTATAATTACTCGTATATTTTTTATTTGAGGAAATTTGATACTTTATATTAGCCATATTATGGTTTGTTTTTCATGGCAGAATACACAACACAACCACACAGACAATACAAATTACACTACGGAGTACTTAACCATTACATCAAGATCTCATTACTTTATTAGTAATTACATTAGTTACTTTGATTAATTTTGTTAACAGGTAAGAAAAACAAAAACATTACGGAACATTAATTTGCTAATTGGAAGCAGATAAATTATTTTTCACATGGTAGGAGTACATTACCCAAAATTTGTGAGACGAATGAAAAAATCAAGCTAACAGAAGATGAAGTCAATCATAACAAAATCTAACAAACAATTAAGTTGAACAAATCACTGTCTTGTCATTAACAGAAGCGACTGGTAATGGCTGTTGACAGACAAGATACAAGTTCAGATTAACTGTACCAAATTTTAGGAGTTGTAGTGGGAATAGGGAGCTAATTTTAAGGGTCAACAAATTACTTTATTCTAAATAAGCTCTAGCTAAGCTAAGCTACTACTTTTGGTTTTCTAGCTACTTCAATTCAACAACTTTCCCTAATTTAAATTCATTAGGTAAAATTTTAGAGTTTATAATAAAGTTTAATTTGCTTTGCTATTATAAATCTAAACTGTTGTTAATGGACAAAAACTATATAAGAGGACATACTTGTAACCTAGCTACTCCGTAATAGATATTGTCACAATAATATAATAACATTATTATAGTAATGTTGTTGACGTGCAATTTACATGCATGCATGCACATAATAATTGTATGGCAAGCTTATTTTGAGGGCCTTTAATAATATAATTAATTAAATTAAATATCCTTGAGTACAGTAGAAAGCAAGGTATAGTGTCTTACAAGCTGCATGGTTGGTGTAACTACAGTGCAAACTACTACGGACTATTACTACTTGCGTTTGAATTGCGATTGATATATACTTCAAACACTCTAATTAATAAGTTTATTCTATGTGAAAAAAGTTCCAATTGATATGTTATATTTCTTCCCTTCTTTTGTAAGTACACATGTATTTATCAATACAAATTTTTCAACGAATATTAATATCAATTTGTAGTCCTACTTTATAAAAAAAATGAAAATTTGTTAATGTTTCGTATATATCGAGACGAAGTTAATAAGACCTCACATGAGCATATTTACCTTACGTGTAAATAAAAAAATGCAGTTAAAGAAAAATCATTTTTTAATAAGTCTGTCCAATAAAGTAAATAAAAAACAAACTAATTTAAAAGTGAATATAGTGATAGTGATTTTAAGAATGGAAACTGTAGATAGATTTTCATAATTGAAAATCAAAATTTATTGTTGACGGGACTAACATCTCAACTAGTAATCTCTATTTGATATTTTCTATACTACTCAAAAGTTTGACTTACTAGTGACACTTGAACTCAATTACTAATTTTTAATTGTTTGAGAGCTAATATAATAACGATTATTAAAAAAAAAAATTGAAGAAAAAGCGTAGACAACAGGAAAGGCGGATAAAATGTCCTTCTCTAAACGAGAGACAGAGAACGTGAACGCAAATTCACACTTACACTTGTGCTTATTAGTGGGACCTTAATTAGCTCTCTCTCGAACTAAAACCATTACCAAATTTAAAGCATTATTTCTAAACTAAGGATGGTAACTTGGTAAGATTCAGCATCTTGATTACGTACTAAGGCTAATTATTATTTTTTATATTTCCAAATCAACATGCTTGGATCATTATAACAAGATTCAACGTCCAAAGCTACTATACTTGGGATAAGATAGGTTTTTTTAAAAAAAAATAGTTATAAATTGGGGCAATGTTTCTTAGGGGTTGGTCATTTAGCTTACTTTCAGTTCAGTTCAGTTCAGTTTAGTTTAGCTCCAATCAGTTCAGTACAATTCAGCTCCTAATTAATTTCTTTCTCTCCTAAAATATTCAGTTCAACTCCAATCATTACAGTTCAACTCAATTCAGTAAATGTAAACAGGCCCTTAGTCTTTGGAATTGAACAGTGACTTGATATACCTTGTGATTAGGGGGTTTTTATCCACCAATCACCTTCTGACAAGTGGACCAACCAGGTTCCGCCACGTGTCCTTCACGAAGGACAACAGGAGCCTGCCACGTGTCAGTCACAGATACGTCCTCTACGGACCACTATAGACACGCCACGTGTCCACCCATGCCAAATGGGACAACCGGCCATCAAGGCCCAATTCAGTCTAGAGGCCCGATCAGCCCTAGGTTTACCTTAAACCTAGAGAGTTGCACGCTTCTCAAGGCTATAAATACTCGATTAATCCTCATTAATCACACAACAGAAAAGAATCGAATAATCAAGAGATCAAGCAGAGAAGAACAGAGTTATTAACAACCGGCTAATCTCGCTAACGACGCAGATTACCAACACCAAGCACTCTCACCTGGAGAGATCTCGTTACTTTAATTTCTGTATTAATTACTCCTTAATCAGGTACTAACTTGACCGTTGGAGGCGGAGCTCTCAGGAGTCTCCGTTATTTTGCAGGTACAGGCGTCCGGTTCCAGTCTCGGAATTGTAACTCTCCCGCAGGACATCAGAAAACCCCGAAACATTTGGCGCCGTCTGTGGGGAGAGTACTTCAGAGATGGCATCCAAGTCTGTACCGACTCCAGAAGAAAGGCGTCCCCTAGACGACCCTCAAGTTCAGTCGGACCATGATACCGAAAGTGAATTTGAAGTTGAAACTCATACAGCTCCAGACGGGACCCTAAGGGCCCGACGTACCCGTCATACCGAAATGAGGGAACGGGAGTATCTTCAAACAGGAAGCGAGCCAGCAGGCGCACCGCTTGCTCGGCAACAGCCGACTGATGGGTCTGCTCCCATCACAAGGAACGAACTCATGACCTTCATGAGGGACTTCAAGGGAGAGATCTAAGAGTTGATCAACAAAAAACCGCCTGCTTCAGTCAAAGAGCAGTCGGCCAAGAAACCTTCCACTTCACTGAAGAGGAAGCCAGTTCAAGGGCGAGAGGCGACTCCCCATCCTAAATCCAAGAAGCGGGAGCCATCTGCTCTTGATTTCACAAAACTCCGTTATCCTACGGGAAATAGGAAACCGGTTCGTCATATTCAGGCGGACGGGTCAAAGCAAACGTTCACAGATGCTCGGCACCTGCTAGAGCAGAAGAAGAGTGACCGATTATCAGAGTCGGCTTCTACTTCAAATTTTCAGGACAGTTTGCGAAATGCCTCGATGAGGCCTACTCAGTCGTACCATGAGAGTCAGTCAGGCGGCACCTCCCGTCAGTCCGGCTTTCATAGTGCCCAGGCGGTACCAAACTTACCATTTGTACCGCAACAACAGTATTTTATGCAGCCACCTCCATTTGGTGGACCTGCAGCAAAAAACGTCCAACCTATGGACTGGCAGCTACGGCTGCTTAGACTTGGTGAACAGCCGTCGGCCTTCTCCAAGGAAATTACTGAAGCCGCTCAGCCGGCCAAAGTAAAAAAATGTTCTAGTAGGCGCCTATGACGGCACTACTAACCCAGAAGACCATCTGATGGCATTCACCAACCTGATGTACCTTCAAGGGTTGGATGATCCCACCTGGTGCAAGTGTTT
Source organism: Chenopodium quinoa (assembly GCF_001683475.1). NCBI lineage: Eukaryota > Viridiplantae > Streptophyta > Magnoliopsida > Caryophyllales > Amaranthaceae > Chenopodium > Chenopodium quinoa. The sequence goes on along the minus strand of NW_018743669.1, from coordinate 62,326 downwards.
CCCAGCGACTCTCAAGGGAATCGCACAGCAATGGTTCGGCAACCTGCCGACTGGTTGTGTAAACAACTTCAGGACGCTTGCTTACTTATTTGCCTCCAACTTCGCTATGAACATCCCTGCGAAGAAAACGACCCTTGATTTGGGAACAATTCAGCAGGGTGAAAAGGAGGGGCTTCGTTCCTACATCAGGCGGTTCAACCTGATGAGAATACAGATTCAAGGGTTACCGGATGAGGTAGCTTATACTGACTTTTTTAGAGGTCTCAAAGACGGGTCTACCTTCAAATTTGATTTAGTTCGAAAAAGGGTGGCGACTCTTCAAGAGGCCTTGATTGAAGCAGAAGCCTATATACAGGCAACTGATCTGTGTACGATGAAACAGTCGGACGGGAAGAGGTTCGACAAAAGAGAGGGACGACAGAAACAGTCGTCCAACAAAGATGAGAAAAGAAAAGAGGTCTGGGCGGCTGATTCCTCTAAACAGCCGACTCAGAAAAAGAAAAAAGAATTCAAACCATACTCCCCGAAGTATGTGTTTAACAAGGATAACCAGTTTATCCTAAAAGAAATAAAGGGACGGCTCTCAATTGAGAAGCCGCTCCCCATGAAGGGTTCTGTGAGCAACCGGAACCAAGACAAAATATGTGCTTATCATGATGACGTTGGGCATCACACCAATGATTGCATCAGTCTCATGCGGTACCTAGACCGCTTGGCTGATCAAGGTGATCTTGACACTTATGTCAAGAAATCTACGGGGAACACTTCCTCAAAAAAGCAGTCGGCCAAAAAGAATCAACAGGCCGACAGTTCCGATACAGATGATGCAGTCGTCTACACTATTGCAGGCGGCTTCTCAGGAGGCGGCCCCACTATTAGGGGCAACAAAGATAATATAAGGCGGTTAGATGTAAATTCCGTTCACCAAGAACAGCCGTCCAAATATACATTTCCTGAGATTGTCATCACTGAAGAGGATCTAGGAGGAATAAGGGGGCCGCATGACGACCCTCTCGTTATTGAATGTAAAGTGGCCAACCAGAGAGTTGGCCGAATTCTTATAGATACCGGGAGCTCCTCAGATCTCATCAGCAGCAAATGTCTGTCAAAACTGAAATATCAGACGGACTGCATACATCCGGCCTCCCACCCTTTAATAGGTTTTGGAGGAGCAGTCGTCCACCCACTGGGACGAGTAGATTTACCCATTCGCCTGGGCGAAAAAGGGGAAGGACGACACATGGTAGTCCGATTCCTAGTAGTAGAGGAACTCTCGGCCTACAACATGATTCTGGGTCGACCAACCCTGAATAATTCCAAGGTTGTTATAATCCCGTCACTTATGCTGCTTAAGTTTGAAAGGGATAATGGAACAGTCGGCTCCCTAAGGGGAGATCAGAGGATGGCCCGAGAGTGCTATCTCTCGGATGTCAAGCCCACTGTTATGGCCACTGGGTCAAGTGGAGGAAAAACAGACCTTGACAACGTCAAGGAGAGTGCGCCTGTTCAAGAAACAGGCGACAAAAAGAGAAAGGCGCCCCAGACAGAGTCCGCAAGAAAAGCAAGAAAATAGCAATCATTGGCAGAGGACCGGCCGGATGAGTTCCGCCCTCAGCCGGCTGGTGAGCATGCGGACCTGATATTAGACGACTCTCGTCCTGACCGAACAGTCAAAGTTGGGACGACTGCTCTGAGAAACCTTGGTGATGACTTTCACAACCTGTTGAAAGAATACAAGGACATCTTTGCATTTGAAGTCCATGAAATGCCAGGCATTAGTCCTGATCTGGCAGTACATAAACTCGCTGTGGATCCGAAAAAGAAGCCGGTACGGCAAAAGAAGCGGAACCATGGTGAAGAAAGAAGTCAGGCGGCAGCCGCCGAAGTCAAAAAATTACTTGATGCAGGGTTCATTCGGCAATGTTACTTCCCAGATTGGGTTGCAAATGTGGTGCTTGTTAAAAAGCCGAATGGCACCTGGCGAATGTGTGTAGACTACACAGACTTGAACAAGGCGTGCCCCAAAGACAGTTACCCTCTGCCTAAAATTGATAACCTGGTCGACTCAACAGCCGGCCATGCCTTGATGAGTTTTATGGACGCCTATTCTGGTTTTCATCAAATTCCTTTATGGAAGAAGGATCAGGAGAAGACGGCCTTCGTCACAGATCAGGGATTATACTGTTACACGGTCATGCCGTTTGGTCTTAAGAATGCCCCGGCTACCTTCCAACGAATGATAAATACAGTGTTCTTTGATCAGATTGGGAGAAACGTCGAGGCATATATTGATGATATGATTGTCAAGACTAAACTTCAGAAAGATCATCTGACGGACCTCCGAGAAACTTTCGCCACACTCAGGCGGCACCATGTCATGCTCAATCCCAAGAAATGTGTATTTGGAGTTGAGTCTGGGAAATTTCTCGGATTCCTTATCAACCAGAGAGGAATAGAGGCGAACCCCTGAGAAGGTACAGGCGGTCATTGACATGCAGTCGCCTCGTACCGTCCGAGAGGTTCAGAAGTTAACAGGTTGTCTGGCGGCCTTGGGGAGATTCCTAAGCCGATCAGGCGACAAATGCCTATACTTTTTCCAGGCAATTAAGAAAAAGGCAAGGTTTGAATGGGGGCCGGATGCTGAGGCCGCCTTCCAGAAATTAAAGGTTCACTTGCATTCCTTGCCAAGGCTGGTCAGTCCTTTGCCCAAAGAAAATCTCTACATGTACCTGGCCGTCTCTGATCATGCGTTAAGCGCTGTGCTCCTTGCTGAAAGGGACGGCTGTCAACTCCCGGTCTACTTTGTCAGTCACGTACTGAAAAATGCCGAGTTGAGGTATCCCCTAGTGGAGAAATTTGGTCTTGCACTCTTCATGGCTGTTAAAAAATTGAAGCCCTACTTTTTGGCACATGCAGTCGTTGTGTATACCGACCAACCAATCAAGCGGCCCCTTACCATCATGGAGTCGTCAGGACGAATAATCAAGTGGGCCATAGAAATACAGAGCCTCGAAGTTACTTTCGAGCCTAGAAAAGCAGTGAAGGGGCAAGCCTTTGCTGACTTTATTGTAGAGATGACTCGTCCTCCTGACTCTCAAGTTCCAGACCAAGTCTGGAAGGTATATGTGGACGGAAGCTCTACTTCAAATGGTTGTGGAGCAGGCGTCGTATGCCAATCTCCAGAGGGCGACAAGTTCGAGTATGCTCTACGCTTCAGTTTTCAGGCTTCAAACAATGAGGCAGAATATGAAGCTTTACTAGCTGGGATCCGCATGTGTAAGGCGGCAGGGGCAAGAAAAATAGACGCCTGTTCTGATTCACAATTGATAGTGAGTCAGTACAACGGCGAATACGAAGCAACACATCCGGCCATGATCAAGTATTTACAGGCGGTCCGACAAGCAGTCGGCTCCCTTGAGGATTTCCATCTGATCCAAGTGCCGAGATCAGAAAACAACCAGGCAGATGCACTTTCGAAATTAGCATCATCCGCCTCCTCCGATACTCCTCGAACTGTTTTTTGGGAAGTAATGGAGAAGAGAAGCATCGAGGAAAATCCTATTGGAATCCTAGACAGAAGCTCAACCTGGATGGATTCAATCAGGGCATATCTGACAAACGGTACACTGCCGGATGATCCTCAACAGGCGGCAGCACTGAAAAAACGAGCCTCCTGTTTTGAAATGATACAGGGAGAACTTCACAAGAGGGGGCACCTTCAACCCTTCTTAAAGTGTGTTACTCCTGAAAAGGGACGAGAGATACTAGATGATCTTCACTCTGGTTTCTGTGCTTCCCATATAGGTGGTAGGATGCTTGCTCAAAGGGCAAGACGGCAGGGCTACTTTTGGCCTACTTTGGAAGCGGATGCAATGGAGATGGTGAAAAAATGTGACAAGTGCCAAAGGTTTGGCAAATTAATTCACCGTCCGGCTACTGACCTCACTACCATTCACAGCCCACTGCCGTTTGCTAAGTGGGGCATGGACATTCTGGGTCCATATACGCCTGCTACAGGCGGCAGAAGGTATATACTTGTTGCCGTTGACTACTTCACTAAATGGGTAGAGGCGGAAGCTGTAAAGGGAATCAAGACGAAAGATGTAATTTCATTCATTTGGAAAAACGTCATCACTCGGTTCGGGGTTCCCATGTCTATGGTCTTTGATAATGGTCCCCAATTTGAGACGCCTGTTCTCAAAAGCTGGTTGGGAGACCAAGGAATTGCACATTACTTTGCATCTGTCGGCCGTCCACAAGCAAACGGCCAGGTAGAAGCCTTTAATAAAATCATCTCAGACGGTCTCAAGAAAAAGATTGAACGAGCAGGCGGCCTATGGGCAGATGAACTACCACATGTTCTCTGGGCCATTAGGACGACTGAAAAAGGGGCGACTGGAGAAACTCCATTCCTCCTAACTTATGGTGCAGAAGCTGTTCTTCCAATAGAACACTACGAGCCGACTCTTCGAGTAATGCTATATGACGAAGAGGCAAACTGGGAAGCTATGCGCCTGGCATTAGACTCACTTCCTGAAAAGAGGGGCAATGCTGTTTTGCGCCATGAGATCTATCGCCTGAGAATGACTAGATCATACAACAAAAAAGTACACAGGCGTCCACTCAAAGTAGGGGACTTTGTACTTAGAAAAATGGAAGCAGTTGGTAGGGCTAATGAGTCTGGCAAACTAACTCCCAACTGGGAAGGACCCTACCGAATCTATGAGGAAGTCAGGGACGGTACCTACCGTCTGGAAACACCAGACGGACAACCGTTGCCTCGAACTTGGAATGTAGATAACCTTAAGAAATATTTCTTCTGAATGATGTAAAGTAAAGAGCTACTTAATAAAGTTTGCACTTACTATTCAATTTTGTATTATGAGGGGCATGCCGCCTGTACCTTTACAGTCGGCTACTCTCCATTGAGTTTTTCACTCTATCTTCAAAGGGGCATGCCGTCTGTTCCTTTACAGTCGGCTATTCTCCATTGAGTATTTTACTCACAATACTTAGCTAAAAAGATTAGGGCCTGGCCGACCCTGTGCCTAACAGGCGGCTACCCTTCTTTTACTTAGCACCTACGTTCACCAAGAACTTACCAAGGCCACCGGCCGAATGATCAGACCAGGCGCCAAGCCAACTGATCAAATCTACAAAACTAATTCGACCTGTCCCAACATCATAGCAGGCGTCCGACGGCATCCCTCCGGATGAAATTCGTCGCAGAGAGCAGCTCCCTTTTGGGTGGAACATTGTTCTATAAACTAATTACACGGCACCTATACGACTGTCCCCAAGGGCAACCACGTAGCCGTTTTTGAGACAAGGATAACTCTATCACTAACCAAACCAGTGGTAGCAGTTGACATCTGAGTCAGATGACCGCCTGTATTACTTGGGATAAGTGCAGGGGGTACCTATTGAGTTAATAGCCAACAAACATTGGCGAATCAAGGGGTCTAGCCGGCCTACGCCGCCTGGTACCTCTACTTCTCAAACAAAAGTGACGGCGACTGAGTAACTCCAAAGTTAACTCATAGTCACTCCTTCAATTTGGGTATGGAATCTAAAAGTTTGAGTCGTCCGCCTGTTTTAAACAAACAAGGGCACTCGAACCCCTATTCCTACTTGATAACCTATTGAGTTAATAGCCAACAAACATTGGTGAATCAAGGGGTCTAGCCGGCCTACGCCGCCTGATACCTCTACTACTCAATCAAGATTGTGACGAAGACTAAGTAACTCCTATGTTAACTTAATAGTCACTCAAACTTAGTATGGAGCCTAAAAGGTATGAGTCGTCCACTTGTTTTTAATAAACAAAGGCTCTCAACCAATACTCTTGCTAGGTTAACAAATAACGAGTTAAAAGCCAACATTGGCAATAAAGGGAAACAACCGGTACCCGCCGCTTGTTTTCCTACTTAATTCCTTGGCTACTAGGTAATTCTATTTACTTGGTCAAATTGAATAAAGAGTTCGAATACCGATTGATTAAATGGCCGACTGATCATCTATCCTGGAAACAGACAACCAGTCGTCCAGGGGCATAGGCGGCATACTTACTATTTGTACCTGTCTTAACGTTCGGCCATACACAACAGTCGGTCTAGTGAACAAATTAAAAATACTTAGACAAATTTGAACCAAAACAAAAATTTGATTAAAAATGAGCCGGCCATTAAAGACCAGCAGAATATTCAAAACCCCGGCCCCCTGGCCGGGTAATTACAAAGCAAACGGCACGCAGGCCGTGAAAAGAAAAAATACTTAAAAGCTTAAGAAGGGGGCAGTTCAGTAGCAGCAGCAGCCGCCTGGTCAGCACTCTTCTTGCTGGACTCGGCCTTAGCTGCACCATCTTTTGATGCCTTACCCCCAAGTGGCACAAGCGCCACAACCGGCTCTTCCTCCTCCAACGCACCATCCAACGCCTCTTCTTCAGCAGCCGCCAGGATCTGTTGATTATATATTTCCGAACACTGGCGGTACGTTCTTTCCCATGAGGCAAAGTCGGCACTGGGGAACAGTCGTTCCCAGGTCATGCGTTGGATTTGAGCGGAGTCTTCCACCATCTCCCGGACGAGCTCTTGTTTCTCTTGCTCGGCCTTATCCGAGAGCTCTTGGGTAAGACTCTTCTATTGGTTCACCAGGCGCTCCTTTACGTTGGCCAAAGATTTCTCCATGGCTTCGTAAGAATGCATTTTTTGGCGAAGAGGTTTCAGCTCGGCTTTAAGGTTGGTGACGGTCCCCTCCAGCTCGTCAACCTTCTTTTGGGCCGCCTCTAGCTGAGCCCGAACAGCGGCGGTCGCCTGCGCCTGATAATAAAGAAGATCAATGGTCAGTACTTCATTTTGGGCAATTTGAAACATTGCCTTATCACAGCTGGAGGCGGCCATAGCCTTTGCGGCCTTTACCTCTTTGTTTTTCCGATCAATCGGCTTGCGAAGGCTGTTGACTCGGAGCAGGGCCTAAGTACAAAGAAAAACAGGCGTCAGTTTCCAGATAAAAAGTTAACAGGCGTCCTAGAACTCAAAAGCTCAAAAATGTACTAAGTATACCTCAGCAAGGACCCCTGAAATTCCATCAAGGTCAAGGGTGCCGGCACCCCTGACCGCCTCCCTGTCAGATGGAGGAACTACTTTAACCATTGACTTGGCTACCTCAACCAAGTCAAGTCCCTGGGGGCCGGCTGCATTAAGTAAAAGGATAAAACAAGTTAGACCTAATCAAGAAGGAAGCGGGGGTAAGCTTTACAATTGAGTGTCCATACATCTAGGCGGCCCCGCCTGGGTTTTTGAAGAAGTGGCCGGCTGCTTCTCAGCCGCCACTGTTTTCCTGGAAGACCCAGGAGAGCTTGCAACAGTCGTCCTCCGGGCCTTGGGGTCCGGCTGTTGCGAGGAAGAAGCCCTTGGAGTGCCAGACTGAAAACAAAAAGAGTTAGTATATGCATAAGACGACTAAAAGGGGAAGAGTTTTCAAAGCTTACCAAGGGTGCCTCCTTGTTGGGGGAGTCGGCATACGACTGCTTCATTAGCGAGACCCGCAGCATGGTCGCCGCAGTCTTAGATGCTGTTATTTTACTCATGGCGTCAGCTGCAAGAAATAAGCAGCAAAGTTAGTAAAAATCCCAAGTAAACAAGGCGTGAAAAAACAGATTATTCGTCAGGCCGGCTACCTCTAGAGCACCGACTGCCGAGGCCACAGGCGGCCAAAAAGTACTCGTCATAGAGCCACTTGAAGCTCGGGACGCAGTTTAGGGGTACTTGCTCTCGTACCCCTGAAGTAGAGTTCACCCTAGTCTCTACTTTGAAGAGTCCTTTGTCTAGGATCTCTTTTTTAGCCTTTGGGGGAACAGGCGGCATGCTGCGGCCGCCTGCGAGAAGAGGCGGATCCCTATTCCACTTGTTAAAGCGTTTGTTCAGCTCCGTGTCTGAACCCTCGATAATAAGGAAGGTGTTCCGCCAATCCTTCCATTTGTTTGCCTTACCTCTAGTCATGAGGTAACCCCTATGGCTTGTTAATTGATACCAGCCGGTACCTCCCGACTTAGGGGTCCGGCTGAGATAGTTCATATGGGCGAAAGCCTCAAAGCTTGGCTCCACCCCGTTCAGTTCGCACCCGGCCACATAGCCGAGTACGTTTACCCAAGAGTTGGGGGCTAACTGCCATAACCCCAGATCATACCCATCTAAAATCCGCTGAACAGCCGGATGTAATGGGAAGCGCAGTCCAGCTTTGATGGCCGCCACATAGCAGCCAAAGCAGCCGTCACCATAGCTGGTACCAGCCGGCCAGACGACAGTATCTTCTGGATCCGGCACAAACAGTAAAAACTCCGGGCCCATTTTGTGGTTAGCAATAAAGCTCGCCACGTTGTCTTGCATGGTGGCGATCCGGCCCCGGGGTACCCTGCAGTAGTAGGGGGCGTTTTCCTCTCTGTAAGAGGCGGACGGCTCCGCCCAATTGTCCCCCTTCTCAACTGCATGAGAACGTCTCGCCTCTTGTAGGCGGCTATGTTTTTCTTCTGAGCCAGGAGAACTGTGGCCAGAAGAACTGGACTCAGACTCGTCCTCTGACGAGTCCGAGGAGGACGACTCCTCCCCTTTCCTAGAGGGGCCCGCCTCCTCTCCCTTAGAAGGAGCAGAAGGAAAATTAGACATGTCCACGGTAAGATGGGAAGGGAACACCTTGGCCCCTCTCTCAGAACTGTCGGCTTGACAGTCGCCTCGTTCTACATCTGGCGCCTGGTCAGATGTTTCACTAAGGAGCACCCTTTGGGAGGAGCCGTCTGAGTTTGATATCATAGCAGTCTTTTTTGTTCTGGCCATCACGTTCTGCATAGACACAGATACAGTCGGACTTTGTATAAAGGGCAAAGATGGGTCCAGAAAAGGGCAGGCGGCACTCCTAGTCCTAGATTCAGCCGTCCCCGGTGACCGGCTGATCACTAACTTAGGGCGTGTCGTGTGCTTCCATGGTGCCATTTCAAAAAATAAAAAGAAAATTAAGAGTAAGAGAACTAAGTTACCTGAACGAGTGACGGTTGATGAAGTCCTGAAAGTTCGGGTCAGTCGGCTTGTCAGAACAGGCGGTAGGCAGAAAAGGTCCGAAATGTCAGAGCAAGTTCAGGGGTCCGAATGTTCTCGCAAAGTTCTCAAATGTGAAAATGACCGAAGTCAGCACTTCCTTTTATAGGCAAAGTGAGAAGGCGAAAGGTCGCTTCCAAATTCAAAATGTGGGCGGGAAAATCTCTCGGCCGTTTGCAAGATGACACCTGTAACAGGCCGTCGCCTGTCACCGTGCGACACCTGTCACAGGCGACCCGTGACCAGTCACGTGCCACCTGTGAGGGGCAAATGATTAGGGGGTTTTTATCCACCAATCACCTTCTGACAAGTGGACCAACCAGGTTCCGCCACGTGTCCTTCACGAAGGACAACAGGAGCCTGCCACGTGTCAGTCACAGATACGTCCTCTACGGACCACTATAGACACGCCACGTGTCCACCCATGCCAAATGGGACAACCGGCCATCAAGGCCCAATTCAGTCTAGAGGCCCGATCAGCCCTAGGTTTACCTTAAACCTAGAGAGTTGCACGCTTCTCAAGGCTATAAATACTCGATTAATCCTCATTAATCACACAACAGAAAAGAATCGAATAATCAAGAGATCAAGCAGAGAAGAACAGAGTTATTAACAACCGGCTAATCTCGCTAACGACGCAGATTACCAACACCAAGCACTCTCACCTGGAGAGATCTCGTTACTTTAATTTCTGTATTAATTACTCCTTAATCAGGTACTAACTTGACCGTTGGAGGCGGAGCTCTCAGGAGTCTCCGTTATTTTGCAGGTACAGGCGTCCGGTTCCAGTCTCGGAATTGTAACTCTCCCGCAGGACATCAGAAAACCCCGAAACACCTTGGATAATAGTTGTGTTACGATGGAATAAGAAAGATTAATGAATAATACTGCATAATTTTATGGGGTTCACTAATAATATGTTAGCAATATGTATATGTATGGATGGACACATAAAGTTTTATTATTGTAGTTTTAAAATGTAGGTAGTTTATATGATACTCCCAAACCGAACAAACTAAGCCCTGAACATTAGTCCGAACAAAAAATTGCAACATAATAGCAGATATCATCATTATTATTAAGAATTCAAGAGTCAAGATAACCCCACATGTTGAGTCATTCATAGGATGAGAGGTGAAACATATTCAATGCATAATTAGCATGAGGTAACTTTTATTTTTATGTAAAATTGATTATGATTTCATATATTTTTTTATTATCTTTAGCACATACAATGTCATTTTTAAATGGCCTTCCAATTAATATGAAGTATATGAACACTAGAAATATCCATTGAGCTATGCGATACATTACTGGTTATAGTTTATAAACTTATATAGCATACATAAAATTCCTTTGTGAAAAGAAATAAATGCCTTTCAAAAACTTAGAAATACTAGAATTTCACATTGAGTCACAATTCTTACAAACATATGGAGTAACTAAAATAAAATATCTAAGTACATACACATATTGACATATATAGTAATGTTAATGAAATTAATAGAGATATGACTAACTATACAACAAGTACGTGTATGAGAAAAAATGGTCGGATAAACATAAAAGTAACTCATTTAGTAATCCAAAACAAAAATGGAAAGTTATAACTTGAAGCAATGAAGCTTTAGAACAACTTCCAATCGACAAAATATTAGGAGATATTATGACCATATAATATTGACTTGAATAGCACTCAAGGGTGAGTGACAAGTCCCTCAAAAAATTTAATCACCTAATTGCGCACCCAACCCAAACATACCTTTACCACATCATTCTTATATAAAAACTATGTTAACTCTCACTAATCACTCCAAACTTACACAAAATAATATAACATCTACACACAATATTCTATTCTAACGAAATAAAAATATGGGTGCTCATTTTCTTTCTTCTCCTGCATTTTGTGGAACTCTACTTTTGTTTATTGCCAATATTTGGTTATGTCATGGAGTGACAAGGCACTATAGATTTGATGTATGTAATTTTTTTTGAAAAATCACTTTTTCATTAGCCAATGAAATTTTTATCTTATGATGCATGCTTCTTTTTATGTAATGATTTTTATCTTATAAAGTTTTTTTTGTTGGATTTTGCATTATGATTTTGTAGATAAAGTTGCAAAATGTGACACATTTGTGCAAAACAAAGAGCATGATCACTGTGAATGGCAAATTCCCTGGGCCAAGAATCATTGCTAGGGAGGGTGACCGAGTCATTGTAAATGTTGTAAACCATGTCAAGAATAATATTTCAATCCATTGGTAAGATAAATTATATTAAAGCTAGTGATGAATTTTTTTGTTATCAAAATGAGATGTAATTCTTCGATTATGCCTTGGCCTCTACCATTTCATTTTATAAACTAATAATCATTTAATATTATAGGCATGGTATTCGACAACTAGGGAGCCCATGGGCAGACGGTCCAGGTTACATAACACAATGTCCAATTCAGATAAACAATAGCTATGTGTACAACTTTACGATCAAAGGTCAAAGAGGGACTCTTTTTTGGCATGCTCATATCTCTTGGCTTAGGGCATCTGTTTATGGACCTATCATTATTCTCCCAAGGAGAAATGAATCCTATCCATTCCCTAAGCCTCACAAGGAAGCCACCATAATGTTTGGTACGTTTTATTATTATGACTAATTAATATTATAATCAACACCTTACATGCATGCTTTAACCCCTTCAAAGCTAATATAGTTGATCACATACATATATTTTTCCCAAACTTATGTTGTAGGTGAATGGTGGAACAATGACACTGAAGCAGTCATTAGTCAAGCCCTTCAAACTGGCGGAGGCCCTAACGTATCGGATGCATATACGTTTAATGGATTTCCAGGGCCATTGTATAATTCATGTACCGGAGCTAAAGGTACTTGATAGTCGACACATCACTGGATTATACAACCTAAACATTTTTGTACTTCGTATATGTTAAATTAATACAATTTGGCTTTGGCTTTTAGGTATGGCGGACACGTATAAGCTTAAGGTTAAGCCAGGGAAGACTTACCTCTTGCGGTTGGTTAATGCTGCACTCAATGACGAACTATTCTTCAGCATAGCAAACCACACTATGACATTGGTTGAAGCCGATGCACTCTACCTAAAGCCGTTTAATACCGACATTTTAGTCATTGCACCAGGCCAAACCACCAATGTACTCCTTAAAACCAAGCCTAATCCTAGACATACCACATACCTAATGGCAGTTAGGCCTTACTTCACCGGTAGTGGCACCTTTGACAACACTACCGCGGCAGCTATCCTAGAGTACGAAATCCCATCAAAGTCCTCCTCGGCCACTCATCACAAGATCCTCAATGTAACCTCTAAGGATCTTCCTCGTTTACCTTCCATAAACGACACTTCTTTTGTAGGAAATTTCTCTAAAAAATTCCGAAGTTTGAACAATGCAAAGTTTCCAGCTGAAGTCCCAAAAAAAGTAGACAAACACTTCTTCTTCACAGTAGGACTTGGAACTAGCCCTTGCCCTAAGAACCAAACATGCCAAGGGCCTAATAACAGGACCAAATTCGCGGCCTCAGTAAACAACATTTCTATGGCCCTGCCATCAACTGCCCTGCTTCAATCATATTTCTTTGGCCAAAATGCAGGGGTTTACAACACTAATTTCCCTCAAATACCGCTTAAACAATTTAATTACACCGGCACACCACCTAATAATACTAATACAATGAATAACACCGAAGTGTTAGTGATCCCATATAACACAAATGTGGAGCTTATTATGCAGGACACTAGCATTATTAGCGCCGAGAGTCACCCTCTTCATCTACACGGCTATGATTTCTACGTCGTTGGCCAAGGTTTTGGTAACTTTAACCCTAAAAAGGACCCTGCCAACTATAATCTTGTTGATCCTGTTGCTAGGAACACCGTTGGAGTACCATCCGGCGGTTGGGTTGCCATTCGATTCAAGGCCGATAACCCAGGTTAGTATTAGTACCACGTGTATAAATTATATATACGCAAATTTCCTATTTCTTTCATATTATCTGTAACTTAAAATATCAACTCGGACTGCATAATAATAATAGTAAACAAGTAACATGTTTATTTGTGCATAATTGTTACATATTCGCATGCATTTGCAACATTTGAACAAGAATGAATATTTGACAGCTACTAACTTGGATTAGACAGTCAACATTATTTAAAGTGGCACAGAAAAATGCATGTAACAATCTAGAATATTTGTCGTAAACTTGTTGTAATCACCATCTAATATTCTTATTAAGCATTGACTATAATTGAATAGCCATTAAATCACGACCCTTTTAATTAAAGGGACAAGATTAAGACTTTTCATCAATTGGATTAGATTGTGTACCAACAAGTGGTAATTACATAAGCTAAGGTTAATAATAAAACAAGTGCTAACATTAGGATACACTAATAACGATATTTTAACCAAAGTGTACGGTTAAGTAATGATTAAGTTAGTCTAAGAACACAAGTGTTGCTTTATTAATATCTTATATTTTTATTAGTATGAAGTATTGTGATTAATTAACAATAATGGAATACCTTAATTTACAATTAATTAATTAATTTTGTGTAATTGAAAACAGGAGTATGGTTTATGCATTGCCATTTTGAGGTTCACATGAGTTGGGGACTAAGGATGGCTTGGATTGTCCTTGATGGAAAATTACCCAATCAGAAGGTGCCACGTCCGCCAGCCGACCTTCCCAAATGCTGATTTGTCAGCCTTTTCATTGGCCGTTAATTCGTTACAACTACAAGTTTTTGTTCCGTGTTTTTGTATGAATTTAAATTATTTTGTTTTTGTGTGATGGTTTTGCTTGAGTTTGAGAGAAAAGCAAGGTGAGGCATTGAATTGTAGAGTTTGTTTGGAATAAGGATGGTTTTGTACAATTAATTCCCAATTTTCCATCTAATGAAATTCAAATCAAGATATTATGAGTTTTAATTTGAGGCTAATTCTCCACCGTCCATTTATTTTACGCTCGAAATTGAAATTAATATGAATAATTACAAATCAGATAACTTTAATTAATTTCACTAAAAATGAATCTGATCGCTATGATTTAAAGAGTGCTCCATATAACTTTTTTTTTTTTTACTTATTATAGTTAGATGAATGTAAATTTTACATGCTACGTAGTTGTCATAGGACGTGCATCATGTTCTCGAATAAATAGATGATTATTATGTAGGTGAAAATATCTTATAGTAATTAATTTTTTTACCGTACTTTACCCGATGGTTCTGTTTTAACCGTTGGAGTATTTGGGTGGGTTGGTGGAAAAGAAAAGGAGAGAGGCAGTAGTTAAATTTGAGTGGCAAAGTAGTTGGGCCATAACCCGTAAATAATGTCATCTTCGTTGCTTAATTTCAAACCCACAACAGATGAGGCTGAGTTGACAGGCGGGCCCAAGGCCCTAAATTCCAGAACCTAGACATGCAGTGGGCCCAAACCTCTGAATTTCTTTCTTATCAAACAGAAAAGCAGATGTAAAGCCCTATGGTTGTGATACTAATGACTTTGATGATTTTTTTTTTAATTTCTTCTGTTCATATCATTTCTCAATTATTATCCAACTTCTTGTTTCCAATTTGTAAGAAATTTCTGATTTTTGTTTCCAATTTGTAAGATTTTTTATTTTTAAATTTATAATTTTCAATATATAAATAGATACTCCTAGTCTCCTAGCTTATTCTCTTATCAAGGAAGACTGATTTTTACTAGCTTGTACTTTATTAGTTTAAGTAAACCTAGCTCGAGCTAACTCACTCGAAGGAAAGTGATAGCTACACATCATTTTATATTGCAAGTAAATTTAGTACGGAGTAGCTTTTACTAGTTTCCTTCTAAAATTTTTATAGGGACTTGAATTTTTTAACGATTAAATATTTTACTAGTCACATGATATAAACAAAATGAGAAAACAATTACTTCCTCTAGCAACATGAAGTAGCGAATCTATTGAACTTATTTCGCCCAAACTAATTAACTTTGATTAACCTAGTAGTATAATCTTTTTTATCCTGTATTTTGAACAAAAGTTGTAGTAACATTGAGTAAATTTTTTGTATTATATTAGTTTCAAAAACTACATTGGCTTAAATTTTTCACAAGTTACAAAGTAGACCACTACTATAAGCATAATTTTTTTAACATTATTAAAAGATTTGTTTTTTTTTTTTTTGAATCTTAAGTGTTGAATTATTAACAAAAAAATCATTGGTCAAAGATACATTAAGGACATAAAAAAGTGCAATTAGGACAATGAGAGTACTTTTCTTCTTATCTTATAATTCGCAAAATTTTGAATAAAATGGTGGAATTTAAACGTGGGACCCAAAATGTGATGGTTGTGGGCTTATAGGTGATTATACCTTCCGCCCTGTAAATGGGTCAGTGAAGCTCCTTTTTGTAGTGCATGTGTTAGCAATTTTAAAGGTTAAAATTTCTTGAATTGATGACTGAAATAGTGAATATCATTCCTTTCTTCTTTTTTACTATGAAAATGCAGTAATTGTTTAGCTTAATCTGGAGTAAATTTGAGGAATATAACTGTCACATCAATGTTTTATACCCCTGCTGTTTTATTTCGTTGATTTTCATATCTTCACTTTCTTCTGCACTGTTTTTTGTTACACCAAAAATGGCAGAATTATTGACAACAACAACAAATATAATTTACTACTCTATAAAGTAAAAGGCAAAAACTCGTACACTCTTAGCTTCAGAATATTCATACAAGTAACAATTTGACTTTTACACAATTTATCGACCACATTTTCTTAACATTGTTCAAAAATCAAATCGTTAACCACATTAACATAGCCTTTTAACATCTTGTACTACAATTAATTAATTAATTAAAACTGTTGTAAGTATTATGAAACAGAGGAAGTAGTAGTTGTTTGTAAGAATAACATGTTCAAATAAGGAGAACGGATGATTTGTTTTCTCCATGGCATAATATAATTCTAAAAAACAGGTTCTGTTTTTATCTTGGTGACATGACGTATATCTTGTTCAATTATGTTTTTTCGTTGGTGATGAGATGACTACATAAGTAGATAGTACATAACCTATTCAACAAATTCAAATAATTTAGTCTAAAATGTTAAAAAGTTTGTAGCAATATATGTCTTAGCAATTGCATGAATAGGACGGAAACCCCCGTCCCCTCACCCAAAAGATGTCGGTTGATGGTTTCTGGCGTGGAAGGAAGGGACGGGGGATAGATGGTAATTCATTCAATTGGTGGTTGATTATTCTACTGGTTAAAAACTTAAATGACGCGTAAAGATTCGATTGGTAGACATACATACATGGAGATGGTAGTAGGACCAAGGAAATTGTGGATGAATTTGGGTTCCAGCTAAATGTGGTCTGTAGTTTCATATAATGTCACACCATTTATCAAGTTTTGCTCCAAACACAGGCTCCCCTTTGAAAGGACATCAACTGCTCTCTTTTGGAAATGTCCAACCCTTATATTGCTTCCTAACATCCTATTTTTATTCTTCAATTCTACCCCTTAAAAATAAACTAACAAAAATAAAGTTATGATTTTTTTGTTTTTAATTTACGTGAATTGATTAAGCTAAACTTTATGTGCATATATTGGTTGGTATACGTAGCTATTATACACAGTAATCAAACTTTCTAAAGTCATTTTTAATTGTTATCCTAACTTTCTTTTTCCTGTTCAAAATCTAGTCTTGCAACTCTCAAAATCAAAGACTTTAATTAGATAGACCCTAGAAAAAAGATGAAGAAAGTTAGATGGAAACTATGTATGATGTTTTACTTCACTACTATTCATTGCTTTACTTATGTAGTTACTATTATTACACTCTATTTCCAATTTTAGAAGGGGTTCATTCAATTATCTGATCATATCTTAGTTGTCACATTTTCATTACTTAATGATATTGACATAAGTTTACAAGAAAACCCTTTAAAATCGTGTTACTAGCTTTGTATAACATAACATTTTATACCTCTTCCCTATTATTTACCTTTAGAGTTATATCACGAGGAAATCGAATCAGAAATCATTCTATATTTTTACAGTAGAAAATGTGACAACTTTATCAAAATATTAAAAAATAAAGTAAGAATAAGATAAAAGTAGTATTTGATACCTTTTCAGTCATTATAATACTGATTCAAAATACGCTATAAGGCGATAACTATTAAAATAACTAATTTCGGATGGACGGATTATTATTATAATAAACTCATCACAAACATAAGATTAGGAAAAAAAAAAAAGATAGAAGAGGAGGAATTTGTTTTACCTAACTCAAGGACTTTCAAATACAACCAAACCAACTTTTTTCCTGCACTACTTCCCCCACTCCAATTATTTTTATGAAGAACAAATAAGGGAGGAAGGAGGCAGCTCACATGCATTCTGGTGTACAGATCTGATGTTTAATAACCCTTCCATTTTTATTATTGTCCTTTTTTTTATTATTACATAAATAAAATAAAATAAAATAAAATAAAAATTATTATGTATATATCAATTTATGCATGGTTGATAATTCCAACAGCTGGATGGAATCTCTGACTTAGCAAAGACAAATATGAAAACAGAATTGCAGACTAGCATGATAAAGAAATTTCCAAAATACACAAATAAAAAAAAATAAAAAAATAAAAACAATGGGATGGTCTACTCTTTGAGCTTGAGTCAATGAGAAAAAAGAAGAGAAAAAAGAGAAACTAATTCTATTTATATTAATGTTCATATATATAAATATATATTTGCAAAATGTATTACACTAATTTAATATAGTTGTGGCCTTATTACCACAATTGAACTAATTAACATCTAATAAAAATTAATCAAAACTTAATAAAAAAAAAAAAACTTAGTATGATTCAACAACATAATAATCATATATATATATATATATATATATATGATTAATATGATTAAGAATCACCCTTTTTAGGCCAACTAACAAGCATTGAAACACACCTCTTCATAATATAAAATCTTGCCTTTTGCTCCTTAGCTAAATGACTACATTTCTTCCCAAATGCGGAGCTTTTCTTTGAGAAGTTTCGCATTAAAGACTTGTTCTTTGACGATGTCGGCGAAGACGGGCACGAGCTCTTCATCGAGGAGCTTCTTGAGAGCTTATCTCTATTATGATTGTGATTGTGAGATGAGGGTTTTTGAGAGTAACTCCTTAGGAATGGAGGTGACTTTGATGCGGAGTTTTTCGCCGAAAAACTCCGCATCAATGACGGGTCTACGGACGATCTTGATGATGTTTCTTTCTTGAATAGTTTCCATTTTTTATCCGAGGATGATGAATAATAGTCTTGATCTTCATATGACATTGTATATGTATATACTTTTGAATTGAAGGGTGGTTTATAGTTTATTTTGTGTAGAATAGAAAATGGGGGAGTGAAGTATGTAGATAGTGAAAGAAATGGAAGTGTTTTTTTTAAGTAAGATTGTTTGTAATTTGCTAACACTTTGAATTGAAGAGAACATGGGTGATTTATATAAGAAAGGTTAAAAATATGATTAGTAAGTAAAGAGTAGTAGTAGAAAATAAATAAAAGTAGTGATTGTAGTATAATGTAGGGAAACTATTATTGGTATAGGATTCATTGGTCCCGGCAGCACATGTCCACACTGTTTTGACCGATTGTACGGGGATTATATATGTTTTTCTTTACAACTTATTTTTGAAAAAATTAAAAAAATAAATAAAAATTTATATGATAAAAAAAAATAATATACCCCGTATTTAATTTGTTACAGAGATAATTAATCGGGTCTAATAAGTTCAGTTTAGAGAAATTAGGTTAAGTGAGCAAGCGTAGTCATTGATATAACATAATAAGATAGAATTGTGTCATCTGAATAACATAAGATGGACATAATCAATATTGTGATTGAGTTATAGTGAGGTTATTAAAACATTAAGAAACAAAGTAGAGTATTGAATATATATAGATCAATTATAGTACAAGTATATGTTTATACATGCATAATGCCATTTATATATATAGCCACTAGATCGGACTTTAATTTGATGAGGTTATAGAATAGATGAGGTACATGTATATGTCACCCTATAGATTACCGACGTGGCTGAATTCTATTGGTATTTGTGCACAGAGAACATGTTTAATAAATTGTTTGGTTTTGGGTACTAAAAGTACGTAATACTATATTATTGTCTAATCCCCTTTTTAATGCCAATATTATTACATAACAGGAATCTTAATCAAACTCGAAGCTAATTATGGTCCTTACTTTCTACTACTAGTTTGACTTCTTCTTTGTGTTAACAGAATAATTGATTTGTCCCATAATTAATCATTTAAGTTTCTTAATTAATCAAATTGGCAATTGCATACAATAATTATTAGTCATTAGAATTTTGACTCAATCAAAAATTAAATAAACCCTATGATTGAAAATTTGGCATGCCTAGCTTAGGAATGAGAGGGTCCATCATCAAATGATGATTTGTCAATAGATTTGATTTAAGCTTATCATAAGCTAAGCTATAGATTTGTTTCTCTTTGTTAGTTAACTTTGTCTTTTTGTAAATTACAATAATAATATATATTACTTTATAGTCTAAGATTAATAGCTTATTATTCTTTGAATTGAAGCCTTAGCTTTTTATTTCAATACTATCCTATGTTCTATGAATGAGATAGTATGTTGTGAATTAAGCTAAGATAGCTACTATGCTTATATTTTGTTTTTATTAATTAGTACTTCACATGGGAACATAAATTGTGATAAGGTGTACTACCTAATGCATCAAGCAGTTTCTGAAATATTAACTACTTGTGGAAAATTTGTTCATTTATTTTAACTTTTTCCTCTTTTGTGACTATTAATGATGTGGATAAATATTTTAGTTACGCGTAAGATGGTAAAAATAACAACGGACAACTATAAACCTAACAATTAACTGGGTGGAAAATACAAGGTGATCGGTTGAATGTGTGTAAACTGCTAAATTTTATTGGCCTAAGTCCTTAAGAATTTTGGTTGTTTCACTTTTCATTACATCATTCCCTGATTCTCACTGCAAATCCTATCAAGATATTATGGGTGCAAATTGTCACCATACTTGTAAATTCCTTAAATTATCATCAATATCTTTTTTTTTTCCTAAAGAAAATCTTACAACTTGATGTCTTGCTAGACTATTGACTTTGGATACTAGTATGAATCAATATAATTGTAATAGTCATTGCTTTGATCTCTGATTTTAGAATTATAGAATTTTTACGATAATAGTATAGTTTAAACTTGTAATGCGACAACTAACTAGCAATAATCAATTGAAAAGAGGTAATTAATACAATTTACATAATCATTGTAAATGAATCAAATAATGAAGATATTATTATAACAATACAATTAATATTAACAAAATTAATGAGAGAAGAATACATAGTAATTGAGATTTACCTGCACATGGAAGCATATGGATCAAGAGACAAAATTCTTGAATTTAAAAGCCCCTTAATTGGAAGCACCGCCCTAATTCAAATGTTTTCAACTCCAAGTTCTCTGACAAGCCATTGTTGTCTCTTATATATATACAGTACATCAATTTGTATATATTTATTAATATAAATATAAACTAATTAGATTGAACATTGTTATTCTATGCTTAGCTCATGCTTATGAAATTTAATTAGGATAAAAAAAAAAAATTTGATTGTAAAATAATATTGTACAGATCTTCTTGATTACAATTTGTCAAACAAAATTTAGTTTTTACTTGTAAAATCTGAATTTTTTAACTACTAATTTGTTATCTGACTTTTTTTGCCCTTAATCTTAATTAAAAAAACCTTGTTTTAGGAATCTTGAATACGAAGTATTTTCTTAGGATCCAAGGAAAGTGGGTGATTTTATTATCATGAAAAATTCTGACATAAAAATTTATGAAAGCAAAAACACATTTAAAGTCTTGACTGGTCAAAGTTAGCAACCAAATTGTAACTGTATGTTCATGTGGACTTGGATGAGTATGAATACTGTAACTGTTAATATGAGTGGAAATTATATGTCTCCTCCAACCATAATTTAAATCAAAATTACAGAATTGATATATATGTTGATAGTGGAACGTACTATGTTAGAGCTGGATGCTTCTTGCATTGTTGGGTTAGTGCGGCCAAATTCCATAGCTCAACTCATTATATATTAAGGTTTCTCAAGATTTTTAGAAAATTCTAAAATAATCGAGTATGATGGAGAATCGTGGAAGAATCTAGAACTATAAATGCTCATGAAGATTCTAGATTTATGTGGACAATTTGATAAGCTTGTGTGTAGTAGAAAATTCCACACACTTCCTCTACCTCCTTACATCATATCACCTGTAAATATAAGGTGTTGAGTATCATTAGGAGTGTGTATCCACCTATATATCCTCCAATACACCGATACTCTCATACGCTATATGAGTGTCCCTCCATGCTTAGAGAGAATTTACCTATAAATACCGCTCTATGAGTGTACGGAATACACGATAGGATCGTAGAAATGATAAACAGTGATGAGTTAAACACCGGTGTTCAGCTAACATTCTATTTGTGTAGTGTATTCAGAATTTCCTCTTTGTGATATTTTCTTCATTCACTGAATTGAAGCAGTTTTAATTTTCTAGAAACTACAGAAGATTGACACGTTGAATAGTTAGAAGAATTTTAACTAGCAGTCTTGACATAGCAAAGTAGCTTTAAGCGTGCTTAAAATAATGCTAATAGCCGTAGTAACAGGTGCTTTTGTAAAAAGTTCATCATTGAAAATATTGTCAATCTTGTCAATGTACTAATTAATGAATATGCTACTAGCCTACTAGATAAAGTAGCTTTTGTTTTTTAACACATTTGCTTCTTAGATTTTTTTTTTTTTTTTGAATAGTCTTAGAAAATTAATTTAGATACATGGTTACATGTCTTTGATGTCTAAACCAAAGTGGTAGAGTTTACATGAGTTGTCCGTACTAAGAGGTAGAGATTACATAAGACGTATGTAACTCAAGTTAAGAGTAATATGTAGTATATAGATTTGTATGAAAATGAGGCATTGTATTGTAAATAAGCGGTGAAGGATCGGAGGAAGGTTTTTGTTAATCACTTTTAATTTATATAATTGATCTCACTCATATGAGATTAAGTTTTTGATTGATTGATCATCGTGCAGTGTTATAAATCAGTAAAAAAATAATTCTACCAATTATGTCGACATGACTAGAGTTTAATGTGAATATGTGAACAGATAAACAGTCAAAGGGCTGAGATCGATCAATAATAAAAGTGCAAAGCTGCAGACTGAATTAACCATTTACACTAAATGCTTCCAATGGTTTAGGATAAAATCATTTGATCATACATTCATACTGGAGTACTTACCATACCATATATGAACGCATTGAAAAGTCACATGCATATACACGTGGGCCAACATGAATGTTGATTGTGGGTCCTGCCAGTAAAAAAAAAAAAAAAAACCTTAAAAATTTACTAATACCATTAATATACATATACGATGTATAAAGTATACAGTATTCTTGAAATTATCTTAATGTATGTTATTGCAACATCATGGTATTATAATCTTCCAAAAAAAAAAAAAAAACAAAATATCATGGTATTATAATTTTACTATATATATAATAAAGATAGTGGTAGTCAAAGTTATAATATAAGGCAAAACGAATAAGATATTCAAGAACGGAAAGATTAGTACTCCGTATAATATTGTATTACTCCGTAACAAATAACTGGGACAAAGCAGAAACATTTCACAACTTCCGTTCAAAAAAAAAAAAAAAAAATCACAACTTCTAAACTTAGAATTCCGCGTTGTTTTGCTAATATTGGAGAATTAAGAGATTCCTTAGGTTGAAGAAGAAGACTACGATGAACAATAATACTGTAATCTTCTTTTTCTACCAAAATTCGAAATGTATGATATGGCAGCTGACTGTGACGAATGTGGTCCATTTTTCCAATTATATTTTAATATTTAATGCTATCATTGACCACTCCTTATCTATGGTCAAACTATTTTGCAAGAAATAAATAAACACAAACATTTGATAACAACTACTCGTCTATTGTTAAAGTATTTATTTTTGGCCTTTTTTATTCATGTCTATTTTTCCCCAAATTATATTGTCCAACTACTTTATACTTCATGATTGTGTGATGTATGCAATTAATTACTCCGTATCTTTCAGCTAGCCAATCAAAAAGATATATTACATATAAGACGTCTGTGATTGATGTTGATTTATTTTTCATTTTGCTTGTATTATGTAGTATATTCCCAAATTCTAATGTCTAATAGTTTTATGTTATAGCTATATCATTTTATAGAAAAGAAAAAAGAGAAACTAAGATATACATGCAATTACAAATGTATGCAAAATGATCAAGTGATATCGAATTGATGTAACGTATAGAAGTTACTCCGTATAATACTTTATTCAAAACTCAGGATTATATTTACAAAAAAAAATGAAAATAAAAATTAAAAAAAAAAAAATCGAAATTATTTACTTAATTATCATTTACCAATTGAATGTTGTTGTGATATGGGTAAATATATTCTAGTCTAGTGGTAGAACTTAGATCAGTGTAAACTTTGTAATATCTATACATTATTGAAGCTAAGGGTGGTGCCACTCGTTATCAAAGTTGGCCCATCCTCATTACGCTCATGGGATTTGCAGAGTGACGAATAGTACTACTCGTAAAAGAAACCTATATATGAGTTGTACAAATAATATTCAACATTGAAAAATTTTCACACGTGAAAAATAAGTCAAATATACTTGAATAGTTGAATCATATAGCTTACAAATCTATACCAATAAATTATGAGATATCATTACGCTAATATATATTCGCATGCATGCATGTGTTCTATTGTTATTTGACACGATTGTATGAATTTAATTTAGAACTATAGTGTATACGAGAGTATAATATATGATATACCTAGAAGTTTAATGGTGTGTCATTTATTGTAGTTCACTGAAATACAAATGAATCTGACTAGCTAACACGTAAGAAAAGAGGTAGAAGAAAATAGATAAAGATATTTTAGTGTCATAGTCGTTATAAATGATTCAAAAGGGTATGGATTGAAGTATGTAACGTATATAGTAGTAGTTGAAAATGTTGTTGTGCAATTATTAAACTTTGAGTAAAAGTCCTCAATTATTATAGTGACATGGTTTATATCATGTTGTGGATGTTTTAAATCATAAGGTGGCAAGCGTGTTAAAGACTTAACGTTTGAAGAAAAATGGATCACTAATTAGTATTGATTGTGTTTGGTATGGCCCAAATTTTATAAGCCCATTATATTGGTGGAGTATTGTGCATATTCTAGAGGTTTCCGGAATCTCTAGAATAATAACCTACTTGAATGTTTTAGAGCATTATTGACATTGGAAGCTATTAACTAGAATATAATACATGGTTCGTGAATTTTCTAGAACGCTATGTGTTTCGGGGTTTTCTGATGTCCTGTGGGAGAGTTACAATTCCGAGACTGGAACCGGACGCCTGTACCTGCAAAATAACGGAGACTCCTGAGAGCTCCGCCTCCAACGGTCAAGTTAGTGCCTGATTAAGGAGTAATTAATACGGAAATTAAAGTAATAAGATCTCTCTAGGTGAGAGTGTTTAATGTTGGTAATCTGCGTCGTTAGCGAGATTAGCCGGTTATTAGTGTTCCGTAATGTTTCTGTTCTTCTCTTGATTTCTTGATCTTCTTAATTAATGAGGATTAATTAAGTATTTATAGCCTTGAGAAGCGTGCCACTCTCTAGGTTTAGGGTAAACCTAGGGCTGACCGGGCCTCTAGACAGGATTGGGCCTTGTTGGCCGGTTTTCCCATTTGGCATGGGTGGACACGTGGCGTGTCTCAATTGGTCCGTAGAGGACGTATCTGTGATTGACACGTGGCAGGCTCCTATTGGCCTTCGTGAAGGACACGTGGCGGAACCTGGTTGGTCCACTTGTCAGACGGTGATTGGTGGATAAAAATCCCCTAATCATTTGCCCCTCACAGGTGGCACGTGACTGGTCACGTGTCGCCTGTGACAGGTGTCGCACGGTGACAGGCGACGGCCTGCTACAGGTGTCACCTTGCAAATGGCCGAGAGATTTTCCCGCCCAAATTTTGAATTTGGAAGCGACCCTTCGCCTCCTCACTTTGCCTATATAAGGAAGTGCTGACTTCGGTCATTTTCACATTTGAGAACTTTGCGAGAACATTCGGACCCCTGAACTTGCTCTGACATTTCGGACCTTTTCTGCCTACCGCCTGTTCTGACAAGCCGACTGCACCGGACTTCCAGAACTTCATCAACCGTCACTCGTTCAGGTAACTCAGTTCTCTTACTCTTAATTTTCTTTTTATTTTTTTGAAATGGCACCACGGAAGCACACGACACGACCTAAGTTAGTGATCAGCCGGTCACTGGGGACGGCTGAATCTAGGACTAGGAGTGCCGCCTGCCCTTTTCTGGACCCATCTTTGCCCTTTATACAAAGTCCGACTGTATCTGTGTCTATGCAGAACGTGATGGCCAGAACAAAACAGACTGCTATGATATCAAACTCAGACGGCTCCTCCCAAAGGGTGCTCCTTAGTGAAACATCTGACCAGGCGCCAGATGTAGAATTGAAACGAGGCGGCTGCCAAGCCGACAGTTCTGAGAGAGGGGCCAAGGTGGTCCCTTCCCATCTTACCGTTGATATGTCTAATTTTCCTCCTGCTCCTTCTAAGGGAGAGGAGGCGGGCCCCTCTGGGAGAGGGGAGGAGTCGTCCTCTTCGGACTCGTCAGAGGACGAGTCCGAGTCCAGCTCTTCTGGCCACAGTTCTCCAGGCTCAGAAGAAAGACATAGCCGCCTACAAGAGGCGAGACTTTCTCATGCAGTTGAGAAGGGGGACAATTGGGCGGAGCCGTCCGCCTCTTACAGAGAGGAAAACGCCCCCTACTACTGCATGGTACCCCGGGGCCGGATCGCAACCATGCAAGACAAAGTGGCGAGCTTTATTGCTAACCACAGAATGGGCCCGGAATTCTTACTGTTCGTGCCGGATCCAGAAGACACTGTCGTCTGGCCGGCTGGTACCAGCTATGATGACGGCTGCTTTGGCTGCTATGTGGCGGCCATCAAAGCTGGACTGCGCTTCCCATTACATCCGGCTGTTCAGCGGATTTTAGATGGGTATGATTTGGGGTTATGGCAGTTAGCCCCCAACTCTTGGGTAAACGTACTCGGCTATGTGGCCGGGTGCGAAATGTACGGGGTGGAGCCAAGCTTTGAGGCTTTCGCCCACATGAACTATCTCAGCCGGACCCCTAAGTCGGGAGGTACCGGCTGGTATCAATTAACAAGCCATAGGGGTTACCTCATGACGAGAGGTAAGGCGAACAAATGGAAGGATTGGCGGAACACCTTCCTTATCATTGAGGGTTCAGACACGGAGCTGAACCAACGTTTTAACAAGTGGAATAGGGATCCGCCTCTTCTCGCAGGCGGCCGCAGCATGCCGCCTGTTCCCCCAAAGGCTAAAAGAGAGATCCTAGACAAAGGACTCTTCAAAGTAGAGACTAGGGTGAACCCTACTTCAGGGGTACGAGAGCAAGTACCCCTAAACTGCGTCCCGAGCTTCAAGTGGCTCTATGACGAGTACTTTTTGGCCGCCTGTGGCCTCAGCAGTCGGTGCTCTAGAGGTAGCCGGCCTGACAAATACTCTGTTTTTTCACGCCTTGTTTACTTGGGATCTTTACTAACTTTGCTGTTTATTTTTTGCAGCTGACGCCATGAGTAAAATAACAGCATCCAAGACTGCGGCGGCCATGTTGCGGGCCTCTCTCATGCAACAGTCTTATGCCGACTCCCCCAACAAGGGGGCACCCTTGGTAGGCTTCGAAAACTCTTCCTCTTTTAGTTGTCTTATGCATATACTAACTCTTTTTGTTTTCAGTCTGGCACTCCAAGGGCTTCTTCCTCGCAACAGCCGGACCCCAAGGCCCGGAGGACGACTGTTGCAAGCTCTCCTGGGTCTTCCAGGAAAACAGTGGCGGCTGAGGAGCAGCCGACCACTTCTTCTAAAACCCCGGCGGGGCCGCCTAGAAGTATGGACAATTACTTGTAAAAACTCATTTGCTTCCTTCTTGACTAGGTCTAACTTGTTTTTTTTTTTTTTTTTTACGCTTGATGCAGCCGGCCCTCAGGGCTTGACTTGGTTGAGGTAGCCAAGTCCATGATCAAAGTAGTTCCTCCATCTGAAAGGGAGGCGGTCAGGGGTGCCGGCACCCTTGACCTTGATGGGATTTCAGGGGTCCTTGCTGAGGTATACTTAGCATATTTTTGAGTATTTGAGTTCCAGGACGCCTGTTATCTTTTTTGTTTGGAAACTGACGCCTGTTTTTTTTTGTACTTAGGCCCTGCTCCGAGTTAACAGCCTTCGCAAGCCGATTGATCGGAAAAACAAAGAGGTAAAGGCCGCAAAAGCTATGGCCGCCTCCAACTGTGATAAGGCAATGTTTCAAATTGCCCAAAATGAAGTACTGACCATTGATCTTCTTTATTATCAGGCGCAGGCTACCGCCGCTGTTCGGGCTCAGTTAGAGGCGGCCCAAAAGAAGAATGACGAGCTGGAGGCGACCGTCACAAATCTTAAGGCCGAGCTGAAACCTCTTCGCCAAAAAATGCACTCTTACAAAGCCATGGATAAATCTTTGGCCAACGTAAAAGAACGCCTGGTGAGCCAAGAGAAGAGTCTTACTCAAGAGCTCTCGGAAAAGGCCGAGCAAGAGAAGAAAGAGCTCGTCCGGGAGATGGTGGAAGACTCCGCTCAAATCTAGCGCATGACCTGGGGCCGACTGTTCCCCAGTGCCGACTTTGCCTCATGGGAAAGAACGTACCGCCAGTGTTCGGAAACATATAATCAAGAGATCTTGGCGGCTGCTGAAGAAGAGGCGTTGGTAGGTACGTTGGAGGAGGAGGAAGAGCCGGTTGTGGCGCTTGTGCCACATGGGGGTAAGGCATCAAAAGAGGGTGCAGCTAAAGCCGAGTCCAGCAAGAAGAGTGCTGACCAGGCGGCAGCTGCTAATACTGAACTGCCCCCTTCTTAAGCTTTAAGTATTTTTTTCCACGGCCTGCGTGCCGTTTGCTTTGTAATTACCCGGCCAGGGGGCCGGGGTTTTGAATATTCTGCTGGTCTTTAATGACCGGCTTATTCCTAATCAAATTTTTGTTTTGATTCAAATTTGTCTAAGTATTCCATATCTAATATCCCATTGTTCACTAGACCGACTGTTGTGTATGGCCGAATGTTGCAGACAGGTATAAATAGTAAGTACGCCGCCTATGCCCCTGGACGACTGGTTGTCTGTTTCCAGGATAGACGATCAGTCGACCATTTATTCAATCGGTATTCGAACTATTTATTCAATCGGTCTGACCAAGTAAATAGTATTACCTAGTCGCCAAGGAATTAAGTAAGATAACAAGCGGCGGGTACCGGTTGTTTCCCTTTATTGCCAATGTTGGCTTTTAACTCGTAATTTGCTAACCTAGCAAGAGTAGTGGTTGAGAGCCCCTGTTTATTAAAAACAGGCGGACGACTCATACCTTATAGGCTCCATACTAAGTTTGAGTGACTATTAAGTTAACATAGAAGTTACTTAGTCTTCGTCACAATCTAGATTGAGAAGTAGAGGTACCAGGCGGCGTAGGCCGGCTAGACCCCTTGATTCGCCAATGTTTGTTGGCTATTAACTCAATAGGTACCCCCTGCATTTATCCCAAGTAATACAGGCGGTCATCTGACTCAGATGTCAACTGCTACCACTGGTTTGGTTAGTGATAGAGTTATCCTTGTCTCAAAAACGGCTACGTGGTTGCCCTTGGGGACAGTCGTATAGGTGCCGTGTAATTAGTTTATAGAACAATGTTCCACCCAAAAGGGAGCTGCTCTCTGCGACGAATTTCATCCGGAGGGATGCCGTCGGACGCCTGCTATGATGTTGGGACAGGTCGTATTAGTTTTGTAGATTTGATCAGGTGGCTTGGCGCCTGGTCTGATCATTCGGCCGGTGGCCTTGGTAAGTTCTTGGTGAACGTAGGTGCTAAGTAAAAGAAGGGTAGCCGCCTGTTAGGCACAGGGTCGGCCAGGCCCTAATCTTTTTAGCTAAGTATTGTGAGTAAAATACTCAATGGAGAGTAGCCGACTGTAAAGGAACATACGGCATGCCCCTCTGAAGATAGAGTGAAAAACTCAATGGAGAGTAGCCGACTGTAAAGGTACAGACGGCATGCCCCTCTGAAGATAGAGTGAAAAAACTCAATGGAGAGTAGCCGACTGTAAAGGTACAGACGGCATGCCCCTCGTAATACAAAAATTGAATAGTAAGTGCAAACTTTATTAAGTAGCTCTTTACTTTACATCTTTCAGAAGAAATATTTTTTAAGGTTATCTACATTCCAAGTTCGAGGCAACGGTTGTCCGTCTGGTGTTTCCAGACGGTAGGTACCGTCCCTGACTTCCTCATAGATTCGGTAGGGTCCTTCCCAGTTGGGAGTTAGTTTGCCAGACTCATTAGCCCTACCAACTGCTTCCATTTTTCTAAGTACAAAGTCCCCTACTTTGAGTGGACGCCTGTGTACTTTTTTGTTGTATGATCTAGTCATTCTCAGGCGATAGATCTCATGGCGCAAAACAGCATTGCCCCTCTTTTCAGGAAGTGAGTCTAATGCCAGGCGCATGGCTTCCCAGTTTGCCTCTTCGTCATATAGCATTACTCGAAGAGTCGGCTCATAGTGTTCAATTGGAAGAACAGCTTCCGCACCATAAGTTAGGAGGAATGGAGTTTCTCCAGTCGCCCCTTTTTCAGTCGTCCTAATGGCCCAGAGAACATGTGGTAGTTCATCCGCCCATAGGCCGCCTGCTCGTTCAATCTTTTTCTTGAGACCGTCTGAGATGATTTTATTAAAAGCTTCTACTTGGCCGTTTGCTTGTGGACGGCCGACAGATGCAAAGTAGTGTGCAATTCCTTGGTCTCCCAACCAGCTTTTGAGAACAGGCGTCTCAAATTGGGGACCATTATCAAAAACCATAGACATGGGAACCCCGAACCGAGTGATGACGTTTTTCCAAATGAATGAAATTACATCTTTCGTCTTGATTCCCTTTACAGCCTCCGCCTCTACCCATTTAGTGAAGTAGTCAACGGCAACAAGTATATACCTTCTGTCGCCTGTAGCAGGCGTATATGGACCCAGAATGTCCATGCCCCACTTAGCAAACGGTAGTGGGCTGTGAATGGTAGTGAGGTCAGTAGCCGGACGGTGAATTAATTTGCCAAACCTTTGGCACTTGTCACATTTTTTCACCATCTCCATTGCATCTGCTTCCAAAGTAGGCCAAAAGTAGCCCTGCCGCCTTGCCCTTTGAGCAAGCATCCTACCACCTATATGGGAAGCACAGAAACCAGAGTGAAGATCATCTAGTATCTCTCGTCCCTTTTCAGGAGTAACACACTTTAAGAAGGGTTGAAGGTACCCCCTCTTGTGAAGTTCTCCCTGTATCATTTCAAAACAGGAGGCTCGTTTTTTCAGTGCTGCCGCCTGTTGAGGATCATCCGGCAGTGTACCGTTTGTCAGATATGCCCTGATTGAATCCATCCAGGTTGAGCTTCTGTCTAGGATTCCAATAGGGTTTTCCTCGATGCTTCTCTTCTCCATTACTTCCCAAAAAACAGTTCGAGGAGTATCGGAGGAGGCGGATGATGCTAATTTTGACAGTGCATCTGCCTAGTTGTTTTCTGATCTCGGCACTTGGATCAGATGGAAATCCTCAAGGGAGCCGACTGCTTGTCGGACCGCCTGTAAATACTTGATCATGGCCGGATGGGTTGCTTCGTATTCGCCATTGTACTGACTCACTATCAATTGTGAATCAGAACAGGCGTCTATTTTTCTTGCCCCTGCCGCCTTGCACATGCGGATCCCGGCTAGTAAAGCTTCATATTCTGCCTCATTGTTTGAAGCCTGAAAACTGAAGCGTAGAGCATACTCGAACCTGTCGCCCTCTGGAGATTGACATACGACGCCTGCTCCACAACCATTTGAAGTAGAGCTTCCGTCCACATATACCTTCCAGACTTGGTCTGGAACTTGAGAGTCAGGAGGACGAGTCATCTCTACAATAAAGTCAGCAAAGGCTTGCCCCTTCACTGCTTTTCTAGGCTCGAAAGTAACTTCGAGGCTCTGTATTTCTATGGCCCATTTGATCATTCGTCCTGACGACTCCATGATGGTAAGTGGCCGCTTGATTGGTTGGTCGGTATACACGACGACTGCATGTGCCAAAAAGTAGGGCTTCAATTTTTTAACAGCCATGAAGAGTGCAAGACCAAATTTCTCCACTAGGGGATACCTCAACTCGGCATTTTTCAGTACGTGACTGACAAAGTAGACCGGGAGCTGACAGCCGTCCCTTTCAGCAAGGAGCACAGCGCTTAACGCATGATCAGAGACGGCCAGGTACATGTAGAGATCCTCTTTGGGCAAAGGGCTGACCAGCCTCGGCAAGGAATGCAAGTGAACTTTTAATTTCTGGAAGGCGGCCTCAGCATCCGGCCCCCATTCAAACCTTGCCTTTTTCTTAATTGCCTGGAAAAAGTATAGGCATTTGTCGCCTGATCGGCTTAGGAATCTCCCCAAGGCCGCCAGACAACCTGTTAACTTCTGAACCTCTCGGATGGTACGAGGCGACTGCATGTCAATGACCGCCTGCACCTTCTCAGGGTTTGCCTCTATTCCTCTCTGATTGATAAGGAATCCGAGAAATTTCCCAGACTCAACTCCAAATACACATTTCTTGGGATTGAGCATGACATGGTGCCGCCTGAGTGTGGCGAAAGTTTCTCGGAGGTCCGTCAGATGATCTTTCTGAAGTTTAGTCTTGACAATCATATCATCAATATATGCCTCGACGTTTCTCCCAATCTGATCAAAGAACACTGTGTTTATCATTCGTTGGAAGGTAGCCGGGGCATTCTTAAGACCAAACGGCATGACCGTGTAACAGTATAACCCCTGATCAGTGACGAAGGCCGTCTTCTCCTGATCTTTCTTCCATAAAGGAATTTGATGGAAACCAGAATAGGCGTCCATAAAACTCATCAAGGCATGGCCGGCTGTTGAGTCGACCAGGTTATCAATTTTAGGCAGAGGGTAACTGTCTTTGGGGCACGCCTTGTTTAAGTCTGTGTAGTCTACACACATTCGCCAGGTGCCATTCGGCTTTTTAACAAGCACCACATTTGCAACCCAGTCTGGGAAGTAACATTGCCGAATGAACCCTGCGTCAAGTAATTTTTTAACTTCGGCGGCTGCCGCCTGACTTCTTTCTTCGCCATGGTTCCGCTTCTTTTGCCGTACCGGCTTCTTTGTCGGATCCACAGCGAGTTTATGTACTGCCAGATCAGGACTAATGCCTGGCATTTCATGGACTTCAAATGCAAAGATGTCCTTGTATTCTTTCAATAGATTGTGAAAGTCGTCACCAAGGTTTCTCAGAGCAGTCGTCCCAACTTTGACTGTTCGGTCAGGACGTGAGTCGTCTAAGATCAGGTCCGCATGCTCACCAGCCGGCTGAGGGCGGAACTCATCCGGCCGCTCCTCTGCCAATGATTGCTATTTTCTTGCTTTTCTTGCGGACTCTGTCTGGGACGCCTTTCTCTTTTTGTCGCCTGTTTCTTGAACAGGCGCACTCTCCTTGACATTGTCAAGGTCTGTTTTTTCTCCACTTGACCCAGTGGCCATAACAGTGGGCTTGACATCCGAGAGATAGCACTCTCGGGCCATCCTCTGATCTCCCCTTAGGGAGCCGACTGTTCCATTATCCCTCTCAAACTTAAGCAGCATAAGAGACGGGATTATAATAGCCTTGGAATTATTCAGGGTTGATCGACCCAGAATCATGTTGTAGGCCGAGAGTTCCTCTACTACTAGGAACCGGACTACCATGTGTCGTCCTTCCCCTTTTTCGCCCAGGCGAATGGGTAAATCTACTCGTCCCAGTGGGTGGACGACTCCTCCTCCAAACCCTATTAAAGGGTGGGAGGCCGGATGTATGCAGTCCGTCTGATATTTCAGTTTTGACAGACATTTGCTGCTGATGAGATCTGAGGAGCTCCCGGTATCTATGAGGATTCGGCCAACTCTCTGGTTGGCCACTTTACATTCAATAACGAGAGGGTCGTCATGCGGCCCCCTTACCCCTCCTAGATCCTCTTCAGTGATGACAATCTCAGGAAATGTATATTTGGACGGTCGTTCTTGGTGAACGGAATTTACATCTAACCGCCTTATATTATCTTTGTTGCCCCTAATAGTGGGGCCGCCTCCTAAGAAGCCGCCTGCAATGGTGTAGACGACTGCATCATCTGTATCGGAACTGTCGGCCTGTTGATTCTTTTTGGCCGACTGCTTTTTTGAGGAAGTGTTCCCCGTAGATTTCTTGACATAAGTGTCAAGATCACCTTGCTCAGCCAAGCGGTCTAGGTACCGCATGAGACTGATGCAGTCATTGGTGTGATGACCAACGTCATCATGATAAGCACAGATTTTGTCTTGGTTCCGGTTGTTTGCAGAACCCTTCATGGGGACCGGCTTCTCAATTGAGAACCGTCCCTTTATTTCTTTTAGGATAAACTGGTTATCCTTGTTAAACACATACTTTGGGGAGTATGGTTTGAATTCTTTTTTCTTTTTCTGGGCCGGCTGTTTAGAGGAATCAACCGCCCAGACCTCTTTTCTTTTCTCATCTTTGTTAGACGACTGTTTCTGTCGTCCTTCTCTTTTGT
Organism: Chenopodium quinoa; assembly: GCF_001683475.1. Lineage (NCBI taxonomy): Eukaryota > Viridiplantae > Streptophyta > Magnoliopsida > Caryophyllales > Amaranthaceae > Chenopodium > Chenopodium quinoa. The sequence goes on along the minus strand of NW_018743669.1, from coordinate 28,291 downwards.
CGAACCTTTTCCCGTCCGACTGTTTTATCGTACACAGATCAGTCGCCTGTATATAGGCTTCTGCTTCAATCAAGGCCTCTTGAAGAGTCGCCACCCTTTTTCGAACTAAATCAAATTTGAAGGTAGACCCGTCTTTGAGACCTCTAAAAAAGTCAGTATAAGCTACCTCATCCGGTAACCCTTGAATCTGTATTCTCATCAGGTTGAACCGCCTGATGTAAGAACGAAGCCCCTCCTTCTCGCCCTGCTGAATTGTTCCCAAATCAAGGGTCGTTTTCTTCGCAGGGATGTTCATAGCGAAGTTGGAGGCAAATAAGTAAGCAAGCGTCCTGAAGCTGTTTACACAACCAGTCGGCAGGTTGCCGAACCATTGCTGTGCGATTCCTTTGAGAGTCGCTGGGAAACACTTGCACCAAGTGGGATCATCCAACCCTTGAAGGTACATCAGGTTGGTGAATGCCATCAGATGGTCTTCTGGATTAGTAGTGCCGTCATAGGCGCCTACTAGTACATTTTTTACTTTGGCCGGCTGAGCGGCTTCAGTAATTTCCTTGGAGAAGGCCGACGGATGTTCACCAAGTCTAAGCAGCCGTAGCTGCCAGTCCATAGGTTGGACGTTTTTTGCTGCAGGTCCACCAAATGGAGGTGGCTGCATAAAATACTGTTGTTGCGGCACAAATGGTAAGTTTGGTACCGCCTGAGCACTATGAAAGCCGGACTGACGGGAGGTGCCGCCTGACTGACTCTCATGGTACGACTGAGTATGCCTCATCGAGGCATTTCGCAAACTGTCTTGAAAATTTGAAGTAGAAGCCGACTCTGACAATCGGTCACTCTTCTTCTGCTCTAGCAGTAGCCGAGCATCTGTGAACGTTTGCTTTGACCCGTCCGCCTGAATATGACGAACCGGTTTCCTATTTCCCGTAGGATAACGGAGTTTTGTGAAATCAAGAGCAGGTGGCTCCCGCTTCTTGGATTTAGGGTGAGGAGTCGCCTCTCGCCCTTGAACTGGCTTCCTCTTCAGTGAAGTGGAAGGTTTTTTGGCCGACTGCTCTTTGACTGAAGCAGGCGGCTTTTTGTTGATCAACTCTTGAATCTCTCCCTTGAAGTCCCTCATGAAGGTCATGAGTTCGTTCCTTGTGATGGGAGCAGACCCATCAGTCGGCTGTTGCCGAGCAGGCGGTGCGCCTGCTGGCTCGCTTCCTGTTTGAAGATGCTCCCGTTCCCTCCTTTCGGTATGACGGGTACGTCGGGCCCTTAGGGTCCCGTCTGGAGCTGTATGAGTTTCCACTTCAAATTCACTTTCGGTATCATGGTCCGACTGAACTTGAGGGTCGTCTAGGGGACGCCTCTCTTCAGGAGTCGGTACAGACTTGGATGCCATCTCTGAAGTACTCTCCCCACAGACGGCGCCAAATGTTTCGGGGTTTTCTGATGTCCTGCGGGAGAGTTACAATTCCGAGACTGGAACCGGACGCCTGTACCTGCAAAATAACGGAGACTCCTGAGAGCTCCGCCTCCAACGGTCAAGTTAGTGCCTGATTAAGGAGTAATTAATACGGAAATTAAAGTAATAAGATCTCTCTAGGTGAGAGTGTTTAATGTTGGTAATCTGCGTCGTTAGCGAGATTAGCCGGTTATTAGTGTTCCGTAATGTTTCTGTTCTTCTCTTGATTTCTTGATCTTCTTAATTAATGAGGATTAATTAAGTATTTATAGCCTTGAGAAGCGTGCCACTCTCTAGGTTTAGGGTAAACCTAGGGCTGACCGGGCCTCTAGACAGGATTGGGCCTTGTTGGCCGGTTTTCCCATTTGGCATGGGTGGACACGTGGCGTGTCTCAATTGGTCCGTAGAGGACGTATCTGTGATTGACACGTGGCAGGCTCCTATTGGCCTTCGTGAAGGACACGTGGCGGAACCTGGTTGGTCCACTTGTCAGACGGTGATTGGTGGATAAAAATTCCCTAATCACTATGCATACAAGAATGATGGAGGAAATTCTAGAATATTCCGGCCATTTCTTCCATCCCTACCTATAAATATAGGTCATGGACATTCAATCATGGGATACAACACGAAGTCATACCATACACAAGACTATACATTTGAAGAAAAATGGGTCATTAATTAGTATTGATTGATTAATACTATACACATGCATGTATGTATTAGATCATTTAATTCATGTTGATCTACTATCGATAGGTCTAACATTTATTTGGGAAGTTTTAGTAAAGCCCTTTATAAAATTTTCACTTTCCTTTCCTCCCAAAATTGAACGGATTTGCGAGGAAAGAGAATTTAAAACTGTTAATCAAAATCCTTTTTCTTCCCTTTACTTTTTTCATTAAACCAAACGTAAATCTCTATCCTTTTCTTTCCATTCTTTTTCCTTTCCTTTCCTTCCTTTGTCTTCTTCTTCCTAACAAATGCTATACCAAACAAAGTGATAAGGAACAAGTTCTTGGAGAATGAAATCATGCAAAGTAGGTTCCTAACATTAGCTTGATAAAGCGAAAAACTTGTAGTGATATGTACAAACCGAATCCAAGTAATGAAATGATGAAAGAATTGTTCAATATAGCACTGGTAAACTTGTAGAACTCCCAAGTAAGACAAATGGTGAAATGCTGCCGAAATTGTTCACTATAGCACCAACAAGTCATGAGAAACTCCCCCCCCACCCCCTCCCTCCTTACACACTGATTTTTAGCTTCTTCTTCGGTCTCTTACACCCATCAATAGGATCACTAATCATGAACACCTCCTTAAACTTGTACGTCAATACACTTGGTTAGTTCAAAGTGTTCCAATAAAATTGTATATATTTAAATTAACAAATTTGTATTACCCTTATCATCTATAGCTTGAGAAATGTCATGACATGTAAGATTTACATCTGAATTTTGAAATTTGTATTTTGCATAGCGTATCTCAGGCTCTCGGATACTGTCATAAAAAACTTTCCAAATGTTTGAAAAGAGATATAGTTTTTGAACTATTAATTTTATTTGGACTAGTCACATACAAGCTCTAAGTATTGTGTTAACAAATTAGCATCGTACTAAAAACCAAAATTTGCCATCCCAACCCAACAAAAAAATAATCCTGACTCAATACACTTTTAAATTCAGTAGTTGCCTCTAAAATTCTAGCTTCTTAATCCTTATCAATCTCAATGCATTTGAGCCTTCTCTACAAAAATTCTATTTGTTGCCACTCATTACAAATCTCAATAGTAATGCCTCTCATTTGCCAACATATTTAACAAACAAGACTTTTCTATTTTTCAATCCAAAAAAGATGTACAAGTAAAAAATACTTAAAATGTTGTAACAGCCTAGAAATTCATTTCCTTTAAATACACACTTTACTCTTTTAAAAATACGTTTTAGGAATATCTAAGACATTACCGCCACCGTGAAAACGACTAAGGCAACTATCAAAGATACACAGCGGAAGACTTGAAAACCAAAACTGTTCAAATAACACAATTTAAAAACCAAACCCACAAAAGTAAAGTTGAAAATCAACAAAACCAAAGTCAAATAAAATCCACTACAACTTGGAACCATTTAAGGCGCTTATTCAGAACCGAAACAACCAAACTTTTGAGTTATTCCATAAGGTAATATAATAAAATATTCAATGCATAAAACACATCATATCCTAATGAAAGCTAGCATGATTCTCTCTTCACTCATGCCCCGTCAAGAACATACTTCAATACCTGAAAAGTGTATCTCCACTTGCCCCCACTACTCTCCATTAAAATGGATCATCGTAGGGCCAAGATAAAGACATGGCCAGACACAAACAACACACACAATCAGCAAAGCTGAGTACATAAGCGTAAATAAACACACTAACATGCATTCTCCTATCATCACACACACTTACCTCATTGCACCTGTTTACAAGCACACACAACAATCAACAAGACACTTTAACTAGACACTAAATAATTCATTTAGCGTTGATTACGCATCGAACGGGTTTCCAACTATACCTATCCCAATAAATTGGGGTTAACTGACACGGGAGCCAACCGTGCCAGCAACAAACCTGTGCCACACATAGGTGGCGGAACTCCAACGCATAATAATAAAAAGGAATATACAGCGTCCTGTACTCCGTTAGAAGTTATGATCAAATATAAAGTCACATAACTCCCCCCATATGTTCATACTCAAGGTATATACGTTCCAAGAGTTTTGGTGCGTAATCTCTTTCACTTTACGTTTTTTACATATTATTAGACTTAGTGATGACTCTCAAGACATAATAAGTCAATCAACAATAATTATTCAATCAAACAAATATACCAATTTAATTCTTGAATAATTAGTGACCACATAATATTTAATGTTCAACCCTTCTTAATTCTACCTCAGTGTCGAAGACACCTTAAACGCATAAAGCGCCAACAATCCTATACCTCAGTGTTAAATACCTTAAGTGCACAAAGACACCAACATACAATTTATTCCTTGTGTACATAGACACTTATATAGCTCCTTTCTCATGCTTAAAGCATCAATAAAAATTATATGAACCATAATAAAATTTCTTTTCAATATTCCAAACATAATTAAACAATTAGTTTAATTAAACATGCTCTCTATCATGCCATAAATAAATATGTAGTCCATATAATCATGCCAAAATATAATTTTTCAATCCATAAACCATCACAAATAATTCATGCTTCACAATTCAATCACCAACACCAATAATTCACGATTCAATACATAAACCTTAGCATAATACTACTTGTAATTGATTGAAATTAAACCTAGCATGATCTACATCATCAAAATATGCTAAGTACGCGAACGTACCTCAAATAAGCCCTTAAAGTAGCCGATTACACTACAATAATTCCCGAACCAAGTCTCCTACATAAAAGGACAATAATACTATATTAACTACCCTTTTATACACAATTTCCAGCAACTTAAACTCACTTTAAATAACTTATAATAATCTGAAAATTATTTAAAAACCCCTAATTAAACACCTTTTAATGGATAATCACACTCTTTTATTAAAAATCACAATTATACTACTTTAAATAAAATTCCAACATTTTAAACTAATCAAAAATCCTTTAAAACTTCATCAAAATACATCTTTATACTTAAATTATCCATAGGAACATTAAATTATCTCTTACCCCTTTTAAACTCAAAGATAAAATTTAAAGCATAAAAAAAAATAAAAAAACTTCGTTAAAAATCAAAAACTGCTCGAAAATCGTACTTAGATGCTGAATTTGGCCACGAGAGGGTAGTGCGAGTCTTTCTTAAAACGTTGTTTCCACTCGAAAAACACTACTTTTTTATCAAAATCGGAGAAGTTTAGAACTTGATCGGGTTTAAAACGAGATTAATATTAACGAACAGAAATCTAATTATTAAAACATGAATTTGCGTGTTTAAAATAAATCTGGAATTAAGTTAAACTAATAAGTAGTTATAATAACCAAAATTTCAAAACATCATTACTATAAAAGTCCTAAATCAATTATTCATAAAAACCCTAAAATCATGATTTTCAATAATTAAAAACCCTAGGTTATAAAATTTACAAAATCTGAAAATTATAAAGTTCAATCATCAAAATACAATTTGATACTAATTAAATTAATTTCAAACAATAAAATCAAAATTCATAAATCAATAATTATAATTATACAAATTAATAAAACAAAGGAGAGAGAAAATAAGACTAACCTTTTTGTGTGGGAAATTTTTGGGGATTCATGGGGTATTTATAGAGTAGAGAGTGTAGGGTTAAATTTGGGTTTTATGGGCTTGAGTTATGAGATAGGGCTTAAGTTATAGGTTTTGAAATGGGTTATTCAGTTATTCCAATAAGAGTATGTAGGAATAATTTACATTGCCCAATAATTAATAAATGTTTGGCCCAAAACATATTTTATTTTTATAAAACTTTATATTTAAAATACTTTAACTCTTTAGAATATTTAATTAAAATACTTGAACCCTTAACAATACATTTTATTAATACTTAAATACTTTATAAAAATACATAAAAATATGGGGTATTACAAATGTATAGTTAACAACCAAGCCTTCCGCCATCCTTGCCAATGAATCAACCCATACAGACAAGAAATGTATTGCTTGTAAAGCTGTAATTGCCTTCACCGGCGATACATATACACCACCACCACTACCGCCAATTCCTCCCCTCATCACTTTCTCTCTCTTCAAATGTTCATCCCACCACCACCTCAATCTTCTCCATGGCCATCACAACCAGTGGCGCACCGCAAATCAATTTAACAATGGGCGAACTCCACCATCACTAGCAAATCGTACTGCACCTCAAATCAAATCGCCGAAGACCAAGCTTTTTGGTCCAACAATGGGGGAAGAAAAAGATAGAAAGGAGAAAGGAGAGAGAAAATGAAGGATATGGTAATTCCGTAATTGAAGGGGAGATGAAAGGTGGGTACGAGACAGAGAAAGAGGAGAGATGAAAGTAGGTATTCTTTTATAGGGCTTATCAGAAAATTCTAAGGGCTTATTAGAAATTTATAGGGGCTTTTGTGTTGCTTTTGGTGTCTTATCAGGAGTTTTTGGGGCTTTTCTATTGCTTCCCGTGTCTAATCAAATGTCTTCGAGGGTTGAGCAGATGTTTGTGGGGTAGTTCAAAAGTTTGTGAGGTTAGTTTCGATGTTTGTGGGGGTAGTTCAGATGTCTTTGGACTGTTAATGAAAAAATAAACAACTAACATAATGAAAAACAATGAACACGCAAACATATTTTAACTTCATAAAGCCCAAAATATATGAACATATAACACATTGAATATGATGATGTAACATATTGAATATGAACATGAAACAGAATGGGCTTGTTTGGTAAATCGTTTTTTAATTGACCTTTTCATTTGGTCAAACATCCAAAATTTGTCTTTGGTGAATGACTTTTTTCAGCCAGTTGAAAAGCTGGCTTTTAAGCCAAAATGAAAAAGCTACTTGAAGTAGCTTTTGGCTTTTAGCTATCTATGTTACTAATAACATCCAACATCAAATTTTACCAAACATGTTTTTAGACTAATAAAAAGTCAAACAACCAACAAAAAAGCCAATATAAACAATCAGTCAAATCAGCAAACAGCCAACAACCAATTGTCAAACAAGACCAAAATTTATGAACATAAATATTGAAGGAGCAGCTGCTCAATAGTTTTGGGGGGATGTTCAGAAATTTCTTGAAGGTTTTCAGTAGTTTGTCTGATAATTAAATATTAAGCAACAAAAGAAGGAAATACACAACATCCAAATAAATCATTAGTTCTATACCAAATTGATAAAATTTATACACAAATTATTACTTCATAAAACAAATATATGTGGACATAAAAGACAATGTATATGAACATCAAACACGGAAATATATGCACAAAAATATGAAGGTAATGGATATGGAACAATTAACATCAGATTTGCTAATTTTATTGCACAATCCACTAAAATTGGTCAAAAAGTTAAAAAAAAAAATTAAAAAAAAAAACCGCAAATCACCATATTTTTAAACAAAATACAAGAAACTTTATATTAAATGACTGCGTAATATTATAGTTTATTTTTAGGGCTCTTTTAGTTGGGCTTATGGGCTGATGTTGAACCTAGAATACTACCAATTGTTGCGGATCAGGATTTTTAATTGGGCTTCAACCCAATGAATTGCTCTCTGAATTATAAAAACAAAAAGCCGGATGAAACTAGCACTACCTCCTCCTGTTCTCCTCCTTCACTCAAATTCTCCGTTGAATCGCACTTCAATCTCTAATACTTGCATCCCCCATTGAAGCAGCTTCTCAGGTAAGTTGTTTCTTTTTGTAATCATTATATCAATTTCACAATTTAGCGTTTATCTTTCATCTTATTTAATTTCATGTAATTGTCTGTGCATTAAGTGTTGTAGAGTTCGAATATCTGAATTATTGGTTTTAAATGCTAAGATTATGAAAGTTTATAACTAGCGATTAGATTAATTAACAAGAAAAGAAAATCACGAGCCTAATTTGATTGTTGAATCAAATATCCCTAAAATTATTTTATGAGATGATTTTTTTTTGCTAATATTTTGCACAACCCAGGATTAATTAAATTAGACCTCTTTAGCATAATTTAGGTATGTTGTTAATTTGCTTACTATTTGAAATTGCAGTCTGATCATAATGCCAAAGTCATACGCTAGTCCTCCGGATGACACATTTTAAATACAAAAAATGAATCCGAATTTTGAACACTGTGATACAGATTTTAAAGGGACACCATTATTTGAATTTCTCTCTTTAAAAGTAGGCTGCCACAATTCTAAAGATGTTGATACTGCCTCTGGTTATACATTTCCGCATCTTGAAATTTATGGCCGAATTGATCTCATTGATCACAATCAAAACAAGTTTTCTCTCTTTTGTCGAAAGAAAAGACTGTTTTTCTTCACAATCCAACTAATTCACAAGACAAAACAACATTTATTCTGAATACTTATGACATTGAAGGTCCGCGCTGTATGTTTCCAAAATTTCGTTTGAAGTTTCGTCTCAAAGATAGGCGTCAGAATGTTACAATATTTGATGATTTTAAAGATGTTGATTGCACTCTACATGTATTATATGACAAAGTACAAACATATTGGTTTCATACTGCTGGTTTGTGGGTTTCATTCGATTTCGTATTACTCCGTTGTGCACTAGTAGCCAACGTGGGTATCATTGTCAATAAGAAAGACAAGAGTTATGAGAATGTTATTGCTCCTGCTCAGTTACTTGGTAGCATAACTAGTGCTACTAAGATGAGTGATCTTTCAAGTATTAAACGTTTATTATTAGATGGATCAGAGGAGTTGGTTTTTGGGGTTTTAAATAACTTGGCTTCCAATTCCATTGCCGTTCCAAGCTATTCCTTTCTTGAATTTCAAGTAAACCTCGAGGTTAATGGTGATAAAATTACACATTTGTCCAAGTTTGAACCCTTAGATTGGTTCCAAACACCATTTGAGGGTGAGTTCCATGGGGAAGCATATCATTTCCGCTTGATCGTGGATTGGGGGCGTGGAAAAAGGTTCCTTCCGGAGTATCTATCCTCTGAGCTTCAGTATGACACTATTAAGAAAGGAAAGGTTGGTGCATATAAATACTTACTGTAGTTTTATTTTTAAAAAAAAAAAATTGTTTTGGTTATTGTATTTAACTTTTTTTTTTGTTCTATCTCTTATTGTAGCTCATATATAAAGAACATCATCCATTATATCGGTAAGCACATATAAATCTCATTTCTCAAACTGCTTAAAATTATTACAAATGGTTTTATGTTTTACTTGTGATGAATGAGTGATTTGATTTTTGTAGATAACTGGTTATATTGGTATTTTTCAAGTGTCATAAATAGTCAATACTCATTACTCAATAATATTTTGTGTCTCGGGTGAAAACAATGGGACCTTGTCGAAGGTCCGATGAAGTGGAGAAGACTAGATTCGATCCAAGTAATGTTGGGCCGAAAGTTTCCTGCACAGTAAACACACGTAAACTAGCCTCGGGGGTGTTGCCGAGGAAGGCCCCTCAAATTGTTTCGGGTGAAAACAATGGGACCTTGTCGAAGGTCCGATGAAGTGGAGAAGACTAGATTCGATCCAAGTAATGTTGGGCCGAAGGTTTCCTGCACAGTAAACACACGTAAACTAGCCTCGGGGGTGTTGCCGAGGAAGGCCCCTCCGATGCTAAAGTCAGTACAGTGCGTAGAAAGAGAACACTATGCAAGAGAATTTGTTGCTTGAGGCTTTTCTTGAATAAATGTACAAATGTAATATTGATGGCTTTTATACCTCTGCATACATGGAGAAGTTGGGCCTTAGCCCAATTGGCTTGCCTTGAGGACTGATCTTTGACTTTAGCACAATTGGAGAGATGAACCTTGACCTTGTGCTTTCAATTGGATCATTTAATGCCAAAGCCCAATTGGACTAAATTGGACCCAAACAACTTGCCCCACAGACCCGATTTGGAAGGATGACGGGTCGGGTTTGATTTAATCAGAAAAGGAGGGAAGTGAATGATTTAATTAATCCAAAAATTTGAATTTAAACCGTAATTAATGAGATAACAACAGTTAAGGCGGATAATTGTGGAAGTTGGACGGATAATGGGCAATTTAATCGCAAGGTCGTGTGTTTAACGGTTACTTAGTGGGGTATTTAAGAGAAATTGAAACGCGGACTCCCCGTATTCCCATTTCTGGAGATATAATCAGAGGCGCGTCATCTCTCCTCACTTATTCACCAACACAAACCCAGAATTCTCGAGAGAACCCAAGAACCCGCATCAAAACTTCGCAAACTCCCCGAGCATTAAGCTTAGAAACTGAGACTTGCCACTACCAATTCGTAAATCGGCAACTTTCGCTTCAGATTAAGGTAAATTCCTTTGATTTTAGTTTATTTTTCTTCGAATTTGAACTCCTTCCCCTTTTTTTCGACTTTTTTCTTCGAAATTATCAATGGCGAGAGGAGTTAGGGGTAGAGCCCGTGCTCCAAGAAGAGCAAGGCCAATTCCCGATCCCAGGAACAGGATTGGGACCTGGAATGGACGAAGAGCAGAGTCTGACCCTGCTGAAGGGATCAGGGCGACTCCAGTTTCCTCGGCTCCTCCTCAGAGAACGGAGGGGCCGAGCGCTTCTGGGCGGGACGATGAAGTTCCCGCTGTCCTTTGGGATATCCTTCCCGGGTTTTCAGAGTGGGAGGATGCCGAAGTAGCTTCGACCATGATAAAGAACCGCCCCTACTCATGGTGGGTGGAGAATGCCGAACAGTATCGGTTTGCCGAACAAATTGAGTTGCATTACGGCATCCTTGAAGCTGATGGGTATTGGTGCCGAATGCCCGTGGCATCCGATAGTTACCATCGTCCACCCCCGGGGTATGTGGGGGTGTACACAAGACAACTTCAGTATGGGCTGAGGTTCCCTTTGGACGTATTCGTCCGAGACTTGCTGATCCATTACAATATTTCCCTATGTCAGCTAACTCCTACTAGCATCCGAAGGGTGATGACATACTTATGGGTCTGCAAGTTCTTCAGGTATGTGCCGAACCTGCACTGCTTCAAAAAGCTTCATCGACTAGTGCCAAATATTCAAAGTGGGCACGGAAGTCATGGTTCTGGGTGGTACCGGATTGAGTCTCGGCCCCAGTACCTAACCATGTGGCCGAACGACTCTTCAGACAAGGACTGGAGAGGTCAATGGATTTGGGTTAGGGTATCCACGGACCCGGGCCACCCTTGCGTATTCAGCGCTCCCCGGTACTTGCTGAGCCTGATCCCGACATGGGAAGTTTAGGTCCCCCCGCAGATAACGGCCCAGATCCAAACCTTAATCAACAGAATATCTTCGGCAAGCTGCCGAACCGGGGGGGCAGCGGCCGAATGCAGCATATCCCGGAGACTTGGCTCCCCGATACGCATTATGTTTTCCAAGAGAACATGCTAGCAGCTGTCGGCCTCAGCCGAAAGTTTAAGGATGGTAAGCTTCTTCGGCTGGGGACGAGGCTTTTTAATTATCTCTTTTTCTCCTCTCACTTCGCTTTTTTATGCTGTGCCAACCTAACTGAACTGACCTTTCCCCTTTTCTTTTTCAGAGCGGGACGAGACCAACGTCGGCATTAACTACGCTCGTCTTGGCGTCAACCGAGAACGAGTTGTAACTGATCGGGCCCCCTCTATCACTGAACCGCGGCATAGAGAAGTTCATCTAGACTCTTCCCACTTCCAAATTGAGGTTGTTGCTCTGTATCAAAGGCAGAAGCCTTGGTGGAAGAAGAGAGATCCCTGGTTTCAGCTGCTGGACGAAGAAGCTGAAGCTGCCCGTACGGCCGAAGAGGTTGCACGGGTTATTGAAGCTTGTGAAGGAGGAGAAGGGTCCTCCAGGGCTGCTGAAGAAGAAGCTGCAGCTAGGGCAGCTGAAGAAGACGAGGCTTTGCTGAAGACCTCGGTGAGCTTTCAGACTTAATTTTGTCTGTTTCTGTTTGTTGTTTTGTTTTTACTCACATTCTTCCTCCCCCCCTGTCTTTTATAGTCTGAAGAGAGTAATAGACACAGAGAAGGGAAAGCCCCTATTCGTCCCGAAGACCAGATACAAGAAGAGTCCTCAGACTCAGACATGGACGAGCAGCCGCTTCAGAAAAGGTGCCGAAGAATGGCCATCATCGGCCCCCATGACTTTCAGCGGAGGCCGATGACCATCGGCGTCGAAATAAGGGAACCCGAGGAAGGCAATGGATCGCCGAGGGTTCCCCGGCCACCACCTCAATCACCTCCAAAGACCCCTCTGCCACCTCCCGTGATGGAGGTGGATCAGAAAACTCCCGAACCTAAGGGAGGGGTCCAAGAAGAAGTTCAAGAGAGTGCTGCTGAGCACAAGAATGAGGATGCCGTGATGCCCAGTGCTGAGGGTTTCACGGCAGACATTGCAAGAGAGGTTGAGGCTTTTGTCCTCACCCCTGAAGAAGAAGAAGTCATAATAATTGACTCTTCTGAGAAGGAGGATGCTGAGCCATCCAAAGTTAAAGAAGCTCCGTCGTCATCCTTTCCTTCCTTCCAGACTCTGCAATCTGGAGAAATAGGTTTCTCGGCCCCCCGAATTCCAATCCCAGATCACATCTGGGACCTCATATGGGGTCAGAACCGAGAAGGTGCTGCAGCCTACTTCGGCGATTTTGCTGGCACGTCCGAAGTAGATAGGGCAAGAATCTGGTCGCTGAAGGCCACTGCTGGGATGGGCGAATCCAGCAGATCAGTTCCTGACCCAGCCAGGTCTAACCAACTGCTGATGATGCAGGTGATTTTCCTTGCCTTTATCTCCTCTAAAATTCAGCTCTATTTTTTATTTTAACTTGTGCTCCTGTTTTCAGTTCGTGCACAATCAGGCTCTCACTGTAGAGCTGATAGATACCCTACAAGAAAGGGTAGACGCTGTCGAGCACGACAAAAAGGTAGCCGAAGAGGAAGAAGCAAGCAGCAGCTGAAGAGAAGCAGCAGAAGGGTGAAGAATACGAGAAAAAGCTGCTAAAGCCTTCAAAACCTTCTGCGATGCTATGGAGAAGGAAGTTTTTCCCCCACTGATGGAAGGGGAAAAATTCCTCCAAGAGCACATGGGAGTGGACATCTCCAAATTCAAGGCTACCATTGAGAGCCGAATCCAGGAAGGAGCTGCTGCACAAGCTGAAGTGCAGCAACGGCTAGAAGCTCTTGAAGCCAGCAGAATGGCTGCTGAAGAGATGCTCCAAGCCAGGGATGTCCAACTCTCAGAGGCTGCTGCTGCCGCTGAAGCTCAGAGAGCTAAGCTCCAAGAAGCTGAGGATCAGCTGATGGCCAAAAAGGAAGAAGTGGCCCAGGCCCAGACAGAGGCTTCCCAAGTTCAGCAGCAGCTGAATGAGCTAAAAGGTTCCTCCTTCAAGCTCGCCGATGAGCTGAAGAAATCCAAGGAAGACTTGGAGGAGACCCAGAAGAAGTTGGCTGATGCTGAGGCTCTACTCAAAGTCCGTGTCTATACCCAGGAAGAATATGAAATGGGTTTCAGAAACGGGTTCAGAGTGTGCCGAAGAGTTTGCCTTCATGCTGAGCCGAAGTTGGACTGGTCCAAATGTGCTGAATGGGTCCAGAATCCCGAAGACCCTCATATGAAGTATGCAACTCCAGTCGAAGCTGAAATCCTTAAGGCTGAGGAAGCCGAAGAAGAAGCTGAGAGAATGGAGTTGGAGGCTGAACAGAGGGAAAGGGAGGCTCGGCAGAGTGCAAAGCCTGCTTCTTCTGCTGCTGGGGCTGAGACCACCATGAGGCCCAACAATGCTGACCAGTCTGATCCTCGGGCTGCAGCATAGGAACTCGGGCAGTCGTCTTCAGAATCTTGCGGTTCATCATGCGCTCAACTTTAGACTTGCCGCTTTCTGAATTTTTGCCTTGTTTGTTTTTTGCTTCAGCTTGCCTTGTCGTACAAAACAGTTTATTTTTTTGCTTCTGTACGTATTTCGGCAGCTGTTATTTTCCGCTTGTGGGCGGCTGCCGATATAGTTTCTTAACTTATTTGAACTTGTAGCTCAATTTCTGAGCATAAATTATTAATTTGATGTTCTTTTCTTCAGCTGCTTTGTTTTTTAGTGCTTTACTGTTTCTTCAATTCTGCTGAACATAAACTTGCACTGGTAGTGCTTCTTGCCCCCCCAGAAATTGAAGTATGGCTTAAGCTGAATAAACAATTTCTTTATTTCTTAAAAATGGGTATTCGAAACACAGGGCCAACTGAAGGCAATGCTTCGGATAATGGCTTTCTGGGATAGGCAATATCCCAGAATTGTCCATGGACTCATGCCTTTGGAGAACAAATCTTACTGAAGCTTGACTTCAGCTGAAAGACTAGAGTTCTTTAAAAAGACGAGTTTGCCAGCAATCAGAAACCCAGTTACCCGAAGGCGAAGGTTTCAGACGAGGCTGAATAAACAATTTCCAACAGTTGCTGTTATCCTTGATTTTCTGTCTATCATTGAAAAATGGATATCCGAAACACAGGGCCAACTGAAGGCAATGTTACGGATAATGGCTTTCTGGGATACAAGGCTCAGTTAAGGCAATATCCCAGAATTGTCCATGGACTCATGTCTTTGGAGAACAAGTCTTACTAAAGTTTGACTTCAGCTGAAAGACCAGTGCTCTTTAAAAAGACGAGTTTTGTCAGCAATCTGAAACCCAGTTACCCGAAGGCGAAGGTTTCAGACGAGGCTGAATAAAAAACCCTTAAAGAGTAGATAGAACCAAGAAAACTTTGAAAGGATAAAAAGTTGCAAACATTTATATAAATGGTGGCTCCAAGGCCTTTCATTAGTTCAAAATGTACTTACAAAGATTGTCCTGCCCCGAAGGGTTTACACATGATATTTTTTCAGTACATCAACGTTCCAGTGATTTTTCAACTCAGTTCCATCCAACTGCTGAAGTCGGTATGTCCTTGGCTGAAGCTCATCACAGATTTCATAAGGCCCTTCCCATGCAGCTGAGAGTTTCCCATGGATTCGGCCTTTCTGAACTGCAGCAGCATTCCGAGGACAAGGTCTCCACTTTTAAGAGGCCTTGCATGGACCCTTCGGTTATAAAATTTGCTGATTCTCTGCTTATAAGCGGCCATCCTGTCTTGGGCTGAGTCTCTTACTTCGTCGAGGAAATCGAGAGATTCCCTCATCAGTCGCTCATTCTCAGCCGAGAAGTGGTGCACTCGTAGGCTCTCAGAGCCAATTTCCACTGGAAGAACGGTTTCGGCACCATACACCAGTTTAAAAGGTGAATAGCCCGTTGCCTCTTTTTCAGTTGTCCGAAGGGACCAAAGGGTTCCAGGGAGCTCCTCCAGCCACTTGGACTTTTGATCTTCCACCCTCTTCTTGAGGGCATTTAGGATCTGTTTATTTGCAGCTTCGGCTTGTCCGTTACTTTGCGGGTGGCATACCGCTGAATATGCCAGTTTGATGCCGAACTGATCTGTATACCGCTTCAACGGTAAGTTATCAAATTGCCTCACATGATCGAAGACAAATACTCTCGGGATGCCAAAACGAGTGATGATATTCTGCCAGATAAATTTTCTGACAGTTTGCTCTGTAATGTTCGAGGCTGCTTCGGCCTCGATCCATTTACTGAAGTAGTCAACACCAACTATCAGCCATTTTTTCTGGTACACAGCCTCTGGAAATGGTCCTAGTATATCCAGTCCCCATTGGGCAAACGGGAGTGGATTAAGGATCGGCTGATGATCCCTTGCTGGCTGGTGGATAACTGGAGCGTATTTTTGACATTTTTCGCATTTCCGGACCAGCTCCTTAGCATCTGCGATCATGGTGGGCCAGTAATATCCAGCCCTCAATGCCTTGTGGGCTAAGGTCCTTCCCCCAATGTGGTTCCCACAGATGCCGAGGTGAATCTCCCGTAGGATATAATCTGCATCTGTTGGTCCCACGCATTTCAGCAATGGGCCTGAGAAGGACTTTTTCAGAAGTTCCCCCTGAAGACAATGAACCTTGAGCTGGTTCTCTTCATCTTGGAGGCCAAAGCTTTATCTTTGGGAGTTTCTCCCCGAAGCTTGAAAGCTAGGATGGGGTCCATCCGACTAGGCTCTGGGTCAGCGCAGCACACTTCAGGTGCTTCGTCGACACTTCTCTCTCGACGCACTTCTACATATACAGATCTGTTCAGCTCGGTAAGAGATGAACTGGCAAGTTTGGAGAGTGCATCGGCTTGAGTATTCTGACCCCTTGGGATCAGCTGAACCTCAAAAGTTTTCAGCTCTGCAATGACTGACTTGGTCTTGGCAAGATAAGCTATCATGGAGGGCTCTTTGGCCTCGTAGCTGCCGCTAATCTGATATGCAACTAGCTGAGAGTCTTTTTTCAGGCAGACATGATCGGCTTCCAGGGAGATGCACAATTCTAGGCCGGCGATTGCTGCCTCATATTCGGCTTCGTTGTTCGAGGCCTTAAAATTAAAATTTTAGTGCATACTCAAAGGATTTGCCTTCGGGAGAAGTTATCACTACTCCTGCCCCCGAACCGTTTTCGGTGGAAGATCCATCCGTAAACACGGTCCAGACTTTCTTTTCATTGTCTAGCGCTTCTTGGTATGAGCATTCGGCCAAGAAATCCGCTAGAGCTTGAGCCTTAATGGCAGCCCTCGGACGGTAGCTGATGCTGAATTCGGTGAGCTCAAAAGCCCACTTGGCTAGCCTACCAGATTTTTCAACCTTGCCGAGAACTTTTTCCAACGGCTGATCAGTTAAGACCACTATCTGATGGCAATCAAAATAGGGCCTCAGCTTCCGAGCAGCTACTACTACCGCGAAAGCGACTTTCTCGAGTAGAGGGTAGCGAGTCTCGGCATCCGTCAGTGTATGACTGACAAAGTAGATCGGTTGCTGACTTTTACTTTCTTCCTTCAGCAGTACTGCACTGATGGTGGCTGGGCTAACGGCCACATACAGGTACAAAGTTTCTCCTTCTGCTGGGCTAGCCAGCGTTGGGAGTTGAGCCAGATGCTCCCGAAGCTGTTTAAAGGCGTCTTTTTTGCTCTTCCTCCCAAACGAGCTCTTTTGTTTTCGGGAGTTTCAGGTCTTTGAAGAAAGGTAACCCCTTATCCGAAGCTCTGGAAATGAACCTCGAGAGGGCGGCCATTCTTCCGGTGAGCCGCTGAACATCCCGCTTTGTTTTCGGCTCAGGAAGGTCGAGCGCTGCTTTGACTTTGGAGGGATTGGCATCAATCCCCCTTTTGCTGACTATGAACCCAAGGAATTTCCCTGACTTCACGCCGAAGACACACTTCTTCGGATTCAGCTTCATTTGATGCTTTCTTAAGGTGGCGAAAGTTTCAGCCAGGTCCTTAACATGGTCCTCAGGTTTTTTGCTTTTGACGATCGAATCGTCGACATAGACTTCCATGTTTCGGCCCTTTTGATCGGAAAAAAACTTGATCCACCAGATAGGTTGCCCCCGCATTTTTCAATCCGAAGGGCATCATTTTGTAATTGTACACCCCAGCGTTCGTGACGAATGCTGTCTTTGCTCGATCGTCGGGGTGCATGAAGATCTGATGATACCCGAGAATGCGTCCATGAAACTAAGCAAGGCATGGCCACTTGTCGAATCGACTAGCTGATCGATCCTCGGCAAGGGATAGAAATCCTTCGGACAAGCCTTATTTAGGTCCGTGAAGTCAACGCACATCCTTCAGGTACCATTGGCCTTCTGAACCATCACCACATTTGCCAGCCATTCTAGATATTGGCAAGGTTCGATGAAGCCTGCCTCCAGCAATTTTTTGACCTCGGCTGCGATGTCTCGGTTCTTATTAGCGGAGTAATTCCGCTTCTTTTGCTTAATTGGTCGACACGTTGGGTCAACATTAAGCTTATGGGAGATGAGGTCTGGACTTATCCCGGGCATATCAGCTGCCGAGAAAGCAAACACATCTCTGTTGTCCCGAAGGAGCTGAATAAGTTCACAACGGGTATTCGGATCAAGGTCCATCCCGATTGTTACACATTTCTCAACGTCTCCTTCGGCCAACTCAACTGTTTCAGTCTGTTGGTCCATGTCCATTGCTGATGGACTGGACTCTTCATAATCTGGCCTGCTGCCTATGTCAGCAGGTGTCCCAGTCTTTTTGTTCTTCGGCTGGCTCTCTGAGTCTTGCTGTTCAGCTGAAGAGCTAGCCTTTTCCTTTTCGGGCCCTTTACCTCTGGGTACAGATCCCTGGGCCGAAGCACTTAGGCCTTTCGGCTTTTTTGTGCTTGGCTCTCTTTCTTTTTCTTTCTCCTCCTCATCCTTGTCGTCATCTGGGCGACTACTGGATGGCTTGAGGTAGTTGCACCTTCGGGCGTCCTTTTGGTTGCCCTGTATCCTTTCGGGGAAGCCAGCGTCTGAGACGTAAATCATCAGCTGATGATAAGTTGAGACGACCCCTTGGATCTCATGAATTATGGGTCTCCCCAAAATCACGTTGTACACTGAAGGAGCGTCAATGACCAAAAATTCAATCATGACGTTCCTAGCTGCCTCATCGCAGCCGATGGTGATAGAAGTGTCACCTTCCCATCTGGATAAGTTGAAGCCCCGTTGAACCCGAATACCGGGTAGGGTACCGGCGTAAGGTGCTTGGGCTTCAGCTTGATTTGATTGTAGGCCTTTCGGAACAGAATGTTTGCTCCGCTGCCACCGTCAACAAGGACCTTACTGACGCCGTGGTTAGCCACCGTGGCGATGATCACCAACGGATCCTCGTGAGGGAACGTTATCCCCCGGCAGTCGGCGGCTGTGAACGTCATGTTCGGCACCGGCGATTGGGGAGACTGAATGTCAGCGTTGTTCACCTGGTGAGTCAAAGCCCTAAGGTGTCACTTGTGCTCCCTCCGAGAACATATTCCTCCCGAGATAACATTGATCGGAGAGAATTTCCCCTCCGGTTTTTTACTGTTCTTCCGGGGGAAGTCGAGGTCTTACCGAGAGTCCTTTTGCTGACTTCTCAGACTCTTTTTTCTCGCGGTGATCCGCGATGTATTTTTTCAAGTATCCCTTCCGGACCATGTCCTCTATCTGGTCCTTCAGTTGGATACACTCCTCAGTGTTGTGTCCCGGAGACTCGTGGAACTCGCACCACTGATTTTTATTTTTTCGCTGATACCACTCTGGGAGTGGTCTCGGCTTTCGGTAACTCTGCTCCTCCTTCGTCACGCTGTAAATTTTGGCGCGTGGAAGAGAGAGCGGAGTGTAGGACTCGTATCTGCCTGTGTATGAGGCAGATTTTTCCTTCTTTGGGTCGCTGGCCGAAGATTGCTCCGAGGCCTTTGACTTTCCCTTTGCCTTATGGCCTTGGCCTTCAGACAAGGGTATTTGTCTTTGTTTCCCTCCCCCAAATTGAGGTTGGGTTTTCGCTTTGTTCCATTCTTCGGCTCGGATGAACTTATCCGAGGCATTTAGAGCTTCCTCCAAGGTCTGCGGGGTATGCATGACCATGAAGTCTAGGAACTTCCCGGGCTGAAGGCCATTCTGCATTGCAAAAACGGCTAGCCCCTGGTCCAGCTGAGAGACGCTGGATGACTCGTTACTGAAACGGGTCAGATAGTCTCGGAGGCTTTCGGTTTCCCCCTGTTGCAGACTCATGAGTTCTGCAGTAGTCTTCTCTCGGCGGTTTGCCGTGGAAAACTTGCTCCTAAACTTGGAGGACAGATCATCCCACCCTGTTATGGAGCCTTGCTTTACTCCCTTGGAGATCCACGCTTGCGCGACCCCCTTGAGAGTGGTTGGGAAATATTTGCACCAAGTCGCTTCGGATCTGGGCAAAGATGCATATGAGTCTCATACGAGGCCACGTGATCCTTCGGATCCGAGGTCCCGTCATATGTGATGTGCGACGGTATTTTAACCGTGGGCACGTGCTCTTCCAGTATCCATTGCTCGAATGGCGAACTGGCGGGTAGCATAACGGCCTTGCCCTTGTTCCTGGCCGAAGGGACCGCGCTCCGCCCTCTTAGAGAGGTAGGAGTGGTTTTCGTCCCTGGCTGGGAAGTTTGGGCCTCGGCCGCAGGGAACGAGAGGCGACTGTGCACGCTCGGTTCCTTGCCGCCGAGTCGGTCGAGGACGCTTCGGCGAACAGTCTCAGGTTGTTCTCGGTGGGTGGATTCTGGCCGAGAAGCTGAGCTGCTGCTCTTATGCGTTTCTGGTCGGGAGGATGAGGATCCTTTGAAAAATTGAGGGTTCTTTTTCCTCTCTTTTTCATTTTTCCAGGTATCCTCTTCCCACTCTTCCAGTTCCCGGAAGGAAGGAAGCTTCCCACCATCATGGTCTAGCTTCCTCCGTTGATGTCGGGTATACGGAGGAGTTCGATCACGAGGTGGTGGCATATTTTGTGCCCTCATTGCCTCCATGAGCACTGCCAGCGCTCTTGCCACCTCCTCCGAGCTGGGCCCCGTCAAAGGGGTCCTCGGCCGAGTATGGGAATGAGGCGCACAGTCGATGGTTGGCTTTGGGGCACTGCATGTGTCCTATGATCGGACTCACCCCTGCTAGACCGAGAGCGACTCGGCCTATGATGAGAGTTATGAATTACGGGAGAAAGGGAATCCTCCCTGTATGATCCTCCCCCCGAGCTGGCACCCTTGGGAGAGTTCCGGTCCGACGAGGGTGATGGTGTAGGGGTTTTAGGCTTTTCGCCCGCTCCTTGACGGAGGCCTTTGCTCTTGCGGTTCTTAGCCATTGCTACTAAGATAATTGCAAGATGATCTTGGTTAGAAATTTGGCTTAAAGATTTTTGAAAGTCGTCCCCACAGACGGCGCCAAATTGTTTCGGGTGAAAACAATGGACCTTGTCGAAGGTCCGATGAAGTGGAGAAGACTAGATTCGATCCAAGTAATGTTGGGCCGAAGGTTTCCTGCCCACAGTAAACACACGTAAACTAGCCTCGGGGGTGTTGCCGAGGAAGGCCCCTCCGATGCTAAAGTCAGTACAGTGCGTAGAAAGAGAACACTATGCAAGAGAATTTGTTGCTTGAGGCTTTTCTTGAATGAATGTACAAATGTAATATTGATGGCTTTTATACCTCTGCATACATGGAGAAGTTGGGCCTTAGCCCAATTGGCTTGCCTTGAGGACTGATCTTTGACTTTAGCACAATTGGAGAGAATGAACCTTGACCTTGGGCTTTCAATTGGATCATTTAATGCCTAAGCCCAATTGGACTAAATTAGACCCAAACATTTTGTAAACTAGTAATGTTGCATTGATATGATTTAATTTTGGAATATTTCTATTTTCCTATCAAATAGTACATTGTTTGAGTTGATGACTTATTATATATTGTGTAGTTTCAATGCAAAAACTAAGTTTTGATTCGATCTCCAGGATTGTATCCGATGATCGTTGTGCATACATGGAGTTTTTTTCGGTCTCCATTTGTTTTTATGGTGATGATGGTTGCAAAGGGTCACAGGACAGATCTCGGCTTGTGATGAAGATGAAGATTTTGTTCTGTTTGACGGAGCCTTGGGATATCACAATTCTCATGAAACCGTAAATCCAACGGGCCTAGACGTAGTTATCGCGGTGATCATTTTTTAATTAGCGTCGACCTCGAGGATGGCGAGGGTCGTGAAATAAGTTGTGGGTGTGTGGGATATGATTTCAGCAACGCACATATAGTTTATAATATGCGCATGTGTTCAATTATCCGAGGCAAACATGTTTTGCAGCTCTTCATTACACTATTTTCAGTGATGCAATTCAAAGTAAACTCAAGTTTACATTATCTCCTGTTACTTTTTTTACTAATGTAAATTATCAAGTTTATGGGAAGATAGTTACAAGTTATAGCAGCTACAAATACAGTACACACTATCAGAAGAAATACTACCGGAGTATGGTTTTTAAAAAGGGCAAGGAAGAGGCTGTAAAACTTGGTGTTATACCGTTGTCAAAATCAGTGGTTGCTGTGCCACTTAATGGAAGTAGTTCACTGATTGTTTCAGCAAAGCTGCATGTGTTACTTAATGGTAACCATATTGAGACTGTGCAATATGTGCAGACATTTAACCACGATGTCCGAAAAGAACACATTCCAAAAAATCACGAGATGAGTCTACGGGTAAAAACTTTCGTTTTCAAGCATCTATCAAGTGGACGAAATTTGATATCTAGCTTTTCATTTGATCCAGCCAGAGTATGTAACCCTGCAATTATTTAAAATACATATGAATATATCATATTGCTACTAAGATGAGTGATATGTGTGTTTTTATAATTGTTGAATGTGATTGGTGATGATCTTGGGTTTCTTTGATTAGATATCTTGTCTGTAGGAATTTATATTTCGTTTATTGTTATGTTTGTCGAAAATTTTGTCTTAGTGTGTAAATTCTGTGTCTGAAGATAGATGTGTTGATTATAGGAAGGAATGATACATTCAATATAAAATTATTTGGAGTTTGTGTCTTTGTGATACCTACTTGGGTAATCTATGAGAGATCATTTGAAACTGAATGATTATAATGTGCTTCATTTATGAAAAACATAGTGCAAGGTATTGTTGGTATTAAAGCGTTATTAATAGTGATTAACATGCTATTGTGCCAGGTTTTTTTGTGCTACATTTTATGTATATATATGAGTGCAAAGTAACTTGTTGAATTTAATTGTTTCAGGTATGAATTACAAGTTTAAAGAGGCTCTATCTATGTGATCCTATTGATGACGTGAGAGATTGAAGAGGAAGCAAAAGACTAATGTTTAATTGCTCTTTAAATTAATCACAAAAGACTGATGTTTAATTGTCCTTTAAATTTTAGTTGGTTGTTATCTATGATTAGGATTTGTGTTTTGTTGCTATCTACCGTTGGAGCTCAGTTTGGTGGAATATTCTTTCATGTCAGATCCATTTGAACTAATTGTGTTTGTGATTGCTATTTTATAGTATGAACTTGATATTTGGCATGATTGATTGAGAGTATTTGGCCATATTTGCACATAATAATTTTACTTGAGCTTGATTTTCTGTAATTTCTATATATTATATGCAAATCCTTTGGAGCTGCTCAAGGAGTTAAAGATTCATTAAGGGACCCTTGTATATGAACTCTTACAGCTCTGAAATCAATGTCGGTTGAGCTCAAGCCATCATCAAACTCTTCAACTTCAATCATTTGCCCAATCTAATTCTAGAAATACATCTTAATTGATAGATTTGTGCTGGCTGACTTTGCATAAAAATTAATACTATGATTTTTTCTTTGTTGTTATAAGACACTGATCTTATTCTGGTATACACGGTTTGAACAAGATACAGTTCTTGATACCTGTTCATCTAGTGAGTAGTACAACTTTGGACGAGTCAACCTTCTGCGGACCTGTCTTCCGGTTTTGAAACAACTAGTACAAAGATGGCGGTTGGGTGGGGGGTGTCGACAATGGGACTATTAATTTCAGATGGAGGGAGTAAATGTGATTGTTGAAAGACACTCGATGACAATAAAAGTGATGCATCTAAATTGAAATTTGGCATCTTTCTACTGCTAAATAAAACACAGAAGGAAATTACAAAGCCCGTAAACTATAATCGCAATTGGCCTTAGGAATTGTGTGTTAAGTCCATCACATAACTCAATTGGATTGCTAATTTGCCCAATTGAATAGGCTTAAATTGATAGTTCTTATTGTTGGGTTGTGAGTTTGATCTACACTTCTGAGGCCCGGCCTGGAGAAGGGTTGGAAAAGTGTGTGTGTGTGTTTTTTTTCCCCAAATATTAGTTTTCCGTATATACTTGTATAATACAAGAAAGTCGATGTTTAAAATTTTGTTGTAATGCAACTTCATCCTAAAATACATGTATCAATATTATTATCTAATGTGATAACTAGTGTTAATTAAAATATACGACCAAAAAAATCATCTATTTTGAGCAAATTAAACAACTAATAAAAAACAATAACATGTACTAGTGTACTACTACGAACATGATTATCTCTGCAAAAAATTACTTGTGGAACTCATCACCATTATCTCCTTTTATTAAAATCTGTCAAATGAAAAGCTAGCAAATGCAATAATACAATTATATATTTCAAATTTGTGAATATAATTGGATACATTATTTAACCCAAAAAAAAATATAGATACAATAGAAAAGGATATCCTATCCTTAAAGTCATCCTCTCTTAGGCTCTTACCCAATATAGTTGCATTACCAAAAGAGAAATATTTTATTAAAAAGAAAAAACATAAAGCACAAATATTATTGTGTAATGGAACAATATGCCGTTTGGCTGTTGCTTTGCTACTCACGTGTGAATGTGATCTCTGATACATGCCAATATTATCTGACAATGTTTAATAATTTTGACATGAACTCTGTTTCTTTGTAACTTGGTGTAATATTTTATATTTACATCCTTTTCGATAATGTAGGGGACATTAAACATCAAATTTTAGGCAATTAACATACCAATTAAACAATTAGAAAAAAACATCATTGATTGACCTAAGCTAGCTAGAATCAAGAAACCACTGCCAATATGTGAATGAATTAGGATGTCTAGTCAAGAAATAATGCGCTTAGAAGACTAACAAGGTTCAAACACAAACTACTCTATTATGTGGATGGTGGATGTGATAATGATTTTAACTACGAAGTATGTATTAACGCAGGATTATGATTACGTGTGTCAATTGTTTCCTTGGTGCTCTTTTGGTGTATTGTAGATACTATGTATAGTGGCGGATCTAGGATTTTTGAACTTTATGAGTCACCGTCAATAATAATTGATCTATTATTTCAATCTAAAAATTATATAGTAAATTTATATTTCGCCAAAATGATTTCAATCCAAAAATAGGACATAAAAATACATACTATAAAACTATTACATTAAACTAACTTTATTGATTTTTTTACTTAGAACAAGAATTAATTAAAAAAAGTGAGAATATCGATATATATATATTTTTTTTTAAGAACTACGGACTAGCTTATTACTTTGTTAGTCAAATAATGTAATGCTAATATTTATGTACCATGAGATTAAATAGAGCTATTCATTTAGCTTAAGCTAACTATTAGTTTGACCGATATTAATCAATCTCAGCATATATACTACATTACTATGTATTCCATGATATCAATTGAGCAAGGCATATTCTGATTTACTGAAGTGAGCTAAACTGTTTATGAGAAAAGGAAATTAAAAGCTGAATTGAACCAAAATTAAGCTGAAAAGAATAGATACTTATTCTAAGTAGTTGCAAGGAATTTTTTTTAAAAAATCAATTTCAAACTTAAACCTTTGATTTTTTTATTTTTTTTTTGTAAAAAGTAATAAATTAAAGCAGAATAAAAAAGGCATAGATATACTGATGAGGTCATATGACGGCAGATAAACGAATCATGTCAAGATACAGCAGTCACCTGAAGCTGAAATTTGATTCTAAAGGCGTAATGATAAAGTAATTCCGTACGATTATGTCTCCATTCACCTGCCATTTGATTCTCATTGCTAAAGCTGTTTCCAGTGCTACTCCTATTTTTTGCATTAGTAAGCTAAGGCCTTAAGTTTAGGAAGAACGAAAATATGGCTTTCAATTCCTTATTCCAGGGAAATGTTTTCGAGAGCTATTTTTTATTAGATCTTACCGAAATTATATAAAGAAATAGCTTTTCTTTGCCGGCAAAAAAAAAAAAGTTATGTAAAGACATGTAATTTATATAATGTTTTTGAACGAAACAAGTAGAGTCTATATATATGCAAGGAAAAAAAAATGATCAACACGATTATGAAAAAGTTTGAATAGTGACTACTCATGACCGATTTTCGGTCCACACAATTCATTTGTTGTATGAAAATATTAACAATTGATGATGATTTAGAAGTAAATTAATTTCCTATACTAAAGGGAAATGTGAAACACATACAGTTGCAAGTAGATCGAACAAAACAATTGAGGTGAGTGCACACACATCACTATATCAGAAACTCAATAATTCAGCGCAGCATACACAAACATTATATTGCTTCCCACCAAATTTAAAGTTGCACATAAAACAAGTAAATATATATCAAGTGGGATATGTTGGACCATATAATATTTCACCAACTTTCAAATTTATCATATCAAGCCATGTGAATTTGAAACTAAGTTACAAGGATAACACAAGTATATTTCTACGGTAGTTAACGGTGGACAAAAATGAACATCAAATAGTACTTTTGTAGTTCCGTTTCATATTATTAGTAATGGTGATATTGAGACTTTAATATATTTAAAAATTGCGAAATTTAGTAATGGTGATATTGAGACTTTGATATAATGGATATATATAGTACATTAATAACTACTAAAAGTAATCTCTACTAACAAAAATTCCGAAAAATATCATCAATTTTGAGATAATACAGAGATCATTTATACTCAAAAGTGGTGAGTTGCAGTTGAAGTGAAAGTGTTCACCTTTGCATACTCTTCAATAATAATGAATGAAATTAAAGGGCTAAAAATTGCAATTGGAGCTCCAAAGTTAAGTACTTGATTGCATCACTAATAATGAGTTCATCTAAAAATAACAATTATTCAAAATGTATGTGCAATTTAATAGTGAAAATCAGAAAACAAAGGAAGTTATATAGATTTTGAACATAATCAATTATTTGCAACAATATAAGAATCACATACCTCGACAATATATAACCTTTTACACATTGTTCAAATATATTATTTGGTAATTAATCGATAGCGAAAAAGGGGTAATGCAAGGATCTTTATGCCAAACCAAACAAAATTGCTTAGACTAATAACATCGAATTGAAACTAATAAAGGTCATGAAATCTCAACTTTTTTTTTTGTATGTAAAAACAATAAATAAAGCAGATATATATCATAATCAATCAAAAGGATGAAGTTATTAAAATAAAAAGATTTTGAAATTAAAATCACTACCTTCACACCACTAATTAACCTAAATTTAACATATATATGACCTAAAAAAAGTGCTAGATTTAGCAAAATTTAACAAGAATGATTGATTAGTACTCCGTTGATATTACCTTGGAGATCTCCGATTCATAATTAACTCGAAACGAGTACGAATACTCGTTTCAGATGAATGGAAATTTGAGCACAAACATGATGATATTGAGTCAAGTATCTGCTGATGCAGCATCATCAAGATTCTCATATAATCTTACAATTAATTAATTAATTAATTAATTAAGAAAAGGGTTATTTGTGAATCTCGATGATGCTGCATCTGCAAACACCAACTATGAAATAATAGAGAGATTATATTGAGGAAGAAGAAGGGTGAAGCTTTTGAATTGAAGCATCTTATGAGTAAAGTGAAGGTTGGGAAAAAAGGGCAATAAATAAAGGAAAATTTAGATAATAACTAGGGTTTGATCAAGTTTTAGGGGTACAATTTTGTAAAATGAGCACCACCAAATTAAAAGCTGCCAAGCCCACCATGCTACTACATTTCATTTTAAAGTCAAAATTTTAATGATTTATATTTATTTAATAATTCTATTTGAGAACTTTTGAAGATATACCTTAAAAAAAATACTCAAAATATTAATTCAGGTCTAGCTTCTATTTTTTAAAACTGACACATTAGAAGTTCTCCTCATAACCTCATGAGTTCTTTCTTCTTATCTTAAAATAAATAAATAAATTTATACATGTGTACAACTACGACTTTAATTCTTTGGAGCTTCAAGTGCAAATAAGAACATTTAGGTCAAACATGAACTTGCAAAATTATATGATTGACTGGATAAACCGATGGTAACTCAATTCATTTCGACTCATTTGTAAATCAACTAATTTTTAGAGCCCTACTAACCTAAATTTTTTTTGTTGGTGTTCCATCCGGTTTACATTTTGGGATAATTTGGATTATGGGTTCAATTTTGGATGGTTAGATTATCATACCCTCCAAATTGGTGTGGGGGATTGAACAGGCGGTCGTCCCTACCAAGTGCAACCTCTATTACCATACATTGCCAACAACCAATTGATATCAACCAAAATAATGGTATGAGGGCCAATTCATTTAGACAGGTGTTTGATTTCAATTCCTTAAAATGTCGAATATGATTATGTTTTTTGTTTTTCTTTAAAAAAAAATTCTAATTAATGAAATTAATTTAAAATAGATTGTATCATTGTATGCATATGTGAGGAA